>NC_136749.1:13586812-13979312 GCF_936440315.1 Barbus barbus
AGAAAATACGCACAAGTTCACCTGCCCATTCAGTCTTGATAGATAATGGTAAACAAACTTTGTTGTCCTTGAAGGAGTCTCAAACCCGAGGCTCAGGTTGACGATGGGACGTAGAAATGACTGCTGCTAATATACGCTGGTAATGATGATTGACAGGACTGTATGTTTAGGCTCCATTTCTCAAAAGCTGACAAACCAGTCTCATGACAAAGACATGTGAAAACAAGTTTGTGTAGCCACATACTGTAAGAATTAAACAAGTTATTCTAGTGTTCTCAACCATCATCTACCAGGGGTACTACAGCACACACGCTACTTTTGTGATACTTGACCAGCCAAAAAAAGAACTACAAAAACACATTTCAAAACACCGGATGCAAGTAATGGTTAAAGAGCTCTGACTAGAAAAAAATAGATAAGTATCTATCACACTTCACAACAGGACAGGAAATGGACACTTAGCAAACATGCAATTTACTCATACCGAAACTAGTGTTAATCTATAGCTGAAATTCTGAAAATCCAACTACTTCTACTCTCATTTTGTTACTAATGACTCATGGAAATGTCTGATCTAATATTGATGATATTATTGTCGCATGACAATGCAGTCATGCTGTCCTTTTCACATTAATGCTCACCACATGTTCTGTTTCAGAAGAGGAACTGAGCGATCACATTTGGTTATTTTGTGTGCATGGCATCAGAACACATTACAATACAAAGAACTTTCTAAGAAACCAATCTATTCAAAATAGACTGTCATCAAAAATGGATCATGAGTATTAAAATGTGCTTTGGCAGTTTACAGATATGCAAAAAAACTACTTAACAGTCAGCTTCTCTCACTACTACACTACTACACACAGGCCCTTCTGTTGTTCAGGATGATGACATCCTGAAAGTTTTTCGAAAGGACACTGCATTACAGTAAAATACAAAGACTAGAGCATATGTGACCCTGGACCACAAAACCAGTCTTAAGTTGCTGGGATATATATAGCAATAGCCAAAAATATATTGTGTGGGTCAAAATTATCCATTTTTCTTTTATGCCACAAATCATTAATGTTCCATTAAGATATTTTGTAAATTTCTTACCGTAAATATATCAAAACGTCATTTTTGACTAGTAATATGCATTGCTAAGAACTTAATTTGGACAAATTCAAAGGCAATTTTCTCAATATTTAGATTTTGTTGTTTTTGCACCCTCAGATTCCAGATTTTCAAAAAGTTGCATCTCGGCCAAATATCGGCCTATCCTAACAAACCATACATCAATGGAAAGCTTATTTGTTCAGCTTTCAAATGATGTATAAATCTCAATTTCAAAAAATTGACACTTAAGACTGGTTTTGTGGTCCAGGGTCACATATAAAGTGCCCCATTTTTTTCTCTCTGTACACCATATGTTGTCTTCTCTGTCCATGGGTATACTCCACTAATGACGATACCAAAAAATTTATGTCTGAAAATCCCAACAGCGGTCTTTCCCAATTACCAATTCACCCTGAACAGAAAATGCTATGAATATCGCACAGGAAGAAAGTACTTCCTCCAAAAGGGTTATGCAACAAAGAATCCTGTATGACCCCATCTCACAGGAAACTACACAAATGTCAAATCATTATTCTCTCATCATTATTTAATGAGCAATTAATGAAGTCATTTTCAATATATTTTCTTTCACAACCATTAATATTCTGAGCTTTACAAAATTAGTAGAACATAAGCTCTACTAAGGAAACTACTTCAAAGTGAAGAGAAGGAACATTAAAATAGCACGGTGTTCCTTTATACACTTCTTAACACTTATGTAAGTAAGAGGACACACCCTTCAAGAGACCACTGACTTGAGATCTAAAAAAAAAACATGCAAGAAACTGCTAAGCAAGTGACATAACTTCCTGCCATTGGAGCCAAAATTCTAAAATAAAATCTTATTCATCAGTACATTCGCTGATGCTACTGATTCAATTTCGGCACAAATTGTAAAACTATTTCTCCCACCGACAACAGATATAGTAGATAGGAATACATTTATGGTACAAACATTAATGTAACATAGACAATATTTAAATGATTGTAAAATGTGACATTTCATGTGTTGTATAATTGTAATTAAAATTACAATAATTGTCACATTACAGAAATTAATTTTTTGTACAATTTAAATGGCACAATTAAATATATACATATTGTAATTATATAAACACATACATGTACAAAAGTTTTGAATTGCTGAATTGAAATGAGGATTTCATACAATAGTTATCTAAAAGAAAAAAAAATTGAAAAAAATGTTTATTATCCATTGACAATGATTTTGTAATTGAGTGGGAATGAAGACATCTGTTGATCAATCAAGTAGGTACAGAACCGGCTAATGGCCAAATATTGGCTGAAAATTCAGTCCATTACTAAGAACATTGTTCTAGAACAAGACTCCAAAACGATTTACACAGCACAACAAAAATAAATAAATATAACATTTAACCAAATAAAATTAAATAATTCCCAGTATGATCATTTAACTGATGAAAATAAACAAAATTAAAGTGCAAATGAGTTGGCCAGCATTTCATGTCCTTCTTTCATTTACTGTCCATCTTTTTCATTTCATCCTTTATCATCCATAATGAGAGTTTTCCAGAATACATGAACAGAAATCACCCAACACTGGGTTATTCCATACTATTAAATGCTCACATGTTAAATGAAGAATGCATAACATATATTTGAGGAATTATGAGATACAGAACGTCCATCAGTGAATGTATTATGATCCATGCTTTCATATATCATGACCTTGGGTTTTTATTGTTTGTTTAATGTCATTCATAGGATGAAGTGAACCTTGTTCCGCCTGGACAGAAGCATTACCATTTACTTCACTAGAGTCCCAAAGCGAAACATCATTAGTCTCCATATTACAAGCACTGAACTTTATCACAGTCAGTACACGACGCCGGAACTCTTTGGAGAGACAGAGAAAAATAACAGGATTAACAATGCAATGGAGAAGCCCAAAAACTGCTGTTATTTTGCTAGCTGTCCACTGCCTCCCTTCGCAGTCTTCCACTGCTGGAGAGTTGCTATCCATTGACTGAAAAGTGTTGACAATGAAGGTAATGCTGTAGGGTGTCCAGCAGATAAAGAAAACCAGTATGAGGGCTGCAATGACAGCTGTGTTTTGGCCCTTCTTCTTTTGCTGACACTTTGAGTTGTGCTGTAACTTCAGCAGGACGATGAAACAGCAGAACAGCAGCACAAGTACCAGCAAAACAAAAAGATGTGGAAGACGAGAGGCAAGACGCTGGGAATCAGGCGAGTAATAGTGAATACATTCCTGTTTGCTTACACTTAGAAAGATCCAATCAGGGATGGACAGGAGCAGGCAGAGGACACAGATGATCAAGCAGCAACAGTAAACCACCACAGGCTTTTTACGAGAAAACAGCTGTACTCCACGGACGATGGACAGATAACGGTCAACACTGAGGCAGGCCAATGTGAAGATACCACAGTAGAAATTGATCTGAAGAGATAATGAAAATGAAATAGTTATTATTACAATACTACTATAATAGACTGTTAATGACAAATTAGAATGTGCAAAAACAGTTTATAAAAGGTAGTTTAAAAAACATGTCATGTCCTGTAAATGTATTTATGTTGGCTTCATATGGCGTTATTTCTTATTATACTAATAAAAAACATTTATTGACTCAAATGTCATGGGCAGCATCCATCAAATATAAAGTAATAACATATTTCTTTATTTAAAAAAAAGAAAAATCATTATATATGGTAAAAGATGCTTTACCAATATTTTGAATATCTTATAATATGAAATATCTTACAGTATAAGATTTTTTAAGAAGAAAAAAATCTGTTTCTTCAATGGATGCCACCTAGGGCTGAGTTCGATACTTTTTAGGCCCCGACCGAATTAAGTTTCATTCATTCATTCATTTATTTGATCGTTGATCATTGTTCGGCATCTCTAATAATAATGAATCTTCAACTTGGTTCATTATTTATTTGCACAGCATCCACAAAACACATCGATTCAAAGCAGCTTATAGTAAGTTCTGTTACCTCTATAATGGCTTAATTCTTTACACTGAGCAGATTTACTCTGCAATATTGTGATATATAACAATGCTAAAGGATCCACTGTTTAAGATCTAGCTATGTATTATCCCCTTTAAAAAATAGGCATGGTTTTGCTGCTCTAACCAAAGTGTTTTAGCAGTTAGCCTTGAAGGTTACTATTAAAATTATTAAAACTTTTTTATTATTATTTGTTTTTAGTAATGCTCACACAACATTTCTTCCATGTTTTAATTTTAATAGTAAACACCCTTTGTTTGCCAAAATAAATAAATAAACTTTGATTTTCAATAATTTAAAGATAAATTAAATTATTTTTTATGCCACATAATGATGATAATTTTATGATACAGAACTTAGAATTTCTGAGGAAAAACAAAACATTTCATAAGGCTATTTTTAGAATAAATTAAAGTTGTTTTTATGCATTCAAATAATTAGACATAGTGCACCATAATTTAATAACAATAAAACATATGGTGAAAGAAAATAAAACAACCACTTATTTTCAATTTCTTGAAGTCTTTAACAACCTAGAATAAATGAATAGAAATTATGATTTTGTCTGAGCAATGCATTTTAAAACGAACATGCACTAGTGTAAATGTAGCCTAACAGATGTGTAAACTGAAAACTATTTGAACTTTCTTAAAATTATTTGCACTGATTTATTGTGTTGGATATATTTTGTTCCTTTGTGCAGTGGCTGGGGAGATGAGGCTTTGAGTCAACAAGCATGTTTTTTATTTTTTAGATAATGTAATCTTATTAAAACTGATTTCATAAAATTGTTATCAAAAAAAGTATCAGTATCGGTAAAGGTATCGGTATCGAAAATTTTTGAACGGTACCCAGCCCTAATGCCACCAGAAGATCCAAAACATGTCATCCCACACTTTGCCAGTTTGATTTCAGAGTGTATTTAACTATTAACCATGACTGAAGGTTGAAACGTGTGTACAATCAAACTGCCATGACATCTACAAACTTATCAAACCGATACATTAACAAGCCAACAATAACTCACCTCGAACAGAGCTCCAGACTGTTTGCAGAGCTTTGTGCCCATGATCCATCCCTTAACCGCATCTACAGCCCAGAGAGGCAGTGTGAGCAGCAGCAGGCTGTCTGATACACTCAGAAGAAAGATGAAGATGTCCATCACACTCAGGTTCAGCCGCTTCAGCCACAGTATTGCCAGCACCAGTCCGTTTCCCAGCAGCCCACATAAGAAACCCACAGAGTAAAGCAGGGGCATGAAGACCACCAAAGCACCAGAGGTTGTGCTGGATGGACACATCTCCTTGTACTCATAATCATCATAGTCGAAAGTACTGTTATCCTCAAACAGTCCGTGCAGGTCCACCTGCATGTTTGACTAAAATAAAATAAAAACCAAGGGTCAATGAGAAACTGTAGATTAATATCTGACTGCAGCTCCTCGTGAACTGACTTGTGAACAGCGCGAGTGGTTTTTATTTGCAAAGAGTCACATGCTGGGTTTTCACGTGATGTTGCAATAATAGTTAAATGGAAAGTAAAACCGCGGGTGGGACAGCTGACTGCTGTAGATAGATAAAACCGAGGAGGTGGATACGCGCGCGCATACAAAAATAAACTCAATTCTGCTTTGACACTGAACTACTGCTTGAGTTTGCTAATGCACACAGATATGTGGGTTTGTTTTTAAGTTTGCAACCCCCTTTAGCTGCTCTCGAACTGTTCATTTCGAATATCAAAAACTGGGCTTGTGAGTTACTAGATCCAGTTCAAGATGTCTGTACAACAAACGTACGATAAACTTGACAGTACCACAGATCATAAAAGTTAGATGAAACCGACTGTAATTACGAAACTTTAAATATATGCATCTGTTAAGCTAAGAAAACACTTACAGGTGTTTCCATGTTCCTGCTCGTCTTTGTTTCTTTGTCTTCCTATCTAAGCAGTCCGCATTTTCTGTTTGTTCACTGCAATCATTTGGTTAGCGTGCACGCGCAGAGTGAAAGACAAGGAGTAGGTAACAATGATCCTGCCCTTGTTAAATTTCTTTGTCTTAACCCATTACTTCATCCGGATAGCCCTTGAACAAACTTGGTAATGTAGCCTACACATCCTCCCGTAGGTGTACTGCGCCCTCTAGTGTTTGATAGTCTTCAGCTGAATTGAACATTCTCCACAGTACACACGCACGCACACGCACACACGCACACGCACACAGACAGATAATTGTTTAATTTGTGTGGTTAAGGTGCTATTTGCACTGCTACCATATGAAGAACCTGTTAAGCCCAGTATGGTTCTTCAGCGGTTGTTTGGGGTGGTTAAGGTGCTGTAGCACTGCTGCCGTACAAAAGATACCTTTAAGCCTCTGTATAACTCTCTGATAGTTTTAGTTGGGGAAAGGATTAAAAATCAGCATTAAACTAAATACAGTGAATTTCCTGTAGATAACATGGTTCTAATCGTTTTTGCCCTCATTTCCAGGGCTCCACACAATATATATATATATGTATATGAGCGTGAAGTAACATATCTAAAATGTAAAGAGGAGACTAGGGTTCCTCTTATCTTATATAGTTCTACATAGCAGTTGTAGGCTACATTAGGAGCACTTAAATCTAAATAAATAAATAAAATATAAAATACAAATTATTTAAAAAGACAAATAAATAAAAGTCTAAATGAATTTACAAATTTACATACATTTTTTTAAGCATGACTTCTTTCACAGCAGTTATAGCCTGACACTTCAGCCATCTACTGGCCATTATTGTCATAATATCATTTCAACCTAACATGAAGTCATGGTATTTTTATTTTTTTTCACTAGATGGTAGCAATCTTACACAAATAGCTACATATATTCTCATATTTTCTGTTTCATCTTAAGTTTAGATTTTTTTTTGTTTTGTTTTTTTGTAGTAAAGATGCATAGACCTTCTCTGAGTCGACTTGTGTAGAATGTTTTATACATATATGAATATGTACAATGTCAAAATACATGCAAGGTGATTTCATGATAGTTATTGCTCTATAAAATTTCTGTAAGTAATGATTTGCTTCATAAAGTCCTGTTAGAGTAGCTATATTAGTCCATTTTTGGTGGTTTATAAAAACATCTCTTTACCAGCAAAGGGTTAAAAGAAAAAGAAAAGCTGTGAAATCTATATATTCAGACTTCAGGCTCGGCAGATGTGGTCATAAAAGTTCCAGTCTGACTCATATTTCCTGACCCCCAGACTAAAATGCTTTCAGCTAAAAGAGCATGCTGTGAAGTTATCATTGTTACCAACGCTAATGTCAAAATTTCACTGCAGAAAAGATCGGAATTAAAAAAATTAAATGCATTTTTTTTTTTTTAACTGTATCATTAATAAATAGAAACACTTCCAAAATGCTTTCTGAAAGAGAACTATGTTTATTTCTCAGAAAAGTATTTTTAGAGAGGTATTTTTTTTATAGAGATGAACAAAGGATATACCGCTGGGTTTCCTTTGTGGCTGTCACTCTCAAAATGAAATAGATCTTTAATACAGATGAAAATGGAGATGAAACAAGAATTTGAAACAAATAATTTCAATAGAGACTAAACAAAAGAGATTATACCTTTTGCTCTGGGTTTCCTTTGTGGCTGTCATTCTCAGAATTAAAATATATCTTCAGAGTGTCACGTCCTCCGTAGAGCTAAGGAAGCTAAATAAAAAAGTGACTCACACAAATCTATACTGCAAGTTTAATGGAAACTACACTTTATCAGAGGTGGCAACACTCACAAAAATAACAATAGAAACGGTTTACAAAAATTACATTAGGAGAAAGCATCCTGTCATGTTCATATCTATTATGTACTGCATGTGATGTGTTATCCATTATATTATGTCATCTACTTAAAATATTAAACAACAGATTAATAAAATGATAAACAAAACTCAATTTGATGTTACATCGTTATTTATGAAGAGTATTTATTTAAAAAAAAGAAAAGTAAAGGAAGTGGATGTGGAGTCTGTTTTCAGTTCCTGTTTGTGACACCAGACCCAGACAATTCAACCGATGATTCATTGTCATGATTACAGCTGCCACAAAGACAGAATTGTCGATGGAAAAAAAAATCTACAGCATTTTTCTGAAATAATATATTTTTTTTTTGTCTCAGTATGTAATGTTTGGAGAATATAAAAGATATAAAAATATGAATATATAGCTATATAGAGCCTATAGCTAAAATGCAGCAAAATGTGAAAGAAATTGCATATTCTCATTTGTCTAAAGATTTAATAATAACAAGAGAAAATTGATGACAAAGTCTCCTCCTCCAACAGAACAGATGTGAAAATGCCTTGCTTCAAAAAAAGAGAACATGAAAAAGTTTTAATATCGCTCAACAACACAAACTGAAATTGTGCTTTCTTCCCAATTCCAGATAAAAAACAACCATCACTTCTATCCTTGCACTCTTGTTCATGTCATTTGCACTCTTTTCAGGCCATAACAGAGAAGTATGAAGTATTCTCACTCTCCACTGAGCTGAATGATCCAGTAGGCCTGCGGGTTGATCCCCGACCGTTTGCCCATCCTGCTAATCCGAGGCACCCCTGGGGTCCTAAAGCAGCCTTACACATCTGGGCGAGCTCACGACGGAACTTTACCCCCACAAGGCCGTAGAGTAGTGGATTTAAAGCGCAATGCGCCAACCCCAGGCTTTCTGTCACGAAAATGCCCACATCTAGCACCTTGTTGAGAGCACAGGTTTTAACAATGACCCCAAGCATCTGCAAGCTGTCGGTCATCCGCAAGGCATTATAAGGTGCCCAACTGACTACAAACACAATGACCAATGAGACGATGAGCCTCAACGAGCGCCGTTTCTGCCTACGTGTGGCATGGCAGAGTGCTTTGAAAATGCGAAGGTAGCAGTACAGCATGACCAGTAGGGGAAGTATGAATCCAAGAATCATGCTAACCAGCTGCATGCCGATCTGCCATTGCTGACTGTTCCCATGGGAAAAATCTATATGGCACATCAACCGATTTATGCCGTATACATTCACCACATTGCGGTAGTACACGTCCACCATCGCCAATCCCAGGCAGACGCCCCAGATGATGGCACAGGCTAGCTGAGCGTGGCAGGTTTTGCGTCTCCAGCTGATATTGATGGCATGTACGATAGCCAGGTATCGGTCAAAGCTGATGCAGGCCAGGAAAAGCACCCCACAATAGACGTTCAGTGAGAACAACGCTCCAGCGATTTTACACATGAATACACCGAAAACCCACTCGTGGATCCACTCGACGGCGAAAAATGGCAAAGTTATAGCCAGTAGGAGGTCAGAGACGGCCAAATGGAGCAGGAAGGTGTCTGTCAGTGAGAAGGAGCAGGGGCTGTGTCGAGACTGGCGATAGCGGCGGATCACGCACAGAACCAGGATGTTACCCACTAGTGCCAAGATAAAGACTAGGATGTAAGCCACGGGGGCAAAGCGACCAAGAATGTCCCATGTTTCCTTCAGACTGCAGGGGGCAGCAGCAGTGTCATCCTCATCATACAAAGAAATGTTTGAGTAGTCATAATCTGTGTACTGAAACAGAGCAAAGGACAATATTCTGTTAATTCAGATTGTTAACCTTTGTTTTTGTTTTTTTTCTCAGTACTGCCTTCCTAACACTCACCTCTGAGAAATCTATAGCTGCTGTGGTGTGCTCCATGATGAGCTTCAGAGAAGTGAGACATACAAGTAAAATAGTGGGCACGAGGTGCACTCGTCTCTCACGTTGTCTTGTCTATATGTCTCTCCTTTCTTAAAGAAAAATAGAGGGAAAGAGAACGAGAAGTCAGACCACAGAAACTGAATCCTACTCGTACAACCACTGCAAAGGGGAACTGGAGGCTTCGTCCAGGGAAATAAAACTGCACTCATTTGATAAATTTAGACAAAAACATGTTTTTGAAATCCCCAATTTGCTGAGAGCAGACATGTTCAAAAAGTTTCTTGGAAACACCTTTGCAACACCAAGCAAAGTTGGTTGTCACAGATCTGAAAGCGTGTGAAATTAAATCGTACAATTTTTAGGGTAATTTATAAAAGTTTCTTGGGACAAAAGTGGGAAAAGTAAAGTACAACTAGAGTGAAGTGAAAGTGCTAAGAATTAGCATTGCATAAGTTTGGCATATACAATCAAGCATATAATAATAATAATATTAATTATAATGATAAATAGTTTCACCATTATCTGCCATTACTAGTCTTTAATTATTTTAATGGATGTGGTGTTGTTGCTAGTAAAATCATTATTACTTGCTGTAACTTTAGATTGAATGTAAAATTAATTTGTTGTAATTAATTTCAAAACCAATATATTTTCACACTGCAGTGAAACTATTTAAAGTCTAGTTAATTATAATTACACATATTTAAAATATATATTTTTAAAGTCTATAGTATGAAGAATCTATTTTGAAGGAAGTATCATAGTTGTATAAAGGACTAACATTAACTATTAGAGTACAGTAGAAGCATACATGAAAGTCTTGTACCTGTTCTCTGTGCTGTCTCTGCAGGGGTTGACTGGCCTAGATCAGATGATGGTCTGATTATAACTGAATTTGTTCAGGAAACACGTTTATCTTAGTGCTTCCTGACTTTTTTTTCTCTCTTCCCTTTTTGCTCTCTCCACAAAACATACTCTTTCTGGAAACATCACATGAAGTGTTTTTTAAAAGGTGCTTGTAAAACCAAAGAGAAGCAAATTGATCAAAATATCTTCTCTTTTACTGCTCAAGTCTGTTTGATCTTATTTTTAATCTATCGATATTCTGATGCATCTTTCCTGTTGATAGACAGGAAGCCTATAACCTGAGACATGAAAAACAAATTAGTGATACATGATGATCTGTTGTTTAGATTATTTACATTTACTGTATGATTTCTGGACAAAATATGCAAGTAAGACCATTATATTTGTGAGGGTTATCTCAACAAAAGGTTGACACATAAATCTAGTCTAGCACTCGGGTGTAATTTGGTTAATTTATTTACATTTGCAGTATTTTTGATTTGGTTTTAAAGCAACAACAATAATAATCTGGTTTCAGAAGATTTTAATTTACACCAAACCATTGGAGCCATAGTCTTGTGACAACATTCAGACATTTAATGCAGCTGTCACTTTGAGTCCCATGCAGCTCAATGTCCTTTTCTCTCTCACTCTCCTCCCTGTTTTTTTTTTTTTTTCATGTCTCATCTATCCTGTTCTATGCAATATAAGGCCAAAAATGTAACTTGAAAAAACAAAACAAAACCAAAAAACAGTAAAGGTACTGTGGTGAACATGCAAAAAAAAAAATCCTCAGCAGGTTTTTCACACCCTGAAATCGCATTCAAGTGCTGAATATGGATTTTGATGAGGTCATTGTCACATTACAATTATTTTTCATCCATTCGACTTTCTAGGTTGATCATGAATACACTGTAATATTGTATAAGAAAATGATACTCTACCGGTAAAGCAAATGGTTGCGTTTACTTGTTTACTGAGTGCATATAGGCTTCTTTAATTGTCAAAGAACAGCTCTGATGTGTGTTGACACCTACTCAGAAGTTTAACCACATCCTATCTGGCCTTACTAATATAAATTCAAAAGAATGGCACAACCAGATTTTACTGTAAAGGACTTTAAAAGTGTCATGAACTGCCTCTGTTTTTTTTTTTACTGTTATTGTACTGTTCTCTACGGAGCCCTTTAAGAGACATTGTGGTGGGAAAAATTCAGTGTGAGTGGAAAAAATCAGGGTGGGAGGAAAAATATTTTTCAATTGTTTTGCGTTCCCTCGAGAAACTTTGCATTCCCTCGCAAAACCAGTTGAGTTCGGACTGTTTACTTTACAGCTTGCAGTGGTTCATACAGCTCCATATGTTCACAATGGAGAGGTTCATAGAGTTTTATTTTAAACTTGGACTCAAGTATAAAGAAATACAGTCGGTGCTTAGTTCAAGGCACGGTTTTGGGACATTCTAAAACGCTTAATGTGGCTTAATGATTTAAAACAGTGACATTGGAGGACCAAATTCGATAATAATAAAAGGGGATCAAATTATTAGGCTAATATTAATAACTTTATTAATAATATTACTAAGCAGAAGCCCAGAATATTAATGCAATGCCCTGCACGTAAGCTTTTTCTCCCCCATAAAATGCTTAAGGTAAGCTAATGAATGAAAACGGTGATTTAAAAAATACCAAATCCATTGCATTCATATTCTGGGTTATTCTGCTTTATTAATAGTAATATTAGTAATAAGGTTATTAATATTAGTCCAATAAGTTTATTAGTATTTATTATTATCGAATTTGGTCCTCATGTTTTAATAAGCCACAGTAAGCGTTTTAGAATGTCCCAGAACCGTGCCTTGAACTAACCTGCATTTCTTTATACTTGAGTACAAGTTCAAAATAAAAACTTTATGAACCGCTCCATTGTGAACATACGAGTATGAACCTTTCATTAGCCTGCCTTAAGCGTTTTCTATGGGGAAGAAAAGGCTTAACGTGCAGGGCGTTGCTCATATTCTGCTTTATTAGTAATATTATTAATAAGGTTAATGTTAGCCTAATCATTTTTATCAGGATTTATTATTATCGAATTTAATGTCTGTTTTGAAACATTAAGCCACATTAGCCGTTTTAGAATGTCCCAAAACAGTGCCTTGAACTAAGCACTGACTGTATAACTATTACTTTGCGTCCAAGTTCAAAACAAAACTCTAAACCGCACCATTGTGAACATACAAGCTGTAACCACTGGAAGCTGTAAAGTAAACAATAAGAGTTTGTCTGAACTCAACTGGTTTTGTGAGAGAATGCAAAACATTTGAAAAATATTTTTTCCTCCCACCCCAAATTTTTTCCCACTCACCCCGAATTTTTCCCACCACAATGTCCCTTAAAGGGCTCCGTAGTTCTCTGAGGTCCACTTATGTTAAGATTTTTTCTGTCCTGTTTTTAACCCCCCTCATCAGAATGAATAGACATGGTGGATTGTAGACTCAGAAGTAAATGCCTACTGCTATGATTGGCTAACACTTGTGTTTGACAGCCTACATTCCTCATACAATAGCTGAACACTACTGTGATTTAGGCTAAAACGGCATACAGTGGGTAGAATAAGCATTGAACACCACCATTTTTATAAGGTAAATATACACTATATTGCCAAAAGTATTGGGTCGCCCCCTTCTAATGAACATGTTTGACTACTTTAGTAATTTCTATGAGTACAAATCTTAATATTTAAGCATATAATGATATTCTACGGATTGTGTGCTTCTAGTTTTATAGCAACAGTTTGGACAGGACCCTTTTCTATTCTAACATGACAGTGCCTCTGTGTATAAGGCAAGGTTCAAAAAGACATGATTGATTCAGTCAGTGTGGAAGAACTTGACTGGTCTGCAGAAAGCCAATTCCTAATCCCAGCTGAACACCTCTGGTGTGACTTTATATGCAGACCTTGACCCAAAAACTCATCACCAAACATTAATGTTGGCACTGTCATGTTAGAATAGAAAAGGGTCCTGTCCAAACTGTTGCTATAAAATTAGAAGCACACAATTCCCTAGAATATCATTATATGCTTAAACATTAAGATTTGTACTCATAGAAATTACTAAAGTAGTCAAACATGTTCATTAGAAGGAGGGGACCCAATACTTTTGGCAAAATAGTGCATTTCTAAAGGTGCTGTTGACACAATTTTCAACAGCTGTCAGAAACAACCCAAGTAATCCATACATACAAAGAAAACAAAAATAAGTTCAGAAATTAAATTGTGTAATAAAATGGAATGACACAGGGAAAAAGTATTGAAAACATGAAAAAAGGGAGGTGCAAAAAGGCATTATCTGTGGAAGAATGGTTCAAAATCAAACCTGAGCAATGCATGCGACTAGTTTCTCCTTGTCATTATCAAAAAAGGCTTTTGTAGGAAGTATTACATTTCAGTAGTTTAATACGATTCCCTGTCATTCCACAACTTAATTTATGAACTTATTTGTTTTATTTTCTTTGCATCTATGGATTACTTGGGTTGTTACCGTCATCTGGTGAAAATTTCATGTCAACAGCACCTTTAGAAATATATTTACTGAGAAAAATGGTGACGTGTTCAACACTTATTTTACCCACTGTAAATATCAAACGATCTGTTTAACAGACAAATAGTGACCACATAATAAAAACAGTTACTCACACTTGTGAGAGTATATGGCTGTTTTTAGACTTACGAGAATGTTTGTAGTTCTGCAACTTACAGGATTTTTACAAAGACCTTGCATGTGATCACAAAACCAGTGATGACGTCATCACCACCGCGGTGGCGGGAGCATGTGAAATCTGTACAAATAATGGTTTTATGTCTCTTTACATTTGTTATGAATGTTTTTGCATTTCTGTTGACTAGGTTGTAGATTATTAGGTTCATTATCCTTTAATGGTAATGTATAATACAGTTTAAGATATCATGCGGTTTGTGTTGACTGCAGAAAGATAGGTGCACAAATCAGTGGTTATCGCAACGTGTCATGTCTACTACTGTTCCCTTATGATATAGTTTCTCATTAACCACACAGAGACAAGTTGTAGTTGTGTTGTTTATTATTTCAAGTCTGTATTTATTTTTACATTTGTAAACCTCTACCTTGCATGCTGTGTATTCACCATATCTTGGTCTTGTGACTCCTGAAAGGAAGAGGCGGGACTACAGAGTCCCTTTTTCTTGAGTTGGGTTAAACCATTTCTGTTAATAAGGAGGGGGCTTAACTCTTGGTGATGCAGACATGAAAAGATGTCATATGATGTTGCTTACATTTTGCTTATGTTAAAGAATTGCATTTATTTTTTTATTTTATGTATTTTTGAAGTTTAATGATTTAAATGGTTAAAAGAGCTTGTGTTTATGCTTCCAAGTTTTCTGATATTGGTGCCCCTGTAGTTGGTTTGGTCTTAGGTGTAATGAGTCTGTCTTTTAGGCTATATAAGCCAGTCTAAACTGAACTTCGGGAGGACAAGGGGTGAGCATACTGCTTGAAGTGCCTGATGTAGATTTTTGCTGCCTGTAGCAATTTGTTTTCTTTGGTCGTGTAATGTCAAAGGGGACACTGAGTTAAGTTCCTATTTATTTTTGAAAATATATATTTTTTTGTTTATTTGATTAGTTTCCTAATTCTGTTTATATTTTTTTCCCTCTCTTACTGTGAATGTGTATACCCCTACTTCTCCACTGGCATTTAATAAAAGTCCTCTTTGGATGATATCTGAGTCCTGAGCCTATCTACCACCACCCTTTGCCCAACACGGGACATGTTATGACAAATGGTGGCAGCGGTGTTGTCCAGTGCAGTAGAAGGCTTCAGGAAAACGTCAAAATGCCACCCAAGAGGCAGACTATTCAGAGAACAGTGGAGGAAGATGAAGATGGTAAGTCAAGGGCTGACCAAGAAGATACAGGGTCGGTAGTAACCACTTCAAAGATGGCAAACCCGATTGGGGAGAAAATGGAACAGCTCAGGAAGACAATGGAGAGCAAGTGGTGCAGTCCAGTCGTCTTAGTGCCGAAAAAGGATGGCACATTAAGATTTTGTGTAGACTTCTCCAAGCTGAATGCTATTTCTGCCTTTGACCCTTACCCCATGTCAAGGGTTGACGAACTCCTAGAGCGTTTGGGAAAAGCCAAATATCTGAGCACCCTAGACTTATGTAAGGGGTATTGGCAGATTCCTTTGACTGACACTTCCAAGGAGCGGACTGCTTTTAGGGTCCCAAGTGGGCTCTAGCAGTTTACGGTCATGCCGTTTGGCCTTCATGGGGCCGCAGCCATGTTTCAGAGCACTATGGACTGTGTACTAAGAGGTACTGAGGACTTTGCAGCAGCCTACATTGATGATGTGGTTGTTTACAGCTCATCTGGAGCACCTGTTGGCTGTATTCATGAGAATTCATGGTGCTGGGCTTGTGGTTAATACCACTAAATGACATTTAGCAAAGCCTGATGTGTCTTACTTGGGGTATGTGCTGAGGGGTGGGGTAATTAAACCTCAAGTGGACAAAGTGGAGGCTGTGCGTTCTTGCCCGCCTCCAACAACCAAATAGCGGGTGAGGTCCTTTTTATGTCTGGTAGGCTGGTACAGACGTTTTATTTCCAATTTTACCACCCGAGCTGCAGTACTCACTGACCTCACTCAGAAGGACAGCCCCCAAAAGGTTGTGTGGCCACCTGAGTGTGAGGCAGCCTTTCAAGATCTCAAGGATTGTTTGTGTCAGGGGCCGGTGTTGCAAAGCCCCAATTTTGACCTTTCTTTCACAGTGCAAACTGATGCATCAGGAGTAGGTCTAGGAGCTGTCCTGTTGCAAGGTGACAGCGAAAATAGAATGCCGGCGCAGTATATTAGTCGGAAATTGTCATCACCACCGCGGTGGCGGGAGCATGTGAAATCTGTACAAATAACTGTTTTATGTCTCTTTACATTTGTTATTAATGTTTTTGCATTTCTGTTGACTAGGTTGTAGTTTATTAGGTTCATTATCCTTTAATGGTAATGTATAATACAGTTTAAGATATCATGCGGTTTGTGTTGACTGCAGATAGGTGCACAAATCAGTGGTTATCGCAATCAATGGCAACAATGACAGAATAATTTGTGACCTGCAATGATTCTGTCCACCACAGAGCAGCAGTATTCTCACTTTTTGTGTTAAACATTAAATCTTGTAACTGTATGTTTCAAGTACAGCTGTAACCTGAGGAAGATTAACATTATTTATCACAGCAATGAGTAGATGGACATTTGCTCTATATTTCAACTTACCCATGAAAATATGTCAATATTTATTCAAGTGACCCTCTTTTGCATATAGGCCAATTTAAATCCTTTATCCTTTATTTAATTTTTTATTTTGTTGATGTCATTATTTCTGCACCACAGATTAAATAAAGTAAAAATACAGAAATGTCCACACAGCTGTACATTTCAACAGTTGCTCATGTAACTGCACTCAGAGCTTCTTGTTTTTAATGCTAATGAAACAAGGGTTGTGTTTCAGATCTGTTACTTTGTACCATTTCCAATACATTTGAAACTGTGGAGTGTAATTTTGACAATACAGTTGTGCAACATTATCTTCTGGCATTGTGAAATCATGTGGCCTGTACACGTCTGTGTGTGGCTACAGGGACCAGAATAAGGAACTGATTGTAGAACTTGCAAAACAGACTAGAAATATTCATTTAAATCCATGTTACGTAAAATAAAATCACACAGCTCAGTATGCATGTAATATTTCTTCTTTTCACATATAGGACAAAATATGGTACTTTAAATACAATAATACACCAGAGTATATATGCGATTTATTTTTTTAAACTATAGACCTAAATAGTACTTTTAAAGATGAAAATACTGCTAAATATAAAATTTCTTCTTTTAACGTTTCATAGCATTTTCTAACTGTTGAGAAGATTTTTTGTCTTTTGGGTGTTTTAAAGAGATAATTTACTTAAGGGGCTGGACGCTGATTACTGTATTTGTACAAACTGACCTCACAAACACACATGAAAAGGCGAAGAATGAATAAGTGTTACAGCAGTGCAATACATTGGATAAGAAAACCAGAGACATGCCCTGATGTGTAAACAATGAAGTCAAACAGCTCAACAGATTCGCTGCACTATTATGAAACCGTAAAGCCATCTTTTAACTTAGCTTTGTCCTCAGCTGCTCTTAGATGTCTGAAGATGTGGCAAATCTGTTTTAATAACGTAAAAAACTTGAATTATCAGCATCCTATTCATGCAGATTCTAACCTAACAAATTTGAAAGAAAATACACCAAGACTTAGCCTAAGAAAACACTTTCACACTTTGATTTTGGTATTTCATTCTCAGATTTCAACCAGAACATGGTCAGACTTGTGGCTTTGACTGTAGGGCCCAGTGTCAAGTGTTCTTCCCTAGAAACTTGTAGAAAATTGTGCAAACAATGCACTAGTCACATTCCAGTACATCTGAGCTTCCCCTTTCTGTTACTATAGTGTTTTGTTTGAATATGATTCTTGTGTTACATTTAAACATTTGCTTTCCAAAGTTTAAAAGTTACAGCCATTTTCTTTTTCGATTTCTGTTGTTTTGCTCAAAATGGGTTAACATGGTGGCATTTTTGAAGGTTTGGTGCAGTTCAGGGGTTAACAGTGACTTTTTCAACCAGGTATGCTGAAACATCCTACTCTCTACATTGAGACTCAATGCATAGGACTCAAAGACAGACTAAAATCAGATAAAAATAAAAACACCATGTCAGATGTAAAAGTATGGAAATTTTCATATATTATTTATAAATGAAATTCATTCTCAGAAACAAAATTGTTTTTCTGCTTGGATGAGCAAATCAAGTAATTTTCTTGTGCGTAAAATAGGTCATATATGCCAACAAACTAATCAAAACATAGCACAATAACAACAATTCATAGCAACAGAGTATACACCAAAGCAATTGTGGATCTGCATGCCAGAATCATATTGCAGACAACTACTTTTTAGCAACTGAATAATTTGCAGAGATTTCAATTGTCGAATTGCATATGTTGTAATTATGATTTACCAAAGCATGATTATTTTTCTTATGCTGAGGAAATGAGCTTCCATATATTTCTAACATCAGCTTCACGATAATACCGCAAATGACAATGAAATGTATTTTGGTGATCACTGCCAGTGCTCATGCAGGTAACACAAAGTACTTTTCTAAATGTTTTAAAAGTTGTAGATAATGGAAGGGTCGTAATGGAAGAGTGTGGAGAAATAGAGCAAATCTCCTCGCCCCCAAATCAAACATTTCAACCTTTAGTTTACAGGTCACATAAACTACTCACCACTAGTAAAGTTTCCACTCCCCTTCATCAAGCTTGAGGTGATTTCCAACTTCACTGAGACCTATCAGATATTGAACATCATTCCTGAGGAAGTGAGGCATATATAGTAACAGGAAGCCTCTCCAAAGAAACAGTTGAGAGAGAAGATCTCATTTTAACCTTTATATAGCAGAAATGACATTTATGTTTTGTCTTAATAATACTTATTTAACCATTGAAAATATCTCTTTTTAACATAAAAGCCATCAAATGAAAAATTAGTTTTTATATTCACAGCAAGACAATATTACTGTATTTTTAGCAATAATCTGTAAGAGTAAGTTGTAATTGTAAATCATTATATCATTTGCTATGTCTTTTGTCAGTGATGTCGTATCAAACAGAAGCAATG
Source organism: Barbus barbus (assembly GCF_936440315.1). Taxonomy (NCBI): domain Eukaryota; kingdom Metazoa; phylum Chordata; class Actinopteri; order Cypriniformes; family Cyprinidae; genus Barbus; species Barbus barbus. Next base: position 13,606,249 of record NC_136749.1, read on the forward strand.
ACTTCCCAGCCTCAAATGACTGTAACCAGCTACACTGTCTCTCACTGGAGCTCGGATGTCTGCGACTGTTGTGACGACTGTGGAATCTGTGAGTGTGTGTGAAGCAGGAGATTAATTTACGAATACAAATCCATTTTGCTCAAGCTAATGTAACAGTAATAGATTATAAGTTGAGTAAGTTGTTAAAGGGATAGTTCGCCATACAGGTTTGGAATGATAAGGGTGAGTAAATTCTAATGAACTATGCCTAATCAATTCGTTGAACCTTATAAGCCTTACATTGTAAAATAGTGTGTATTCTGACACTGGTTTACTCCTCAGGTCTGTGTGGGGCATTTATTCCTTGAATTTTGGGATGTAAGGTGGCACAGGATAATGGTGACAGCTGCTGTTTGCCCTTCCTACCCGGCGCTATGATTGCATTGAGAACCAGCATCCGTGACAGATATCGTATTAATGTAGGCCATGCAATAAAAATCCTTTTCAGTTTTAATTATTGCTTATTTTTGCTCTTGTAATTTCTGCTGAAATACACTATTTCATTACTTTGATGTCAAAGACTAGCACTGCATGATTGGTTTGTGTCTTCTTTAGGGTTCTGTCTGTGACGACTGGGTGATTATGACCTGCTGTTCTTTCTGTGGACTCTGTCAAATGGCTCGAGAACAGAAGGCAAGAAGCTAACTTAAAAAGAAAATGGAGAGGAGAGAATGGATAGCTAATTTAGATGACTGTGATATCTTTTTCTTCTGTATGTTTTTAGAATATTCCAAAATATCAATGGTTCATGTGATCCTTTAAATATGTAATGCTGCATGAAATTAAAGACACAACGTTAGTTATGTATAAAATTTTTACACCTTACATTAAATCATAATGCTAATAGATTTTATATTATGAATCAACTCCTAATTTTTTGCTTTATTTTGATGACTTCTTTCCACACGTAACTGCTTACTCCAACTTAGGGCTATATAATGATGGTGATGATAATATGATGATAATTATTAAACATTTATTTGTTTAAAGAAAGCATTCAAGATTTCTCTGAATAATGAATCAAAACAATTGGATCAGGCTATATGATCCATTGTCTGCTCTTATTTGCTCCGGCATGAAACCTTTTTGGTTCCTCTTTCTATTCCTGTGAAGGGAATGTCCTGTTTAAAAGAGAGAGAACGCCAATGATAGTCTTGCAAAATGATCAGGGACGATTTCATGAAGGTAAGCTACTGTATTACATTAAATCTAGTTTAGTTTAAAATCTACAGACTGTTTTATGCAAAATAGTCAATGTAATAATATGAATTAATGAAAGATGAGATTTATGCTATAGGACTGCTCACTGGTTTTGAACTATAGTGAACCTGAGATTTTTCTCTGTATTTATCCTTTTAATACTAGAGAGAATAACGTGACATATATAGCTCATTGTTTACTTTGTTCAGCGGGAAAGGTTTTTTGCCTTTATGTACTCGTGATTAACCGGAGAATGTGAAACTTGTTAAGAAGAGCTTGTCATACATTTCCATGAAAAACTTCTTTAAGAAAGTCTTTAAATATTTACCATGATTTTATCGTTTCAATCCATTATTGTATACTTCTTCACATTTTTAAGGATGTAAATAGAACAAAAGGGAAAAAGGGTCAGAGAAATGGGAAACTGGCAGTTGAAACATTACAGAGTACATTACAGAAGTTATTTCTGAGTAATATAAGGAAGTTTTTGTACGTGTTGCCCTGCATGAATTCAAATAAACTGGATACTTCCATCATCTTTGAAGTGATTTTATAATAAATAAATAAAAATGAAAAAAAAAATGTAAGTTTGACTAGCAGCATTACATATGGATTAATATATAATAACAGTTTATTGCCTTTATTATAACCTTTCCCTCTTTTATTCTAGCTGCTGGCTGTATTAAAAGTGTTAGGTGTTGCTCATACTGAGTGAAGAACCCCATAGTGTTGGACTTTCATGAATGCAGTCAATGGGAGTAACATAAAAAAGTGGAATTGGAAAATATGGCTGATTCTGCATGTCGTGAACTGATCATAAAGGCAATATTCATCTGCCTCCTTAACCTTGCCTTCAGCTACAGTTTCAGGAGTTGCATAGAGATCCCTGATTCTAATCATAAAATCTACAGATGTATTAAATGTCATGAAAGAGACATAACTACAATTGTGAGTGACATATTCCCCACTGCAACAAACCTTACAGTTTCTCGGAATAACATTACACACATTCAAGGCCAAAGCTTTCATCATCTGTCCAAACTGACTTCTCTGGTACTAGATGTTAACCGTATTTCTAGCATCCACAAAGATGCTTTTAATAGCCTGCAAAATCTTCAAAAATTAAATCTGTCCTGCAATTACATATCATCTCTCCACCGTGATGTTTTCAGTGACCTACATAACCTCACAGAGCTGCTCCTGGGAAACAATAATCTCACTTATATTGATTTGTTCCTGTTTTCCAATTTGACAAACCTTCAGATTCTTGACCTACGCAGAAACCACCTGAAAAACTTTTCAGCTTTTGTTGAGTGCATAACAAACCTGTCCAGCTTGATACAACTGGACCTTTCTTTTAACAAGCTAACAACCCTGCATCACTCCAGCCCTCTGCCAAACTCGCTTGCCAAACTTTACCTCAGTGATAATAATCTACTCATACTGGGATGTGACAAGTCTTTCCTAAAGTATGTGAAAGTGCTAGATCTGTCAGACAACAAATTACTGTCATCCGAGACTTTTCAGGGCCTGAATCTGGAGAATATAAAGTACCTGCGCTTGCGCTTTACCCGTGTCTCCGTTAGAAAGCTTCTTAATTATACCAATATACAACCAAGGCACATCGACTTCTCTGGTTTGAAACTGAAGGATCATGCTCTGACTTCGCTGTGCTTTCATATGCAAGATCATCAAATACCTAAAATGATACTCCAGAGCAATTCCATAAGAGTTCTATACAAAAATACATTTTGTAACTGTTCCAGCATCACTGATCTAATGGACCTCTCACGGAACGAGATGAAAACCACAGGCTGCTTGCAGTTTCTGCACTGTCAGAACCAACTGGAAACTCTCAAGATAGAACATAACCATCTGACCAAGCTAATGTCCTGCAACATATTTAATAATTCCTTCAGCTTGACAAGCCTGAGCTATCGTTACAATCGTATTCTACAGGTTAGAAGTTATGCCTTCAATAACACACCAAATTTAACAAACCTCGAGCTAAACATAAACATAATTGCCTATTTGGACCATAAAGCCTTAAGTGGACTCAGAGATCTTGTCACACTTCGTCTCGACAACAATCTTTTGACCGATATCTATGATGACACCTTTGAAGATCTTACCAACCTGACAACGCTCAACCTGCGCAACAACCAAATAGCTGTGATTTTCAACTATGCCTTTCAAAATCTGTCAAATCTAATTATTTTAGATTTAGGAGGGAACAAGATCACTCAGATGAGGCCACATGCATTTTATGGACTGGAAAACTTGTCCAATCTGTATTTAGACAGAAATCGTCTGAAAGAGATAGACAGCACGCTCTTTGGGAAACTTCATGCCACCCTGCAGGTGCTGGATTTACAGGCTAACCACATCCTGTATTTTACAGAACACACATACTCGCCATTTATAAATATGTCGAAGCTTCTTGATCTGAAACTTGATGCACAGGAACCAAATGGCATAAACTTGTTACCACGTGCATTTTTCCGTGGTCTAACTTCTCTGAAAAGTCTTTACCTCACTAACAACCACATCATTGGATTTGGTGCTGAAACATTTGATGACCTGAAAAGTTTGGATTTCTTAACTCTGGACAACTCATGTGTTGGGATTGCCCAGCTCAAACCTGGTATTTTCAAAAACCTTCGAAAATTAAAGATATTATCTGTTGAGAACATGGGCATTAAATCATTTTCTAAAGAGGTCTTTGGAAATCTCACAGGACTGAAGCAACTACATCTCAATCGCAATGCCATGATGTCTTTGGACATCGGTTTACTGGACAATCTGACCAATTTAACATACGTTGACATGCGCAGCTGTCCTCTCAGTTGTGGCTGCCATAATAGTGAACTACAGAACTGGACCATAAGCAATAAGAGACTCCAGTTTCCTTATCTTTTCAATATTACATGCCAAGACCACCCAGGCTCATTTTTTCACAACTTCGACACTAATGTGTGTTATTTAGACATAGCACTCTACCTGTTTTCCTCAACGTTTACATTCACAATCTTACTGATCTTGATACCACTTCTCTATGTCAGACTTTACTGGAAATTTAAGTATGGCTACTATGTGTTTCGATCATGGTTTGGAGAACAGTGGCGTCGCTTAAGGGACCAGGAGGAGAAATACAAGTACGATGCCTTTGTTTCCTACAACTCAGCAGATGAAGACTGGGTAATGGAACAGCTGTTGCCGAACCTCGAGGGTTCATCATTTCGGCTCTGCCTGCACCACAGAGATTTCGAGCCAGGCCGAGATATTGTCGACAACATTGTGGCTGCCGTATATGGCAGTCGCAAAACGATATGTTTGGTCAGTCAGAGCTTCCTTCGCAGCGAATGGTGCTCACTGGAGATCCAGCTGGCCAGCTATCGTCTCTTTCAAGAAATGCAGGATGTGCTTTTGTTGGTCTTTCTGGAGCCTATCCCTGAGCGGCAACTGTCCACTTATCACCGTATGAGGAAAGTCATACTCAAAAAGACTTATTTGCAGTGGCCTGAGCCAAACTGTTCTGATCCAAATAGTGCAAAAGAACTGTTCTGGAATCAGTTAAAGAGAGCACTAAGAAGCAGCAACACTGGAAGCCAAGAGGAGCAGAATGATCAGAGGAGGCAAGACAAAGAGAAGGTCCAGGAGGAAAGAGAATATTTTATGAATCAGACACCAACAAATGATGAAGTATATTACCTGATGCCCTGATTACACTGACACATAATTTAATCTGTACAATATAAGAACAAATTTAACGAATTTCAATAAATGTAAATTGATGATAAATTGATTTCAATAAATGTAAATAAAAGATCCGATCTTGGCCTCGATCATCCTTCAACAGGATTTTGATATTGATTTTACTGTTTTTGGAGAAAAAGTATTTGATGCAACAAGTGAAACTAGTAAGTAGTCAACTTTGAAATGATAAAAATGAAAATAAATCAAGTAATTCTGAAGTAAATTCTCAAATTTTGATCAATTGACACCTTTTAAAGGCTGTAAATTGCAGGCTTGCAAACATAGAAAAAATAATAATGGAAAAGATACAAACTCGCCGAAAGCAATTTAGAATTTTTATTAGGAGTTTATGGTAAAAATGTAATAAAAATTAAATAAATAAATATATACGTTCATAGAAATTCAACAGGTAAAATAGCCGTGATCGGTTTACCTTCACGAGAGTATCACACAATTCTACATTTAAGATTGCTACAAGATATTTTACCAAATATAATATGTAAATTGTGAAATCAGTTTGATATAAAAATGGTTTTAATTTTGTACTGCTTTATTAAAGAATATCACAAAATCATATGCATCTTTTTTTTTTTTTTACAGAATGCTGAACTTAATGATAAAAGTCCAGTCAAGATATACAGAAGAAATATGATTAAATAATAATAAAAAAAAACAAATAATAATAATCAAATAAGTAAATAAACAACCATCCTTGTGAACATTTTCCCTATTAATTCAAGAGAATAAAAGAAAACTAATGTGTGGTGCTTTTATTATTTGTGCAGCACAAAGAGTGATTTGTTTTTAAGAAGTTTCATTCACTCTTAATACCTGTGTTACCAGTATATACAAATACAACAGAGAAATCATGACTGTACATAATTTTTGCACACTGAACCCTCAAAATGAAGTCTCACGGAAAGGTGATGGTCTTTCAAAAAAGAAAAAAGAAAAAAAGGAATGTGTGTTACTCATACAAAGATAATCTTGGCTAACAGCCTCAATTGTGGCAAACAGCTTTGCTAAAGGTAAAGGGGAGGGTAAAATACCCTATCTGGTGTGTTTGTCCTGGGACAGTGAGTCATGCCAAGACAGTCTGACCCGACCTGGGTGTTAGATGGACGTGGACAGCGAAAAAAAGGCTTGTATTGAAAGCCCTCTGAGAGACTGGATGCTGAGAATGAGAAGGGAGCCCATCTTTCTCTTTCATCCTGAACTTGCTGCTGATGGGACCAGAATCTGGATCCTCCAAAAGATGCTTGTGGTTTTTGTTTTCTGCTCTCATATGAATTCAAATCAAGATTTTTGTCTTCCCTCCACTGACGAGAGATTCTAGAGAGGTCTAAATCTATGTTTTTCAGACGTTCCCCTCTGCTCAGTGACTGCTGCTGAGAATAGGAGTCCACAGGATGATCAACCCAGGTGGGGCTTTTGAGTATAGGGACGGCATGCTGGGTAAAGTTCTGTTCCTGGTTAAAGAGCTGTCTGCTGCGATGGCGCTGAGCTCTGATGCAATCCTGAGACAACCTAGCTGCCCTCCATTGGTCAAACTGCAAAGATTAATCAATCAAATTCACATGCAAAATTTATTTTAACCTCTGTTATAGTCTAGTTTACAACTATTTCGGTATTATTTGGATTTGATTCTTTATTTCGTTACTCACCATGTCAGTGTGTGACTGTTGTGGTTCTTCAAGGGAGAAGCGATTGGACGAGGCCTTCCACTCTTGTATCCTACGTTTCTTGGTGAAAGCTCCTCTGTCCAAGTTCTGCTTAACATCCTGTGTTAAATAATCTTGTTGCATGCCACTGTCTAGGATGCAGAAAGGTAATTTAAAATATCAATCGTAAAATATATCCATCATGTAAATGATAAGCATATTTTCTAAATTCCAATTCATATGTTTGGAGTGCATTATGTAAAAAATAGCTGATACGAATTGTCCTGATATTATAATAATAAAACCCTACAGAGAAGTTTGGCATAATCTGTTATTTAAATTTTTTTTTTGTGAGGACAATGTATGTTATTACTCTTTACTTGATGGTTACAACATTACTTTTTTAAAGACATTTAATTTTCATTTATGAATTTGGCAAACGCTTTTTATCCAGAGTGACATACTTACATTGTATTTAAAGTATACATTTTTTGCATTCAATGGGAATTGAGCCAATGACATTGCCACTGTTTTTATGCTCTACTGATTTCTAAAAGAATTTTCTTCTATTTGTCTTGTTGTTGTTGTTTTTTTACAAATGTAAAAATTTGACACACCTGTCAATATCTCTATGTTCCTGCTGAAGCACCTATCCTCATTCTCCACTGCATGGCTAGAAGGTGAACAATTTTCATCTCTCTGTCCTGAGCTGAGCTCAGAAGCCATTTGATTCCCATTCAAGAATGAATGTAGCCTGTGGAGGTTGTGCTCTAACTGGAAACTGTGTCTTTTTTGTAAAGTCTGTAGTAGCACCTCCCTACACTCGGCCAGCAGGGGATGCCGACGGCTTGGAACATGGAGCTCTGAACTCTGACACAAACATGTCAGGAGTCTTTTCACTGCTTCCCTACATGACAGCGACATTTGCTCTCCTTGCTCAACATTGTCTCCTACTTGACCAGCCCCTGAGTCCAGATCTGATAGAGAGGTTAATTTATGCAGGTTTTCAAACTTTTGCGTAACTTCCATGTTTGGGAATCCCACCGGTGTAGAGTTTTTCTCAAATCTCTGAATATTCATAAAACCATTTTCTTGGTTTTCTTCATCATGATATTTGAGATTGCCTGTTTGTGAAGCATCAGGGTTATTCATATTAGTTTCAACTGGAGTAGAACATAACTGATGAACCGGTTCATTTTTTGAGGATGACAAAACCACATGTTCAGTTTCTCTTGGGGGGCTACTCTGACTATTTTGTCTTGTCTTGCTATAAGTATCTTCCTTCCTGCTGTTGGCATTTCTGTCATGCTTCCCATCTTCTCTAGATGGTCCCATAGATACAACAACCCTTTTATTATTCTGAAAACCACTTGCGTTTATTTCTCTAGGCTCTTTTCTTGAACTTTTCTTCCTCTTCACTTGTGGCAGCGTATTATTTTCTGGTTCCTGTACTTCATAAAGAGTGCAGTCCGGGCCTGAATCAGGTACAGAGGGAGGCAGCAGTGATGTAATGTGCATCATAGACTGTTTTCTTTGCTCTTTTCTCTGCTCGTCTCTCTTTATCTGCTCGCTCACCAGTCTCTCAATATCTATGGACCTAATCTCATGGCTGAAAAGGCCTCGGTTGGAAGTAAGGCGACCTTCAGTTATGATGCTTGGCTTCTGGGGTATGAATGGCTTAGCGAATGCCGTCTCTTTTCTTGAGCAAGTTAGTGGATGCTGTGCTTTCTCACCACTTTCTCTTCTGCTGTGCTGAGAACCTGGGTCATACCCATTTCTCTCCAGACCTCGAATCTGATTCCTCTCCTTCCTGGTTTTAAGTCGCCTCACTTTATGAGACGAGCTGCAAAGCACATCTGTTCTCATGCTGCTAGAGCACCCTGGTTTGCTGGTATGGGCAGCATTGGCTGTATGACATGAAGACTTGGCTGTGCTACTGTGGCGGTCACTGGATGTCTTCGGCAACTTATGTTTATGTAGAAAACTTCTGTTGGATTGGTGGCTCATCTTCAGGTTAAGACTATTAAACACAAGTTATTAAAATGCAACAAATTAGTCTGTAATGCTTTTATAAATCCGATAACTGTCAGAGTTAAAAGTCTCATGCCTATTACACGTAGCTAGCACTTTTAGGCTCATCATATGGCAACATTTAGAAACATACCTCAAATGAACAGCATTCTTGGTGTTCAAAGTGAAATAATTTCTTCATTGTCATATACATATATATTAAATCAACTAATAACATCGGCATGTAGTTAAAATCCAAAAGCCGTTACATTTTACCTTTCCGTTGCTTGGCAACGTGCTTCAAAGATGGACCTCAAACGCAGATTTCGGCGAAGAAATAAACTACGGTCAAAAGGACTGGTTTTAAATAATGTTCGAATGTTTTACGTACATTTGAACCACTGAAACATAAAAACGAAGGAGATTTAATGACATTTTTGCGTTTATAAAGTATAATGTTATTTGCTCGGCGATCTGCCAGTAATGCCTGGCTCGATATTCCAGCTTCCGGGGTTTGGCAGCTGACCGCTGGCTGACTGATTGAGCACTGAACTCGTGGTAACGATTTTTTGGTAACGATATTTCCCGTGTCTTTAGTTAATATGAATCGACATTAGTGCTAACATGTATTATATATACTTATATAGCAAAAGTAGGATGTTACGCAGCGTTTTAACGCATGTGCGGCTTGTTCTTCTAAATGGAAGGTATCCGCATGCTAAGTGCTACATTAGCCATGTGAGCTGGTTAGTTATAAGCACAGTAAGCTGCACTAATGAGAACGTTGAAGAACGTTAACTTTTGTATATATTAAAACCTCCAGTTATTATTTATAAGATGCTAATTTTGCACCAGCTTGTTTGTGAGGTGAACTAACGTTAGTGCAGTGCAAACTTCACCCCTAAATTGCACCAAACTAGTTCAGCAGTGATTTTTTTCTTCTGCATTTGTGGTTGTCATAGGATGTGTACAAAGTACATAAACTAACCACAGTCTTGGTCTTATATGAGGATCCATATTTAAGGCTATTGGAGAAAATGCCTGCGCCCCAGTGTGCATACTATCTGCCCTAAATAGTATTGAAAATTACTACCATCACATAGAATTTAGGATGGATAGTATGCACATTGGGACGCAGGGTATGTAACCTGTCATGTCTCTCAATGTCTGTCTTCAGGAAGTGATGAGTGAAGATTCTAACCCTGCAGCCACACCCACCCCCTGTCAGGACATACAGGGAGATGGACGATGGATGTCATTGGTGCTTCTTTTATATAATAATATATTTTACAACCAAAATTACAATCCCTATTAGGCTGCTAATATATCACTTTGTTATAAACACTTAGCCAATATCTATTCTAATATACAAATGGAGTCTTAGTGGCATTTGTATTTGTTCTCATCTTGCAGCACAATCGATTTGTATCAGACAGTAAAGGGAAAGAGCCTGATGTTCTGTTTGTTGGAGATTCACTTGTCCAGCTTCTGCATGAGTTTGAGGTATAGCAAAGTATCTGCATCTCCCTCTTCATACTTAATATCTTTCATTCATATGAGTGACTGCACGCATATTTGTGTTTTTGTGTAAAATTAGTTTTTTTGTTTGTTGGTAGGTTTGGCGAAAACTGTTTTCTCCTCTCCATGCTCTGAATTTTGGGGTTGGTGGAGATGCTACACAGCATGTATTGTGGAGACTCATGAATGGAGAACTGGACTACATCAGCCCAAAGGTTTGTGATTTAAGAATTTGACCATTTATTAAATAATATTATAAACAAAAAAGATTACTCTTTAAAATACTCTTAGAGTTTGTTTTTCTCAAACTGATCAGTTTTTGTTTTTTTTCAAAATGAAACCAGCTTTTATCTGGAGACCTTTTTTTAACCAAGCTTTTCAAAATATTAGGGTGGAGTATGTTCACCCTATCCACCTTATTTTTCCCATTAGAACGGTTGCGGCTGTTTGTAAATTAAATGTGTCTGGCTTCCGGTCTCATCTGCGTCCAGCTATTTTTAGCTGTACAAAACAGCTCTTTTTGCGGTTTGATATTGCAAATTGGTGTGTCTTACCATATTATTTTAATGTATTATCTTAACACACAGGCTTGTAGTGCAAACAGTTTTACGGTTTACTGCACTGTTATTCTTCTCGTTATTTCTCTAAGGCAGCTAATGAACCGGAAATCTCGCACATTCACAGAAAACGGCTTACTTCCGCGTTGAAGAATAAGGTGGATACAAGATGGTCCAGATAAACTATATACATGTTAACAGTAAATCTATGCATTTGTATTTGTGTATGAATCCCTTATTTGTGTTGGGACATGAAAGAAAATGACACTATTTAGGCATCTTAAAGAGGAAATAACAAAGCAAACAAAAACTCTTGTATCAAAATGGAGTACGTAGAAATGTGATATTGTGTGTGTTTTTATACAGGTGGTGGTGTTGTGGGTAGGCACTAATAATCATGGTCACACCCCAGAACAGATCTGTGGAGGCATCATGGCCATCATCAATGTGATCCATCAGAAACTGCCCCATGCTCACACTCTTGTATTGGTTAGTTATCTTAGCTCCTACCTCTCTGTCACAGCATTGTTTAATTCTTTACAATAATTAAATTTTTAATTTAATTCATCATACCAGTATTATCAAAGTCAAACGCTGCATCCCAATTCGCCTACTTATACTATGCCCTAAAAGCATGTACTCTTTTTGTGAAGAAAAAGTACATACTTTTGAGTATGTAGCAGAATAGTAGGCAAGCTTTGGGACATACTACTTCGTCATAGCTGCATCTTTAACGGACACTTTGTTGCTTAGTAACGTGCATCCTGTAACTGTTTAAACTGCCCTGTCAATCATCTTGTCACACTTACCATCATCCACATTTCGTTTAATTTGATTTCTTACTGTATTGAAGAGAAATAAAGAAGCACATCGCGGGTCTTTCATGCCGAGAGCTCTGCTCATGTGTTTGCATAATGATACATTTCAAAGTTAATGACCAAACGTATCATTATAAAAGTTCACAGTGTTGCTGCAGATGAAATATAACATGGATAACATTAAATACATATTTTTTCATCAGGTTAGACATTAATTATTTATCATTCAAATCCGGTCTCTACCTGTCCGCTGGTTGGCCATATCCGCCAAGTTTGTAGTTTTTTTAAACACTTTTTATGCGTGTTTGTAGTTCTAATCGAATCCTCCTCCACAGCGCAATGTGTTGTGGGCAATATTAGCCGTTAGAGTGTGCATCGATATGGCCTGCGTCCTAATGTGCATACTATCCATCCTAAATTCTATGTGATAGTAATCTATCTAGTGATAGATTTTTCAATACTATTTAGGGCAGATAGGGTGGATAGTATGCACATTGGGACGCAGGGCTGCACTTCGAATTCTAACCGGAAGTAGTAGACCATCCGGGAATCTTTGGCATACTTTTTTAAACATACTATGATTTGAGACATACTAATTCTATTTTCGAATACTGTTTAGGACGGATAGTATGCGAATTGGGACGCAGCAAAAATGCCATTTTCTTAGCTATTGTGACATGATCAGCAGAGAATTAGGCAACAGAATACTTTTAAAAAAAAAGTAATATACCTGTCCAACAAAAGGTAAACATGTTTCCCCCCAAAAAATGGAAGAAGAGAAGGTAGGAAAAAAAAAAAGAATCAGGATATAAAAATTATACTGTTAATGATAATGATAATGCTATTTTTTTTTTTTTTTAATTATTCAAATAATTTCATAATATAAATGGACGTATTAATCACATTAACTATAATGTACACTACTGTTGGGGTTGGTAAGATTTTCTTTTTAAGAAATCAATGCTTTTATTCAGCAAGGATGCATTAAATTGCTTAAAAGTGACAGAAGTACTTTGTAGCATTATAAATGTCTGTAGCAAAAATTTGATGTTCTTTTGACATTTCTATTCTTCAAAACCCCTGGGAAAAAAAATTCAGTTTCAACAAAAATAGTTAACAGCACCGCTGTTGTCAACATAGATAATGATAAGACAAGTTCCTTGAGCACCACATTGGCATATTACAGTGATTTCTGAAAGATCATGTGACACTGAAGACTGGAGTAACAGCTGCTGAAAATTCAGCTTTGCTATTTCAGAAATAAATTTATATTATCATAAATTTTAAGTTGGATAATATTTTACAATATTACAGTTTTACTCTGTTTTTGATCAAATAAATGGTGAACAAAACATTCTTTCTCAAAAATCTTACTGACCCCTATCATTTGAAGGGTAGAGAGTATATTTAGTACATATTAATTTGAACCTTTTATTGTCAGTAACTGTTGTTTTAAATAGAAACCTTCCTTTTCTCCATTATCAAATTATCTTTCATGACATATAAACTGTAGTATCTCATTAGTTATCTTAGGCCGTCATTTCTTTATTGCTTTTTCATCAGCATTATCCTCAATAGATATTGGTATACGATTAACACAGCGTTTGGTGTAAAAGGCCCACACTTTTTTTTCCGTCTGTAATGGAATGCAATGCTCTCTTTCCTCTCCACTAGGGGTTGCTGCCGAGAGGCAAAAGTCCAAACCCTCTCCGTGAGCGTAATGCGAGTGTGAATGCTCTAGTTCAGGCTGAGGTAGCGTCTCTGTCTCATGTCTCCTTTCTGGACATGGACCCTGGGTTCATTCACTCAGACGGTTCCATCGCACACCAGGACATGTATGATTATCTTCACCTCACGCCGCAGGCCTACCAGAGGGTGTGCCAACCCTTACATGAACGCATCAAATCCCTGTTAGATAAACATGCTCCCTGAACACAAAACAAAATACAGCATAGACAGCCTTTCCTGTGCATTAACGGATCCTTTATGCTCTACAAATAGAACATTACTGAGATATGAACACTCTCAGGCAAACTCATGATTGTTTAATGTACATAAACACATATACTGTATATCACATGCTTTCCTTCAATATACATTATTGCTTCCTTGTTACTAGAAAAATAGATTTTATTGTTCATTGAGAAACAGCTTAAAGGGATAGTTCATCCAAAAATATGTCATTCTTCATGTTCCAATCACTGTATGATTCAACAATTTTTGTCCCCAAATGCATTTTCTTCTGTGCTCCAAGAAATACATAGTCATACAGGTTTAGAATGACATGAGGGCAAGTAAAAACCAAATTTTATTTTTGGGTGAACTATTGCTTCAAATTCAGTCAGATTTATTCTCTTTATGCAAAATGGTAGTGCATTCCAAAGTGTGTACATATATTTACAAGACCCAAAAACTCATGATGTTACTCTCTCGATGACCTCTGATGAGTAATGGTTTTTGAAGTGTACATAAGGGCTATGCACTGCTGTCGTGGTTTGATTGCGGAAGAGTTTCTTGTCATCCTTGTGTAGGAAACAGCAGCTTTCCTGAAAGCATGCAGTATAGCCCGTCAGATGTTGACAACTGCTCGTTTATTTGTTGAAAGGAACAATAATGGTTCATTTGGTTTCGTTCTCCATTACTGAATGTCCACAGTACATGCCCATAGTCTCTTTTCTGAGAAAAGGGTAGGTGCTTCACACAAAGTTATGTACCTTTTAAAATGATTCCCTCAGATTAGACACTTTGTGATAAACTCTGAATTAGTGTTTCAATTATTTTGTACAGTATTTTTTGTTGTTTTTGTAATTTTCTCCCATGTATGCGTTTACTTTATATTTGTATTGTTCATTTAGTGTTTTGTTCCAGTGTGTTATAAGCTGTCGAATCGCAAGACAGCAGGTGAATTATGTGAACTTCATGCACCGGGGTATCTGAAAGATTCATACTGTGGATGAAAATCTAAAATCAGACAAGGTTAAATTCTCTCTTAAGTTGAGAATTTAAATCATAAGGAGCAAATCACTGGTTTTATTTGATTTGTATTACAGTTGTATTGATGTATTACAACCAACAAACCATCACTTTCAAATGGTGAAGAATATGCTTAAATGTTGCGGTGTGAGATTCTTCTGCTGCTTTGTCCTGGTGTTTGTGTTCATACTGCTTTGTCGGAAGGGTTTTTGTGAACATTGTCATGTTCCAGTAATCTTGGGTTATCACAGGAATTGTATCTCCTCATGAGTTCTTGAGATTATATTCTCGGGAGTTAGATGTCATGCCTGGCAGTTCAATAAACAATTATCATGGAAAACCTGTCAGATGTGTTGTTTTGGATTTCCTTGTAGTTATTTTAAATGATATGTTTAGTTTATGAATCATGACCGAAACATAAGTCATAATAAAATGAAAACGTTATTTTACAACATTTGCCAAGTTTTTAGAAAGCTCTTTTTGGTGTTCAAAAAATATTTTCAATATTAACCAAAAATTTGCAGTTAGTATGATTTTTAAAAATATATTTTAAAAAGACACACCTAAGGTCACCAAGGCTGCTTTTATTTGATCAAAAATGCAATAAAACCGCAATATTGTAAAATATTACAGTTTAAAATAACTTAATATTGATATTGTAATGGAAAGGCTGAATTTTCAGCAGTCTTAAGTGTCACATGATTCTTAAGAAATCATTTTGATGTTCAGGAAACATATCAATGTTGAAAACAGTTGTGCTGCTATTATGCTTGACATTTCAGGATTCTTTGTTGAAAAGATTTAAAAGAATATTTGAAATAGAAATTGTAGCATTATGTCTTTACTGTGACTTTTTAATCAAATTAATGTTTTAAAAAACAATTCATATATAATTTTCTGGGGGGCATGACATTTTACAGCCTTAACTAGCCATAAAAATATCAAGATTAATTAAATTTAGATATTAAACGTGCTTAAATTATTTTAATCGTGTGTATCTATGTGATTAAAGTAACAGTTGCTTTCAGAAAACAGTCTTCAGTGGCTGTCAGTCTGACACCGACAGATCGCCTTGAGCTGTATGAACTGAAGTCTGTTGATACTGTGTCACTGCACAAATACTGTTAAATACCTCCTGGCACCTACAATCTGATAAGCATTGCAAAACACTCGGCTGGGACATGTTATGGTGTACACAAAAAAGTGTTAGGTGACACATGAGATCATGCTGAGTGATTCAGCCTGTTAAAGATGGAATTACAGTTCCAGGATCTCTGTAAATCATTGAGTGTCAAGACAACCCATCTGTACTTTAGTTCTTTTTAGAAGTTGTATTAACTCAAATGTCAAGCACAACATGTCCAATATGTCAGCATGTGCCGGTAGATTTACAGGTAGAATCTGATTTCTCTTCATTCCATTTTATCTGAAAGCCCACTTCAAGACACTTATATTTCTCCATAACTTTGAACTGATATACGCAGTCTGCTTAACACACAATAAGGGTTCATATCAAAACCGCCACATGTGAACCATACCTGCACAGCAATTTTGTACCATTCTTAATAAAACTGTTTTATTTCAGCCATATTCTTAGTAATGCCAATGCATCTCAGTTTGGTTGAGGTTAGAACTCTTGACCAAGACGATGTTTTTCCATTTTCATTCAGCAGTTATACAATAGCTTATACTTTTAGTGAGGCCACCATATCTTTTCAGTTTAATGAATCTGAGTGAATACAAGTTTGATTATGGTGTGCATGCTTGATATCATTAGCTGAGTTGTGCATCAAGTTTGACTCAGGGTCTTCTTGTTCTCAAAAACATCATGTTTTAACATGACATATTACTGTTGCCGCATCAGTAACCGCATAGTATGTTATTAGACTAGAGAAAGGACAATTTATTTCTTCTAAGGTTTAGTGAAACCTGAACTACGGATTCCCATAAAACACTCAAATGCAGAACATTTGGCACTGAACCAAATAGGTCTCCTTGGAACTGAACTAAACTGAGTTATAAATGTGATATGGTAAGAATAATAATAATAAAAGAAAAATCTGTGAGGGGTCACATCAAAGTTTGAATTACAAAGGAGGCAAAATAATAGCTTTCTTTTCCCAAATTGCATGCAGCCCTCATCACAAATCTTGGCTGTTCCCAGTAAACTAGATATGCTGTCAACTTTTCATTCACACTTCATTTCTAAAATTATATCCAACAAGTTGGGGCATAATCAGATGTGACTTTTGAGCCCCAGAAATCAGAGCTTTGTCGTATAAATACTGTGTAACCCTAGATTTGAACACAAAGTTCTCTTGAAAAGCAGGAATCTTGAAGACTTAAAAGCATTCTTTTAGACAACGTTTCTCATTTTCTGATAACAATGAACTTCCAGGTGCTTCTGCTGGTCTTTGCTGTGGTGATTGCCACTAACATCCACTGTCAAGGTAAAAATCATTTATGAATACATATACTCTGTGCTATATGTCATTTTCTATTGTAATATGGTTATTTTGTGTTATTTTTATATGGCGTTAGTTTTCTGTCATGTTACAAAACAACACTTAACCTGTTATATCGCTGTTAAATCCTGTGATATAATGCATTTTTGTTTTAAATAAGTAAATTTTTGTGTATAATTTATATGAAGCTTTGAGGTTTCTGTATACTCCTTTATTGCAGCACAACCTCAGCTTGGAGATTCAAATAAATCTCCAGTGATCAAGGGTCACGGCAGATCCAGGCAACAGGGCAAGACATGCAATTGCATTGGTCAGCAATGATAATACTCTTTCTCTATGCAAAAGTTTACAGAAAGTTGCATTTTCTCAAACCTACATAAGAGCGGTCACCATGGATGATTTAAAAATAACATTTCAATGACTCACAACATACCAGGAGCCCAAAATCACTTATATTTTCTCATACCTTAATAAACATTTACTGCGATTCTGTAGAAAACACTCATTTTATGTGTTGCAGTAATAAAATATCTCTTCTTGTGCTTCTTAAAGTGTGATGTCGATTTATGTGCTACCTAAATGTAGTGCTTTGTAGTGTTTTAAAAAGTATTTATTGTATAAAATGTTTTGTTTTGATTGATGCGTTGTTTTCCATAGGAAGAAGAAATGCACTGGAGCAGAACTACTGTCCTTGTGAGCTGCAACGTCAATATAGTGAGTCGTGCAACCTGTATTTACCCAGACCCTTTTGTTTGTTATGTTAAACATAGCATGAAACACTGAGTCAAAAGTAAGCTTTTAAAATAATTGTACAAAAAGCTACTAGCTTTTCTGGAAGTTATAATACATACATCTTTTTTGTTTTATTTTCAGGAATCCTCAGTAAACAGCAGCAAGCTTTGTGCGTAAAGAAGAGGATTTTTACATTAAAAAAATGCCAACTGTTGATTGGAGGAAATAAGAAGGAGACAAAAGGCATCAGTATGCCGATTTAACTATAAACCCCCATCATTTTAAACATGTACTTATCACACCATATCTTAAGTTGTGTATACTGAAATATTTTTGTATCTCTTATATTCAATAACATTTAATCTAGTCAATGTTCTACATCCAGGTCTTACAATTGGGGGGAAAAGTACATACTGGAAAAAGACATGCAAGTGCATTTAAAAATAAAGCATGTTGATAAAGATAGAAATTCATTTGAATAGTTTACTTTTATTTGGTCTATAAATAAAGTGTATAACATTTCACCATGTTTTGATCTTTTAAATGTAAAATGCATTTATAATTGGGACATAATCACACAGAAGGCATATCATTTTTTTTATAAGAAAAGATTGTGAGATATGTTTGGGAAGCAAACAGAAAGGTCATTTGGATAATTGGACATTTGGATATGTAATTTGCCTATATTTGCCTGAATTTGTTGCATGTTAGCTTTTCAAGATAGAGACTTAAAACCAGAGCTACAAATCAGAAAATAATCCAGCCTTTATTAATATCAGCAGATTTAATTACAGTATAGCATTCATGTCTAAAATGAATGATAGTAATAAATGTACCAAATATATAGTTTATAGAAAATAAATATATAGGCAAATAATGTAGTATGATTAATTTTTTTCTTTTTTTTTACTTCGTACTTGCCAAAAGAGTGTTTGGTTAATAAATGCTCATATCTGTCTTTACATGATGTTTAAATATGTTTTAAAATTAAGAAGCAGTTCAATTAATCTGGGCTGAATGATCTTGCCAGTGCGATTTTTTCTTGCTGTTTTTAAGTGATAAATGTACCCACAAGCCTCATTCAGTCCACATACAGGCCTCAATGACAGATGGCATATTCACAGCAATATCAGTATTAGAGCCATTCATCCAGCACAGGGATCAGCAGAACGAGCAGAGCCGTCAACATCACACTCGCCTGGACACTGACAGCAGCGTTGGGGTCTGGGGTAAAGACAGAGGAAATGATGATCTGTTATTAGGTTACTTCAAAAAACGCGGCATTAACTTTTATTTTGCATGTTAACTGCTGTGTGTGAATTTGGGCTAATGCTCACTATTGACGACTTGGCTGGTGTAGACTGTTACATTGGTCAAAGGGTTTTTGGCCACACAGGTGTAATTGCTGCCCAAGATAGAGCTTATGGGAAGTACTATGGAAGAATAATTTCCTATTACTGTGTTGTTTTCGAGGATCCAGTGATACACAGCTGGCGGCTGAGACACTGCCAGACATGTCAGGACAGGGGGAATCCCAGGGCGTACAATGATCTGCACACTCTGTGGTCCAACTGCCCAATAAACACACAGAGCTTTAGTTCATGCAAAATAAAAGTTTTTTGAAGTCAGATTTATATCAAAGTAATTTAAACATGTTTTATATTACTCACAGATGACCACAAGATCGTATGGTTGACTGACATGCTGTTTCACCGCGTTCGAAGCGACGCACTGGTATCTCCCGTCATCAGCAGTCTGCAAGGCTTTGAAGGTCACAGTGGTGTTATCTGATGAAAATGTAACACTGCTTGATGGCTGGAAATTCTGGTTGTTTCGAAGCCAGTGGAGTCTGTTGTAGTGTCCCTTCACATGACAGGTGAGCTGCAGACTTTGGGAAGCCAGAGGAATAGAACGATCGGGGGTCACGTCCACTGTCACAATGGCCTCTGTGAAGTGTACAGAATATTAGACTAGTTCCTCACCTTGTGGTAGGTAGCGTGATTATATATCAAGTACCATTGCATTTTTCCAATTAAAGGGATAGTTCACCCAATATGAAAATTTTGTCATCGTTTACTCGCCCTCATGTTGTTCCAAACCCATATAAGTTTCTTTCTTTTGTCAAGATATTTTGAAGAATGCTGGTAATCAAACAGTTGATCTTCCCATTGACTTTCATAGTATTTCTTCCAATAGAATATCTTCTTTGGTGTTCAACGTAAGAAAGAGAGTTACACAGGTTTGGAACAATGAGGACAGTGAGTAAATGAGGACAAAATTTTCATTTTTGGGTGAACTTTTAAGAGCAATCTTTATTTGAATGTTTATTAGTTTGCAGTTTGTACTCCAATTCAAGAAAAATTTACTCTTATGAGCCAGTACTTTTTTACTGAATCAAAAACATATAGTCCGAGCAACGTAGCCCGATTCTCAGAAAGAATGACTCTTTTTTTTTTTTTTTTTAAATGAATCAAAAACATACAGTGAGACAAGTGTTGCATGATTCCCAGAAAAATTGCTCTGATGAGATGGTTCTTTTTACATTTAAATTTAGTAATTTAGCAGATGCTTTTATCCAAAGCAACTTAGAATTGAGGACAATGGAAGAAATCAAAATCAACAAAAGAGCAATATGCAAGTGTTATGTCAAGTCCCAGCCTAATGCAGTACACGCAGCATTTTTTTTTTAATTGTATAATAAATAAAAAGAAAACAAATAGATATAACACAAAAAGAATAGAGAAGCTAGCGTTAGGTTTTTTTTTTTTTTTGAAAACATACAGATGTTTTAGGAGTCTTCAAATAAATGACTATTATAAAACGGTTCTTTGAACCAATCTTTCGAAAAGATGCCATAGATAATTTACCACATTTGTAGAGAGAGAATTTCATAATTAAGCAAAATTTAAATAACTTTTTCAAATGATTCCTTTCAATATGTATATGAAAAAGACATGATATGAATATGATCCTCAAAGAACACGAAAAGACTTACTGTAAAATCACTTTAAGGAATTATGTCTTACCAATTACAGTTAACTGGAGTGCTGCGTTGCTGCTGCTGCCTGTGATGTTATTGAAGGCCATGCAGGTGTAGTGTCCATTATTGGTTAGCGAGAGATCTGCTTTCACATACACTGGACCATCTCCCACCTTTGAATTGTTGTGGAACCAGCTATATTGACTATGAGGACGAGAGACTGCAGAACAGTTGAAAATCACGTTGGACCCCGTCTCTGCAATGCTTGGGCCAACAACTGTTGTGTTCCACGGACCATCTGAAAGATGCCATATACATTAAAAATGACTCCCATGAACGTCCCATGATTCAAAGGACATGTTACAAATATCAGTGTTACTCACAGTTGACCATCAGGTCATAGGCAGGGCTAGTCATATGGCTGACAGCGTTACTTGCTTCACACTGATAATGTCCGTCATCACTGAGATTTAGACTTTGGAAGCTCAAGGTCGAGTCGTTATTGGAGAAAGTGATTCCATTGTGAGGATGAAGGAACATGCCGTTTTTCATCCACTTGATGTGTTCAACATCTCCAGTGGCAGTGCAGGTCAATGTAAATAACTGATTGATTACTGGTTGCTGATTGCCTGCATTTACAATCACACGGCTGATTGGATCTGAAATTTAGACAGAAATAACAAATCAGACAGATTACTTCACTTAAAGGGGTAGTTCACTTAAAAATGAAAATTCAGTCATCATTTACTTATGTCATTCCAAACATATGCATTTCTTTATTCTGTATAAACCACAAAAACCTTTCCATATCACTCTATGTAAGAACTCAACAGATGTGCTGATCTGCCCGTTGAATAACCAAACGTATAAACTATTCATACAGTACAGTAAATACATTATTTGAAGTCATAACAACTCACATCTTAAAGTTAAATCCAGTGATACATTGCTGCTGCTGCCTGTGATTTCATTGGAGGCCATACAGGTGTAGCGTCCACCACTTTCCGGTGAGAGAGCTTTAGTTAACAATGGACCCTCTCCCACCTTTGTGCTGTTTAAAAACCAACTGTATCGACTTGGTGGGTGAGAGTCAGCAGAACAGCTGAAGTTCACATTATGTCCTACAGCTCCTACAAGTGGACCAGAGATGGTTGTGTTCCATGGACCATCTGTTAAGGCACAGACACAGATAAAGCACAAGCCACTTTCTGCTCAAAGTTACTTTCGAAAGTGTTGCTTACGAGAACAAAACCCAGCAGCTAGGTCAAAGTAAGGTGTTTTACTCACAGAAGACCTGGAGGTCATAGGTCTCACTGGTTATGTTGTTGACAGCATTACTAGCTAGACATTGATACAGCCCATTATCGCTTAGAGTGAGTGGGTTGAAGTTCAAAACTGAGTGGTTATCGGTGAAATTGATCCTATTGTCGCTGTACAGGTTTTTCCCGTTCTTCATCCACTGAATGTGTTGAACATCTCCACTGGCAGTGCAGGTTAGTTTGAATGACTGATTGAAGATTGATTGCTGATTGTACCTATTCACCGTAACATTGCTGACAGGAACTAAATTTCATACATAAAAATTATGAATCACATCAAACATTTTGGATTTTAAAAACCAGGATGTTAAACATTTTCACACAAATGCATTTGCTGGTTTCAGTTAAGCAAAGTACTGAATTGAATGACTCACCATACACAGCTAATGTCACTGAGTCTCTGCTGCTTCTGCCTGTAATGTTATTGAAGGCCATGCAGGTGTACTCTCCGCTATCGGTTTTTGAGAGAGGTGCAGTCACATAGACTGAGCCATTTTTCACATTTAAGCCACTGAAATACCAGCTGTATTGACTTTGAGGACGAGAGACAGAGGAGCAGTTGAAGGTCGCGCTGGATCCCACCACTGCTATATGTGGACCAGAGGCTGCTGTGTTGTTTGGGCCATCTAGCAAATACATGAACTGTTTTAATATTTTATCTTTACATTACAAGACAACTGACAATGAACTGCAAACCGATTTAACCAATATTTTGGACTCATATATAAGGTGAAATGCTGGAAGATGGATTTACAGGATATAATTCAATATATTATTAGAGACAACAAATTAAAACATTTGCTTTGGTTAGTTGTCTAGCACAAAACAGAAAACGTGAAAGAGTGGTATCTAGCTGCATTTCTGGGGCAAGATGGTTCCTACCTGGGGCAAGAAGACTCCTAAAGTTTATATTTTTTAAAAAGTGTCATTAATGTAAAATACTAAATCAAATATTTTATGTGCATGTACATATTTTAGTTCAATAACTGACAAAACGACGGACAAAATCAAATAACAGTGTTCCATTTAGAGTATGAATTATAAAATAGTATGGATTCAAATTAAATGATTCAGCTCAATTAGCTTATAGGTTATGATGAATAATGTTATGGATTGATAGAGATTATGTTAGAAATGCACATCTAACTAAATAAATTATTTATAAATAATATAGATAAATTTAACATAACATAAAATTGATTTAAATACACTATTATCTTATTAGAAAATTTAACCTTAAAAAACGATGTTCAGATCACAAGCATAGATTAATAAAGCATAACCATTCAATAATGTGTTCAGATGACTTTTCATGACCATTTGGTCGAGATGAAAATGAAAGATGGGAGGGCATCAGGAAACAGGAAACACGGATGTTCTGGAAATATCATACTCACAGTTGACCATAAGATTGTAGGCCTGGCTGGTCATGTTGCTGACATCATTACTAGCAGCACACTGGTACAGTCCATCATCACTAAGATCGGAATGGTAAAAGCTCAAGATTGAGTTATTATTGAAGAAAGTGATCGTATTATCGGCGTCCAGGTATATGCCATTCTTCATCCAATGAATGGAGTCCACTGGCCCCACAACATTACAGCTTAGATTAAAAGCCGTGCCTTCTACTGGATAACCTGCTGAATGTACTGTCACTGCTGATATTGGATCTGAATAAAGATAAAAAAAAATGTATTGGAGATAAAAATGATCACAACAAGTATAATCATGAAAAATTTAGAAGAAAAAAAAATACTTCCTGTGTGTTCTCACCAATTATTTCAATCGTTTTTGTCACTGCAGCATATCTGAGCGTGACTGGATTTTGGCCAACGCAGGTGTACTCTCCCCTCATGTTCTGAGTTGTGTTTCTAAGGTTATAACTTGGACCAGAGACATTCAGACGATTGCCATTGTACATCCAGTAGAAAGAAGCTGTCGGTTTGGAGTCAGCAGAGCAAGACAGAAAAATGTCCGAACCAGAAACGTATGCCACTTTCTCTGGCCAGGCTGTAATTGCCAGGTTACCGGGCCCATCTAAACACATAAAACCAATTGAGTTGACCTTTTGAAATATGAATTAAGTGCTCAGTTATTGTCAGCTGCCCATCCCTCACCATGCCCTTTGAAGGGATCCTGTTTTAGCGTTATAGTGAAATCATCATTGTGCGCTGCCTGTAATACTCACAGCTTATGTTTAGATTCATTTGATTAGTCTCAGCTTTGCTGATGTTGTTTTCCACAAGACACTTGAAAGGTCCTTCATCGTAGCGTGTCACACCAGTGATGAAGAGCTCTCGTCCATTGTTCCTGAGCTGAACTCTTCCTCCCGCTGTGACTATAGCGCTTCTGTTGTGCCATGAAAACCACAGTGGCGTTCCGCTGGCGGAGCAGGTGAACATCACGGTGTCGTTAAACTCCACCAGGTTTGTCATGTTTACAAATGCGGTTACATTACTGACAGGTTCTACAAGTTAACAGAAAATGTTTAGTGTGAAAGTTTAAAGTAATTTATGTATTTAATCAGCTTTTCAAATCCATTAGCATCCCCTCAACCAAAGTTCTCTGTGTAAGTATATTTGGACATGTTTACTGCAGAGTAGGCCTACAGTAAAACCATACATAACGCTGCTGTCTTAGCTAACAGGTTAATGTTAGCACAGTAGCCTATAGAATTTTTTATAATGAAAGTTTTTGCATCCAAAGAACATTAAGCAATCATGAGGTAAATATAGGCGTTATAATATTACATTTTGTACAGGGAGTGTAAGGGTTTGCTGTTTGAGTTACGTTGCATTAGCAAAAGTTAATTACATTGTGTGCTCAAATGTTTGTTTTGAAATCACCCTCATTTACAATGGTAAAACAGCCAAAGATTATTGTATTTTTTTTCTTTCTGTCTGTATTTTGTTTTGGTTTACAATGCTTTTATCAGTAAGAGCTAAGAATTTGTCAAATCTCATTGTCAAATTTACGATTTTGCTGATCCATGCAAAGCCGCTACCTTGATTTATTTTATAATATTTTGACTATTAAATGATTCAGTGGTCACATATATTGAGGAAGTATATTCAAAGAAAATACTTTGAACATAGTTAAATTACACTGAACTACGAGGGCGCCATAACATTGCATTTAAATAAGCATTTAACCCTGAAAACCCTTGT
This sequence comes from Barbus barbus, assembly GCF_936440315.1. Classification (NCBI taxonomy): domain Eukaryota; kingdom Metazoa; phylum Chordata; class Actinopteri; order Cypriniformes; family Cyprinidae; genus Barbus; species Barbus barbus. The sequence continues at coordinate 13,631,444 of NC_136749.1, forward strand.
GTGTGTTTCTTAAAGAAAACATAACAGGAAGTAAAGTACATGATTTGTTACAGTTTTACCTAGAACTTAAGAAACATTTAATACCACTCAAGAAATCTTATTTGTAAATATATAAAAAGTGTTTCACATGATAACATCCAAATGTGAACCTAAAAACAAAGTTCTATGGCTCATTTTTTAACAAACTTTACAATCTAGGCATGTTATACAATGATAATTTAAGACAAGTAACTTAACAATTCTGGGAATACATTTTCTTAAGTAGATGAATTGAAGTTTTTCAAGTTCTGTGAATATTTAAGTTTCACAGTGTGTAGTATAAGAGGATGTTTTTTTTTTCAACTTACCCTGAACATCTAATATAATCTCTGCTCGTGTTTTGATCGGTGACAATGATTCTAATACATACAGACCAGAATTCTTCAGAGTTACGGACGATAAGGAGAGCTTATATGTAGAACTGTCAAATTCTGTTCCATTTTGGTGGCTAGTTCCCTGAATAAGGCCCCCAGGGTACCACGTGTACAATGTACTAGGTCCATATAACCAGAGCCCAACTGTAATGGTCCCAGTGTCATTCACACTTATAGTGACATTGCTCCCAACAGCAACGGGGTTTTTTGATGGAACCAGCAATAAAGCATAAAGACCTAGGACAGACAGGAGTGGCAGTCAGTATAATTTTGAATATATAAAGAAAACTTTCAACTCTTCATTGTAACTGCATAACTTGGATGGAGCCAAGTCTACTGATTTACATATGGTCTTTGCATATTCGTTGCTTGTTTCCATATAGTACTAGAAAATAGTTTTCATGATTAGCATGTTCTTGCTTGTAAAAGGACACAGTCACAGCAAAATGATCAAGTGAGTCTTGAGTACAACCAATGAACAACATTTATTTAATATGTAATTATTATGTCAATTACCCTCTAAGCATTTTTATCGCTAATGTAATTTATTTTCTGTTTGTAATCTTTATTTTGCAATTTATTCAGAAAATCTGGTGTTAATGTCATTGCATCCACAAACGTACTTCAAATATACAAGTACAAATATACATTTCTTGTCGACATCTAATACTGACAGAGGAATCTGAGTAAAGTGAAATATTCAAATATAATATATAAAATGCTTTTGATCATAATTTAAAAAGCTATTTGTTGCTCAGTATTTCTGATAATTTCCAAAATTTTACATAAACCTACTTTTTAGGCAGAATTACAAGTAAAATCTGAACAAATTCTGAAGATACTGAATTAAAAAAAAAAAGATTTGAAAGTCAACTGTTGTGTCAAACAACTGTTGACTGGTAAATTTACATTAACAAACAATCTCCTTTCTGCGTTGTTGTTTATGAAAAATACAAAATTAGAATTGAATAGAAAAATATTAAAGGAAAATACAGCTGAATAATTACCTGGTGCACAGATTAAGCTGAAGAATATGGCGAGTACTTTGTGTCCCATTTTGGAAATCCTAACTTGAAAATTCTTCACTTCTTTCACAGACTTCAGATAAGTCTGCAACGAAATGGTATAATCATCGCTATACTTTCATTCTGCTAATATTTACCTTGTTATGTAAATGGCTAGGGTCACCAATGAATAAGCATGTGACAGAAAGTTACACACACCTTTTGTCATCATCACACACATTCACATTGAGTCGAGGGTGTGTTTGTTGTGGTCGACTGCAATCTGGAACCAGACTGCTGGTACCCAGATGACGTGCTAGTCACAAATCGAAGGTCATGCCATACGTATTAAAATAGTTCCTGGTGTTGTAGGAAAAGATTTGTGTTTAGTAAAATGTGTGGACTATCAACACTAAGAGTTGATATTAGCATTGATATTAACAGTGACTCATGATGACAACTAAAGTTTGATCTTTTCTTTCAAACCAGCTTTCAGCGTCACTCCTGGTTTCGAGTTCTGAGTGTGTACAGTATGTTTCAAGTATATTGAACTGTTTTATCTCAAATGCAGGATGTAAACCAAACACGTTATTGAAAAGCCTTGTTTAACATGACTTCATTTTGTTTGCATTCTAAAAGATTACTTCAGATTGACAGGAATTTTTATACAGAAAATATAGTGAGGGATCATGAATCATGACTGTTTGTTTTGCGATTATTTAAATGTGATAGCGCCCTTTTGACTTTCATGTTCAGCAGTGATGCACCCAATAACCATTCCCACATACTTGACCCTTTAATAATAATAAAACATTTTATAAATTAAATTTAGTCACTTATTGATCAGGGACTAACAATAATCAGACATAATCACAAATAAATTGGAAAAGCAAATCAAGTACTACGATATCAATCCTTTGATACCCTTGCCCTATCGAGGGGTGGCAGGGATGCTGGATCCATCAGAGCATTTTGGGCCATAGACAGGGCATCCCTCTAGACACATGGACAGTCCATCACAGATGACACACACTGAGTCTGGGCAGTTTACCTAACCTGCTTGTCTTTGAAAGTGGGGGAGCACATCAGCAAACTCCACACAGAATGTCTTCTGACTCAGTCAGGACTCGAACCAGTGACCTTCGGTGACAACGCTATACCCTATTAGTGTGATCCTCTTAATCATAAATTTGGAAATGTCAATAGTAGACAACTAAATCAAATAGTCTTGTATTTATATGTAAATATATCCCCAGAGTGATATACCACATAGTTTGTTTATAAAATATATTTAATTTAATTCTTTATTTGACAGGGACAATAGACAGTCCGAAAACTGCCCCAGAATTAGCTACAGAGCTAAATGTCATCTGCTGTATATAAATATACCCTATAAATATATTTATAGGGTAAGGCAGGATAAGATTTAAATAAGAAGGCACCTTATTTATTCTCTTAACCATATTGCACCAAATCTCATTTCAACAGCCTGTGCTATTTTTAATTTTGTCATTTCACCTGAATATCAAAACAGCTTTGAAGTTAATTAATCAAATTCTGTGTCTCAGGAGAATAGTGATCCATGACATTGCATTGTGTTGAATATTTTTTGGTCCATTTATTAATGAGAGATTTGTGGAAAGTATAGTAAAAGTATAAAAGTATAGTTTGTATTTTGAAATGAAAAGATAAATAGGCTGGTAAGAGGACCTCCAATAATATGCACAGACTAGTGGTAGACTGTTAATATTTTTTTTAATTAAGTTTGATATAGTCATTTAATAATTTAAAGAATTACATGAACATTTAAGACATAATTGAGTGAAATCATGCAATTTGAAGTCAGTATTAAAGTAAAATATGGGCAATTAAACATGTAAATATTCATATGCCTGTATATAAGTCATATTCAGCTTTGTCTGTCATCGTTTATTCAATTCTAAATTGTAAAAACAGTTTTGAACAGAATAGCTGGTTTAGTTTTATACATTAACAACACTATATATAAACTACATATAAATATTAATAAGAAAGCAATTCTGTAGAAGCTTAGTGGGCTTCTTACACCAGCAGTGGCCTCTTTGAATACTTTTACAATTTGTGCAATGACAATTTAGCAAACGTTTCTATTTCTTTCTTTCAATAACACATTGATTGATGCATCATCATCCTGCACCTGCTAAACTTATATCTAAATGTTACAATTTAACATTTTTCTTAAGGGTGTTATCTCACATCTTCAGATGTTTGCAGCACAATCTTGGAAAATTTCTGCCTTTACGTTTACAGCTTGTCGCTGAGGCAGTGCTCTCCAAAGAAACACCGATATACTCTTTAAGGCTGCATATTAATATCAGTACATAATTGGCCATTATGTTCTTTTTTTAAACATAAAGTCCACAGTATATGTTGGATTTATGCTTATGCAGTTGACATTTGAAGGAGAATTAAATATTTCCATTGATGGTTGTAAAACTGTAAACATTTTCTAATATTTATATGCTTATGCTGCTATCAAATGCAACAAAAGTATGATTAAACTATAGTCTATCTCATGATGTACTGTAGTAGTCTAGACAGGACATTGCTGTAAAAACACATGGTAGCAACATTTTAGGTTATACAGATTATACTTAAATTTGCAGTAAACACTTGTATTTACTGATAATATCAATATACCAACCATTTCATAGTTTTATATTACGCTGACAGTGATGTGAAAAAAGCTTGAAGTAAATAATAAGGAAGTAGATAATTACTATATAGAAGCAGGTGCACAGTGTCATTCACACAAGCACTCAACAGCACCATGGTAACACACATGAATAAATATTAAATAAACAATTTAAAAAAAGATTTAAATAAAAGATTTAATATAAAGCCCACACAAAACTTATTATTTTAAAAAAGTGCTGCACAGGGACTTCTGGGAATGTCAGTTTACAAGGTATTTAATTTGTTCTTTTTCACTTTCAAAAGCTTAAATATAACATTATATTTTACTGTAAAATTACATTACTGTTAACCAATTAACAGGTTTTTACAGGTCTTATACCATTAAAATCGCTTTTTTTCTTCTTTTTTACAGTGTTTCAGAATAAAAACCGGTTCTTAAAACTAGATTACAACTGCTACCATTTTGATTGTAAAATGGTGGAGAATCCATTTAAATATCTGTGTCACAGTGCTATTGTTCAAAAGGCTCTATTTGTCTGCTACGTCTCCTGCTACGCACCATTAGCAAAAAGATCTGATGTTCTGTAGTAGCTACTCTTTGACGTTCTTGTGTTTTCTCTTATGTAGGCCTACTCTTTTCAGCTAAACCGCTGTTCAAATTAGAATCAGACATTCAGTAACTGTGTGGTTTGTAAACAGTGTCATGAACAAGCAGTTAAACTATTGGCATCAGTGAACGACATATTTGCTCCATAATAAACATAGATTAGGCTTTTCACTGCCACCATTGTAAATGCATCACTGGGTCATGCATTTTTTTTTTTAATTTCACGTATCATCAAAGGTATAGTTTACATTAAAATTAAAATTATGTCATCATTTACTCACCATTATGCCATTCCAAACCTGTATTCCTTCTTATGTGGAACATAAAAAATTAAATAAAAAAAATTAATACAGGTTTGCAGTGACATGAGGGTGAGTAAATGGTAACAGAATTTACATTTTTAGAATCAACATGTCTGTTCACAGACCATTCACAGATGTCCAGTGAGAAAAAATAGTGTGGCTGCTGCACCCTGATTGTGTGGGAACCACAAGTCAGTAAACAAAGTCAGTAAAATGATATCCAGGGAGAATTATATCTTCAATGAGCGATCAGAGAACAAATAATACCGAAGCCTGGGTTTTTTGGCTGTGGAGGACCAGCCTCACATTTTATACTACAATGCACATTATTGTCTGGAAATATTTGTCTACTTATGTTTGCGTTATATCGCAAGACTTCTCTAGAGACAAAGCCATCTGTTGATTTTATTTATCTTCAGGAGAGAGGCAAACAGTCATAGCATGTCAGATGTAATGCTCTCTGTGTAGCGGTTAAAAGGTTGGCTCTGTAATGCAAACACAAGCAACAATGCAAACGGACTCAAGTATAGGCTATATCGCTGCAGCCCGGAGACCTCCAAGTGGGAGTGACTTATGCCACAAGTAGGTTGGGACAGCTCCAAGAGGGAGGGTAGGTTTAGGGTTGGGTTTGGTGTAGGGCATATTAACAAGGCCCTTTGGAGCTGGCTCCGACCTCCGTTTATACCCATCTCAACTGCTGGCGCTTTCAAGTCTGTCGTATCACAGCATAGACTGCATCACAGGCGCGCTCCCTTGTTTACTGGCGCCATCTTGCGCCTAACTTCTTGTAGTGAAAATCAGAGCAGGCTACTTAAGTATTTTTATTTAGTAGAGACTGTAATATTGTTGCATCGTCTTTTTGTTATGTCGATTTTCCTTCTAATTTTAGTAATGGAAATTTTTTTTAGCGGAAGTAATTAAAAAAGGTAAATAAAAAAAATAGGCCTATTCCAAATAAAGTTTCATTCCCATGTATTGTTTTATTTGCTAAGTAGCTGGGCAAACAAAAATAGGTCTATTTTCTAACAATGTTTTGCAAACATTCCCATTAAGTTATGAAAAAGTTATTTCTGGAAGATCTCTGAACACTCAAAACGTTACATTTTTTAAATGTTTGTTGTTGTTTGTATGTTTATGCGAACGTTAAGGGAATATTCTATTTTCCAAACATGATTGGATTTTTGCTGAACTGGTTTGGGGGGGGGAAATCGCTTTCAGGATTACTAGAAAGTTACAGGTTTGATCAAGTTTGGAATTGAACTCTGCAGGTAAGTGGACTTTGAGGCAGATTTGAGAATCTCTGATTTATAACTTTGCGAGCACCTTGCAAGAACATTATCCAAAGCTCTGAAAATGTTCCTTGTTAGCCAGGACAAAGTTTATGGCAAAATAATCCCTCTTTTAGGGTGACATTCCTTACTTAAAAGATTCCTTGCTTTATTAATTTTAATAAAATCTCTTATTTTTCAAAATGAGTGCTTCTGAAAAGAAAAATCAGTATCAACATTCTGGTGTAGCTGTAATCTGTGGGGGGAAAACAAACAACAAACAAACAAACAAAAAACAAGGGGAACAATTTCAGTTCATTGGATCCAATGAAGTAAACAAATGTCTGGTGAGTCCTCCAGAAGTGTCATTATTTAATAGTGCCCTCCAAAGCACATAATGGTTATACAACTATTGGCAAATTAAATCTGTCTGGAATTTGGCACAATAGGGTAATGTCCAATAGGGTAACATTAGGTAAACTTTAACAGACAATTGCATACTTTACTTTACTTTTACTTTACTTTTGTCATTTAGCAGACGCTTTTGTCCAAAGCGACTTACAAATAAGAAAAAGTAACTAAAACTAAAAAGTTACAACTCTATAAATACTATCTACCCACATATTTAAGAAAATAAAGAAATTAAATAAAATTAACACATGCATATAACAACAACATTTCAATAATAAACATATCAATGAAAAAATTAAATAAAAAGCTACTACTATCCCTTGCCGGTGTCCCTGCCCGGTGGAGTCGCACGGTAGAGTCGATGGTCTTTACACTCTTTACTTTTTTACTTTTGTCATTTAGCAGACGCTTTTGTCCAAAGCGACTTACAAATAAGAAAAAGTAACTAAAACTAAAAAGTTACAACTCTATAAATACTATCTACCCACATATTTAAGAAAATAAAGAAATTAAATAAAATTAACACATGCATATAACAACAACATTTCAATAATAAACATATCAATGAAAAAATTAAATAAAAAGCTACTACTATCCCTTGCCGGTGTCCCTGCCCGGTGGAGTCGCACGGTAGAGTCGATGGTCTTTACACTCTTTACTTTTTTACTTTTGTCATTAAGCAGACGCTTTTGTCCAAAGCGACTTACAAATAAGAAAAAGTAACTAAAACTAAAAAGTTACAACTCTATAAATACTATCTACCCACATATTTAAGAAAATAAAGAAATTAAATAAAATTAACACATGCATATAACAACAACATTTCAATAATAAACATATCAATGAAAAAATTAAATAAAAAGCTACTACTATCCCTTGCCGGTGTCCCTGCCCGGTGGAGTCGCACGGTAGAGTCGATGGTCTTTACACTCTTTACTTTTTTACTTTTGTCATTTAGCAGACGCTTTTGTCCAAAGCGACTTACAAATAAGAAAAAGTAACTAAAACTAAAAAGTTACAACTCTATAAATACTATCTACCCACATATTTAAGAAAATAAAGAAATTAAATAAAATTAACACATGCATATAACAACAACATTTCAATAATAAACATATCAATGAAAAAATTAAATAAAAAGCTACTACTATCCCTTGCCGGTGTCCCTGCCCGGTGGAGTCGCACGGTAGAGTCGATGGTCTTTACACTCTTTACTTTTTTACTTTTGTCATTTAGCAGACGCTTTTGTCCAAAGCGACTTACAAATAAGAAAAAGTAACTAAAACTAAAAAGTTACAACTCTATAAATACTATCTACCCACATATTTAAGAAAATAAAGAAATTAAATAAAATTAACACATGCATATAACAACAACATTTCAATAATAAACATATCAATGAAAAAATTAAATAAAAAGCTACTACTATCCCTTGCCGGTGTCCCTGCCCGGTGGAGTCGCACGGTAGAGTCGATGGTCTTTACACTCTTTACTTTTTTACTTTTGTCATTTAGCAGACGCTTTTGTCCAAAGCGACTTACAAATAAGAAAAAGTAACTAAAACTAAAAAGTTACAACTCTATAAATACTATCTACCCACATATTTAAGAAAATAAAGAAATTAAATAAAATTAACACATGCATATAACAACAACATTTCAATAATAAACATATCAATGAAAAAATTAAATAAAAAGCTACTACTATCCCTTGCCGGTGTCCCTGCCCGGTGGAGTCGCACGGTAGAGTCGATGGTCTTTACACTCTTTACTTTTTTACTTTTGTCATTTAGCAGACGCTTTTGTCCAAAGCGACTTACAAATAAGAAAAAGTAACTAAAACTAAAAAGTTACAACTCTATAAATACTATCTACCCACATATTTAAGAAAATAAAGAAATTAAATAAAATTAACACATGCATATAACAACAACATTTCAATAATAAACATATCAATGAAAAAATTAAATAAAAAGCTACTACTATCCCTTGCCGGTGTCCCTGCCCGGTGGAGTCGCACGGTAGAGTCGATGGTCTTTACACTCTTTACTTTTTTACTTTTGTCATTTAGCAGACGCTTTTGTCCAAAGCGACTTACAAATAAGAAAAAGTAACTAAAACTAAAAAGTTACAACTCTATAAATACTATCTACCCACATATTTAAGAAAATAAAGAAATTAAATAAAATTAACACATGCATATAACAACAACATTTCAATAATAAACATATCAATGAAAAAATTAAATAAAAAGCTACTACTATCCCTTGCCGGTGTCCCTGCCCGGTGGAGTCGCACGGTAGAGTCGATGGTCTTTACACTCTTTACTTTTTTACTTTTGTCATTAAGCAGACGCTTTTGTCCAAAGCGACTTACAAATAAGAAAAAGTAACTAAAACTAAAAAGTTACAACTCTATAAATACTATCTACCCACATATTTAAGAAAATAAAGAAATTAAATAAAATTAACACATGCATATAACAACAACATTTCAATAATAAACATATCAATGAAAAAATTAAATAAAAAGCTACTACTATCCCTTGCCGGTGTCCCTGCCCGGTGGAGTCGCACGGTAGAGTCGATGGTCTTTACACTCTTTACTTTTTTACTTTTGTCATTTAGCAGACGCTTTTGTCCAAAGCGACTTACAAATAAGAAAAAGTAACTAAAACTAAAAAGTTACAACTCTATAAATACTATCTACCCACATATTTAAGAAAATAAAGAAATTAAATAAAATTAACACATGCATATAACAACAACATTTCAATAATAAACATATCAATGAAAAAATTAAATAAAAAGCTACTACTATCCCTTGCCGGTGTCCCTGCCCGGTGGAGTCGCACGGTAGAGTCGATGGTCTTTACACTCTTTACTTTTTTACTTTTGTCATTTAGCAGACGCTTTTGTCCAAAGCGACTTACAAATAAGAAAAAGTAACTAAAACTAAAAAGTTACAACTCTATAAATACTATCTACCCACATATTTAAGAAAATAAAGAAATTAAATAAAATTAACACATGCATATAACAACAACATTTCAATAATAAACATATCAATGAAAAAATTAAATAAAAAGCTACTACTATCCCTTGCCGGTGTCCCTGCCCGGTGGAGTCGCACGGTAGAGTCGATGGTCTTTACACTCTTTACTTTTTTACTTTTGTCATTTAGCAGACGCTTTTGTCCAAAGCGACTTACAAATAAGAAAAAGTAACTAAAACTAAAAAGTTACAACTCTATAAATACTATCTACCCACATATTTAAGAAAATAAAGAAATTAAATAAAATTAACACATGCATATAACAACAACATTTCAATAATAAACATATCAATGAAAAAATTAAATAAAAAGCTACTACTATCCCTTGCCGGTGTCCCTGCCCGGTGGAGTCGCACGGTAGAGTCGATGGTCTTTACACTCTTTACTTTTTTACTTTTGTCATTTAGCAGACGCTTTTGTCCAAAGCGACTTACAAATAAGAAAAAGTAACTAAAACTAAAAAGTTACAACTCTATAAATACTATCTACCCACATATTTAAGAAAATAAAGAAATTAAATAAAATTAACACATGCATATAACAACAACATTTCAATAATAAACATATCAATGAAAAAATTAAATAAAAAGCTACTACTATCCCTTGCCGGTGTCCCTGCCCGGTGGAGTCGCACGGTAGAGTCGATGGTCTTTACACTCTTTACTTTTTTACTTTTGTCATTTAGCAGACGCTTTTGTCCAAAGCGACTTACAAATAAGAAAAAGTAACTAAAACTAAAAAGTTACAACTCTATAAATACTATCTACCCACATATTTAAGAAAATAAAGAAATTAAATAAAATTAACACATGCATATAACAACAACATTTCAATAATAAACATATCAATGAAAAAATTAAATAAAAAGCTACTACTATCCCTTGCCGGTGTCCCTGCCCGGTGGAGTCGCACGGTAGAGTCGATGGTCTTTACACTCTTTACTTTTTTACTTTTGTCATTTAGCAGACGCTTTTGTCCAAAGCGACTTACAAATAAGAAAAAGTAACTAAAACTAAAAAGTTACAACTCTATAAATACTATCTACCCACATATTTAAGAAAATAAAGAAATTAAATAAAATTAACACATGCATATAACAACAACATTTCAATAATAAACATATCAATGAAAAAATTAAATAAAAAGCTACTACTATCCCTTGCCGGTGTCCCTGCCCGGTGGAGTCGCACGGTAGAGTCGATGGTCTTTACACTCTTTACTTTTTTACTTTTGTCATTTAGCAGACGCTTTTGTCCAAAGCGACTTACAAATAAGAAAAAGTAACTAAAACTAAAAAGTTACAACTCTATAAATACTATCTACCCACATATTTAAGAAAATAAAGAAATTAAATAAAATTAACACATGCATATAACAACAACATTTCAATAATAAACATATCAATGAAAAAATTAAATAAAAAGCTACTACTATCCCTTGCCGGTGTCCCTGCCCGGTGGAGTCGCACGGTAGAGTCGATGGTCTTTACACTCTTTACTTTTTTACTTTTGTCATTTAGCAGACGCTTTTGTCCAAAGCGACTTACAAATAAGAAAAAGTAACTAAAACTAAAAAGTTACAACTCTATAAATACTATCTACCCACATATTTAAGAAAATAAAGAAATTAAATAAAATTAACACATGCATATAACAACAACATTTCAATAATAAACATATCAATGAAAAAATTAAATAAAAAGCTACTACTATCCCTTGCCGGTGTCCCTGCCCGGTGGAGTCGCACGGTAGAGTCGATGGTCTTTACACTCTTTACTTTTTTACTTTTGTCATTTAGCAGACGCTTTTGTCCAAAGCGACTTACAAATAAGAAAAAGTAACTAAAACTAAAAAGTTACAACTCTATAAATACTATCTACCCACATATTTAAGAAAATAAAGAAATTAAATAAAATTAACACATGCATATAACAACAACATTTCAATAATAAACATATCAATGAAAAAATTAAATAAAAAGCTACTACTATCCCTTGCCGGTGTCCCTGCCCGGTGGAGTCGCACGGTAGAGTCGATGGTCTTTACACTCTTTACTTTTTTACTTTTGTCATTAAGCAGACGCTTTTGTCCAAAGCGACTTACAAATAAGAAAAAGTAACTAAAACTAAAAAGTTACAACTCTATAAATACTATCTACCCACATATTTAAGAAAATAAAGAAATTAAATAAAATTAACACATGCATATAACAACAACATTTCAATAATAAACATATCAATGAAAAAATTAAATAAAAAGCTACTACTATCCCTTGCCGGTGTCCCTGCCCGGTGGAGTCGCACGGTAGAGTCGATGGTCTTTACACTCTTTACTTTTTTACTTTTGTCATTTAGCAGACGCTTTTGTCCAAAGCGACTTACAAATAAGAAAAAGTAACTAAAACTAAAAAGTTACAACTCTATAAATACTATCTACCCACATATTTAAGAAAATAAAGAAATTAAATAAAATTAACACATGCATATAACAACAACATTTCAATAATAAACATATCAATGAAAAAATTAAATAAAAAGCTACTACTATCCCTTGCCGGTGTCCCTGCCCGGTGGAGTCGCACGGTAGAGTCGATGGTCTTTACACTCTTTACTTTTTTACTTTTGTCATTTAGCAGACGCTTTTGTCCAAAGCGACTTACAAATAAGAAAAAGTAACTAAAACTAAAAAGTTACAACTCTATAAATACTATCTACCCACATATTTAAGAAAATAAAGAAATTAAATAAAATTAACACATGCATATAACAACAACATTTCAATAATAAACATATCAATGAAAAAATTAAATAAAAAGCTACTACTATCCCTTGCCGGTGTCCCTGCCCGGTGGAGTCGCACGGTAGAGTCGATGGTCTTTACACTCTTTACTTTTTTACTTTTGTCATTTAGCAGACGCTTTTGTCCAAAGCGACTTACAAATAAGAAAAAGTAACTAAAACTAAAAAGTTACAACTCTATAAATACTATCTACCCACATATTTAAGAAAATAAAGAAATTAAATAAAATTAACACATGCATATAACAACAACATTTCAATAATAAACATATCAATGAAAAAATTAAATAAAAAGCTACTACTATCCCTTGCCGGTGTCCCTGCCCGGTGGAGTCGCACGGTAGAGTCGATGGTCTTTACACTCTTTACTTTTTTACTTTTGTCATTTAGCAGACGCTTTTGTCCAAAGCGACTTACAAATAAGAAAAAGTAACTAAAACTAAAAAGTTACAACTCTATAAATACTATCTACCCACATATTTAAGAAAATAAAGAAATTAAATAAAATTAACACATGCATATAACAACAACATTTCAATAATAAACATATCAATGAAAAAATTAAATAAAAAGCTACTACTATCCCTTGCCGGTGTCCCTGCCCGGTGGAGTCGCACGGTAGAGTCGATGGTCTTTACACTCTTTACTTTTTTACTTTTGTCATTTAGCAGACGCTTTTGTCCAAAGCGACTTACAAATAAGAAAAAGTAACTAAAACTAAAAAGTTACAACTCTATAAATACTATCTACCCACATATTTAAGAAAATAAAGAAATTAAATAAAATTAACACATGCATATAACAACAACATTTCAATAATAAACATATCAATGAAAAAATTAAATAAAAAGCTACTACTATCCCTTGCCGGTGTCCCTGCCCGGTGGAGTCGCACGGTAGAGTCGATGGTCTTTACACTCTTTACTTTTTTACTTTTGTCATTTAGCAGACGCTTTTGTCCAAAGCGACTTACAAATAAGAAAAAGTAACTAAAACTAAAAAGTTACAACTCTATAAATACTATCTACCCACATATTTAAGAAAATAAAGAAATTAAATAAAATTAACACATGCATATAACAACAACATTTCAATAATAAACATATCAATGAAAAAATTAAATAAAAAGCTACTACTATCCCTTGCCGGTGTCCCTGCCCGGTGGAGTCGCACGGTAGAGTCGATGGTCTTTACACTCTTTACTTTTTTACTTTTGTCATTTAGCAGACGCTTTTGTCCAAAGCGACTTACAAATAAGAAAAAGTAACTAAAACTAAAAAGTTACAACTCTATAAATACTATCTACCCACATATTTAAGAAAATAAAGAAATTAAATAAAATTAACACATGCATATAACAACAACATTTCAATAATAAACATATCAATGAAAAAATTAAATAAAAAGCTACTACTATCCCTTGCCGGTGTCCCTGCCCGGTGGAGTCGCACGGTAGAGTCGATGGTCTTTACACTCTTTACTTTTTTACTTTTGTCATTTAGCAGACGCTTTTGTCCAAAGCGACTTACAAATAAGAAAAAGTAACTAAAACTAAAAAGTTACAACTCTATAAATACTATCTACCCACATATTTAAGAAAATAAAGAAATTAAATAAAATTAACACATGCATATAACAACAACATTTCAATAATAAACATATCAATGAAAAAATTAAATAAAAAGCTACTACTATCCCTTGCCGGTGTCCCTGCCCGGTGGAGTCGCACGGTAGAGTCGATGGTCTTTACACTCTTTACTTTTTTACTTTTGTCATTTAGCAGACGCTTTTGTCCAAAGCGACTTACAAATAAGAAAAAGTAACTAAAACTAAAAAGTTACAACTCTATAAATACTATCTACCCACATATTTAAGAAAATAAAGAAATTAAATAAAATTAACACATGCATATAACAACAACATTTCAATAATAAACATATCAATGAAAAAATTAAATAAAAAGCTACTACTATCCCTTGCCGGTGTCCCTGCCCGGTGGAGTCGCACGGTAGAGTCGATGGTCTTTACACTCTTTACTTTTTTACTTTTGTCATTTAGCAGACGCTTTTGTCCAAAGCGACTTACAAATAAGAAAAAGTAACTAAAACTAAAAAGTTACAACTCTATAAATACTATCTACCCACATATTTAAGAAAATAAAGAAATTAAATAAAATTAACACATGCATATAACAACAACATTTCAATAATAAACATATCAATGAAAAAATTAAATAAAAAGCTACTACTATCCCTTGCCGGTGTCCCTGCCCGGTGGAGTCGCACGGTAGAGTCGATGGTCTTTACACTCTTTACTTTTTTACTTTTGTCATTAAGCAGACGCTTTTGTCCAAAGCGACTTACAAATAAGAAAAAGTAACTAAAACTAAAAAGTTACAACTCTATAAATACTATCTACCCACATATTTAAGAAAATAAAGAAATTAAATAAAATTAACACATGCATATAACAACAACATTTCAATAATAAACATATCAATGAAAAAATTAAATAAAAAGCTACTACTATCCCTTGCCGGTGTCCCTGCCCGGTGGAGTCGCACGGTAGAGTCGATGGTCTTTACACTCTTTACTTTTTTACTTTTGTCATTTAGCAGACGCTTTTGTCCAAAGCGACTTACAAATAAGAAAAAGTAACTAAAACTAAAAAGTTACAACTCTATAAATACTATCTACCCACATATTTAAGAAAATAAAGAAATTAAATAAAATTAACACATGCATATAACAACAACATTTCAATAATAAACATATCAATGAAAAAATTAAATAAAAAGCTACTACTATCCCTTGCCGGTGTCCCTGCCCGGTGGAGTCGCACGGTAGAGTCGATGGTCTTTACACTCTTTACTTTTTTACTTTTGTCATTTAGCAGACGCTTTTGTCCAAAGCGACTTACAAATAAGAAAAAGTAACTAAAACTAAAAAGTTACAACTCTATAAATACTATCTACCCACATATTTAAGAAAATAAAGAAATTAAATAAAATTAACACATGCATATAACAACAACATTTCAATAATAAACATATCAATGAAAAAATTAAATAAAAAGCTACTACTATCCCTTGCCGGTGTCCCTGCCCGGTGGAGTCGCACGGTAGAGTCGATGGTCTTTACACTCTTTACTTTTTTACTTTTGTCATTTAGCAGACGCTTTTGTCCAAAGCGACTTACAAATAAGAAAAAGTAACTAAAACTAAAAAGTTACAACTCTATAAATACTATCTACCCACATATTTAAGAAAATAAAGAAATTAAATAAAATTAACACATGCATATAACAACAACATTTCAATAATAAACATATCAATGAAAAAATTAAATAAAAAGCTACTACTATCCCTTGCCGGTGTCCCTGCCCGGTGGAGTCGCACGGTAGAGTCGATGGTCTTTACACTCTTTACTTTTTTACTTTTGTCATTAAGCAGACGCTTTTGTCCAAAGCGACTTACAAATAAGAAAAAGTAACTAAAACTAAAAAGTTACAACTCTATAAATACTATCTACCCACATATTTAAGAAAATAAAGAAATTAAATAAAATTAACACATGCATATAACAACAACATTTCAATAATAAACATATCAATGAAAAAATTAAATAAAAAGCTACTACTATCCCTTGCCGGTGTCCCTGCCCGGTGGAGTCGCACGGTAGAGTCGATGGTCTTTACACTCTTTACTTTTTTACTTTTGTCATTTAGCAGACGCTTTTGTCCAAAGCGACTTACAAATAAGAAAAAGTAACTAAAACTAAAAAGTTACAACTCTATAAATACTATCTACCCACATATTTAAGAAAATAAAGAAATTAAATAAAATTAACACATGCATATAACAACAACATTTCAATAATAAACATATCAATGAAAAAATTAAATAAAAAGCTACTACTATCCCTTGCCGGTGTCCCTGCCCGGTGGAGTCGCACGGTAGAGTCGATGGTCTTTACACTCTTTACTTTTTTACTTTTGTCATTTAGCAGACGCTTTTGTCCAAAGCGACTTACAAATAAGAAAAAGTAACTAAAACTAAAAAGTTACAACTCTATAAATACTATCTACCCACATATTTAAGAAAATAAAGAAATTAAATAAAATTAACACATGCATATAACAACAACATTTCAATAATAAACATATCAATGAAAAAATTAAATAAAAAGCTACTACTATCCCTTGCCGGTGTCCCTGCCCGGTGGAGTCGCACGGTAGAGTCGATGGTCTTTACACTCTTTACTTTTTTACTTTTGTCATTTAGCAGACGCTTTTGTCCAAAGCGACTTACAAATAAGAAAAAGTAACTAAAACTAAAAAGTTACAACTCTATAAATACTATCTACCCACATATTTAAGAAAATAAAGAAATTAAATAAAATTAACACATGCATATAACAACAACATTTCAATAATAAACATATCAATGAAAAAATTAAATAAAAAGCTACTACTATCCCTTGCCGGTGTCCCTGCCCGGTGGAGTCGCACGGTAGAGTCGATGGTCTTTACACTCTTTACTTTTTTACTTTTGTCATTTAGCAGACGCTTTTGTCCAAAGCGACTTACAAATAAGAAAAAGTAACTAAAACTAAAAAGTTACAACTCTATAAATACTATCTACCCACATATTTAAGAAAATAAAGAAATTAAATAAAATTAACACATGCATATAACAACAACATTTCAATAATAAACATATCAATGAAAAAATTAAATAAAAAGCTACTACTATCCCTTGCCGGTGTCCCTGCCCGGTGGAGTCGCACGGTAGAGTCGATGGTCTTTACACTCTTTACTTTTTTACTTTTGTCATTTAGCAGACGCTTTTGTCCAAAGCGACTTACAAATAAGAAAAAGTAACTAAAACTAAAAAGTTACAACTCTATAAATACTATCTACCCACATATTTAAGAAAATAAAGAAATTAAATAAAATTAACACATGCATATAACAACAACATTTCAATAATAAACATATCAATGAAAAAATTAAATAAAAAGCTACTACTATCCCTTGCCGGTGTCCCTGCCCGGTGGAGTCGCACGGTAGAGTCGATGGTCTTTACACTCTTTACTTTTTTACTTTTGTCATTTAGCAGACGCTTTTGTCCAAAGCGACTTACAAATAAGAAAAAGTAACTAAAACTAAAAAGTTACAACTCTATAAATACTATCTACCCACATATTTAAGAAAATAAAGAAATTAAATAAAATTAACACATGCATATAACAACAACATTTCAATAATAAACATATCAATGAAAAAATTAAATAAAAAGCTACTACTATCCCTTGCCGGTGTCCCTGCCCGGTGGAGTCGCACGGTAGAGTCGATGGTCTTTACACTCTTTACTTTTTTACTTTTGTCATTTAGCAGACGCTTTTGTCCAAAGCGACTTACAAATAAGAAAAAGTAACTAAAACTAAAAAGTTACAACTCTATAAATACTATCTACCCACATATTTAAGAAAATAAAGAAATTAAATAAAATTAACACATGCATATAACAACAACATTTCAATAATAAACATATCAATGAAAAAATTAAATAAAAAGCTACTACTATCCCTTGCCGG
Source organism: Barbus barbus (assembly GCF_936440315.1). NCBI lineage: Eukaryota > Metazoa > Chordata > Actinopteri > Cypriniformes > Cyprinidae > Barbus > Barbus barbus. The sequence continues at coordinate 13,649,572 of NC_136749.1, forward strand.
TGTCCCTGCCCGGTGGAGTCGCACGGTAGAGTCGATGGTCTTTACACTCTTTACTTTTTTACTTTTGTCATTTAGCAGACGCTTTTGTCCAAAGCGACTTACAAATAAGAAAAAGTAACTAAAACTAAAAAGTTACAACTCTATAAATACTATCTACCCACATATTTAAGAAAATAAAGAAATTAAATAAAATTAACACATGCATATAACAACAACATTTCAATAATAAACATATCAATGAAAAAATTAAATAAAAAGCTACTACTATCCCTTGCCGGTGTCCCTGCCCGGTGGAGTCGCACGGTAGAGTCGATGGTCTTTACACTCTTTACTTTTTTACTTTTGTCATTTAGCAGACGCTTTTGTCCAAAGCGACTTACAAATAAGAAAAAGTAACTAAAACTAAAAAGTTACAACTCTATAAATACTATCTACCCACATATTTAAGAAAATAAAGAAATTAAATAAAATTAACACATGCATATAACAACAACATTTCAATAATAAACATATCAATGAAAAAATTAAATAAAAAGCTACTACTATCCCTTGCCGGTGTCCCTGCCCGGTGGAGTCGCACGGTAGAGTCGATGGTCTTTACACTCTTTACTTTTTTACTTTTGTCATTTAGCAGACGCTTTTGTCCAAAGCGACTTACAAATAAGAAAAAGTAACTAAAACTAAAAAGTTACAACTCTATAAATACTATCTACCCACATATTTAAGAAAATAAAGAAATTAAATAAAATTAACACATGCATATAACAACAACATTTCAATAATAAACATATCAATGAAAAAATTAAATAAAAAGCTACTACTATCCCTTGCCGGTGTCCCTGCCCGGTGGAGTCGCACGGTAGAGTCGATGGTCTTTACACTCTTTACTTTTTTACTTTTGTCATTTAGCAGACGCTTTTGTCCAAAGCGACTTACAAATAAGAAAAAGTAACTAAAACTAAAAAGTTACAACTCTATAAATACTATCTACCCACATATTTAAGAAAATAAAGAAATTAAATAAAATTAACACATGCATATAACAACAACATTTCAATAATAAACATATCAATGAAAAAATTAAATAAAAAGCTACTACTATCCCTTGCCGGTGTCCCTGCCCGGTGGAGTCGCACGGTAGAGTCGATGGTCTTTACACTCTTTACTTTTTTACTTTTGTCATTTAGCAGACGCTTTTGTCCAAAGCGACTTACAAATAAGAAAAAGTAACTAAAACTAAAAAGTTACAACTCTATAAATACTATCTACCCACATATTTAAGAAAATAAAGAAATTAAATAAAATTAACACATGCATATAACAACAACATTTCAATAATAAACATATCAATGAAAAAATTAAATAAAAAGCTACTACTATCCCTTGCCGGTGTCCCTGCCCGGTGGAGTCGCACGGTAGAGTCGATGGTCTTTACACTCTTTACTTTTTTACTTTTGTCATTTAGCAGACGCTTTTGTCCAAAGCGACTTACAAATAAGAAAAAGTAACTAAAACTAAAAAGTTACAACTCTATAAATACTATCTACCCACATATTTAAGAAAATAAAGAAATTAAATAAAATTAACACATGCATATAACAACAACATTTCAATAATAAACATATCAATGAAAAAATTAAATAAAAAGCTACTACTATCCCTTGCCGGTGTCCCTGCCCGGTGGAGTCGCACGGTAGAGTCGATGGTCTTTACACTCTTTACTTTTTTACTTTTGTCATTTAGCAGACGCTTTTGTCCAAAGCGACTTACAAATAAGAAAAAGTAACTAAAACTAAAAAGTTACAACTCTATAAATACTATCTACCCACATATTTAAGAAAATAAAGAAATTAAATAAAATTAACACATGCATATAACAACAACATTTCAATAATAAACATATCAATGAAAAAATTAAATAAAAAGCTACTACTATCCCTTGCCGGTGTCCCTGCCCGGTGGAGTCGCACGGTAGAGTCGATGGTCTTTACACTCTTTACTTTTTTACTTTTGTCATTTAGCAGACGCTTTTGTCCAAAGCGACTTACAAATAAGAAAAAGTAACTAAAACTAAAAAGTTACAACTCTATAAATACTATCTACCCACATATTTAAGAAAATAAAGAAATTAAATAAAATTAACACATGCATATAACAACAACATTTCAATAATAAACATATCAATGAAAAAATTAAATAAAAAGCTACTACTATCCCTTGCCGGTGTCCCTGCCCGGTGGAGTCGCACGGTAGAGTCGATGGTCTTTACACTCTTTACTTTTTTACTTTTGTCATTTAGCAGACGCTTTTGTCCAAAGCGACTTACAAATAAGAAAAAGTAACTAAAACTAAAAAGTTACAACTCTATAAATACTATCTACCCACATATTTAAGAAAATAAAGAAATAAAATAAAATTAACACATGCATATAACAACAACATTTCAATAATAAACATATCAATGAAAAAATTAAATAAAAAGCTACTACTATCCCTTGCCGGTGTCCCTGCCCGGTGGAGTCGCACGGTAGAGTCGATGGTCTTTACACTCTTTACTTTTTTACTTTTGTCATTTAGCAGACGCTTTTGTCCAAAGCGACTTACAAATAAGAAAAAGTAACTAAAACTAAAAAGTTACAACTCTATAAATACTATCTACCCACATATTTAAGAAAATAAAGAAATTAAATAAAATTAACACATGCATATAACAACAACATTTCAATAATAAACATATCAATGAAAAAATTAAATAAAAAGCTACTACTATCCCTTGCCGGGATACAGTATACAGTTGTATACAGTAAATACACAGCTAGTGGAATCTATTAATGACAAAGTCAGTGGTATTTCTCTCTTCATAAACAAAAGGTGGCAGCAGTGCTCAATCTATCCTGTGCATTTAGGTCTGCAGCTCTCGGCTGTCACTGTCTGGAAACCTGGTCTAGGTTTAGGAATTAAAGACTTTGATATAGAAAAATATAATTAAACAACTGAATAATGTTTTTTTTTTTTTTTTTTTGTGGCCTCAATTTCGTCTTGAAAGTAAGTTGTGTAACAACATGCAGTACATTTTTTAAACTAATTTAGTTTTTATTTTGTGGCAATAAAACATAAAACCACAGTTCAAGTGGACTGTTTTATAATTATTCAAGACAATTATCAAATCAGGCTGTAAAACAATACCCTTTCAAAGGCAGTTTGTTTTACAGCCTAAACTGTAAATGATTTTTGTAATTTGAACTTGAATTTGAGTATTTTACTGTACAGTAAGATACTGTAAAATGTGTATACAGTATTTTACAGTAAACAGCAAAGGATTATGGGAAAATATACGGTCACACTACTATATTTCTAAATCCATTTACAGTAAACTACTGTAAATTTACTTGCCCACAAAAAACTGACCAATGACAAGGAAGAACTTATAGTTTCCACACTAGATCCATGCACACGAGAAGTTGAGAGTATAATATTCCTATTCTTCACTATTGTTTTTATGTGTTATTCTACCGTCTGTATCGCAACCTTTGTCTAAAATAGTAATATTTAAACTCGTCCGCACCAATATTAGGACACCCTTGTTTTTAGTATCCGAAGACGAGTGAGATACCACTTCATAAAACTTATTATTACACCTGTGTATATCCTGCTCTTTCAAATGGGATTCTTGAACTAACACTATATCAATCTTTCTTCTTCGCAAAAAATCCAGAAAACCTGTATGTTTGTGGGGGCCATTTAGGCCTATTATAACTCAGAATATTAAGGTCAGTCATAGGTATCGAACATAATTACTGCATAATAAGACAAAATACAAGTTTGAAAATAAAACCAGTTAAACCACCCCCCACCCTTCCCATCACTATTCAAAAAAAATATAAATACATTCCCATTGTCAGTGCTCTGTCTTGTGTCATGTGTTCCCGCCTCTTGTGTCCATATTTGGTTTGTTTCCTGTCCTCGTCTAGTGTGATCATTAGTTAATTCTTGTCCAGGCGTGTATGTCTAATTATCTATGATTATCCTGTGTATTTATAGTCCTGTCTATTCAGTTTGATTTCGTCTGGTCTACTTGTAACTCACCGGTGTTCCTGTCTGTGTCAGCCTTGCCTTGTCTTTCACACACCCGAGTTGTACACAGGGAAGCATAATATCGTTTGTACACTGCCTCTTTATCGCAAGTAATTTTCTTCAAATAGGAGAAGAATTGTTGAATAAAGTTATTATTTTAGTTTTCTTTGCGCATAAAAATTATTTGCATAGCTTCATATCAGTATGGTTGAACCATTGTCACATGGACTATTTTACCGATGTCCTTGCTACGTTTCTGGGCCTGGGAACATTTCAGTTGTGTTGCTGTCTATGCAGAGCCAAAAGGTTCTTGGATTTCATCAAACATATCTTAATTTGTGTTCCAAAGATGAATTAAGGTCTTATGGGTTTGGAACAACATTAGGGTGAGTAGTTAATGACAGAATTTCATTTTTTGGGTGAACTAACCCTTTAAACTAACCCTTTACTGTAGCCTATAAATTCATAATACCGATCTCACCATCTGTCAAAATGAGATTATTGTTTCTTTATAGCAACAAATATAGATTTTTTTTTTAGGCCTATTATTTGAACAGACATTCTAGGATAGACATACGCATTTAGAATGATTATATGAATAAACTGGTTAGCATTTAGCATGGTCTGTAGCAGACTTAGTCTCAGGCAACAAAATTCAATGAGTTAATATTAAGTGATTTAAATCGAAAAAGAAAATATTGTTTTTTTGCTCTATTTCGTGAAAACTGTTCTAAACAAATCCATGTTGTGCATCTCTGAATCATTACTGAATGAATTTACCTTTTTTGAATGCCTTGAATCAGCGATTCACTGGCGCATTTATAAAAACAGTTTCTTATTTCCTTCCTGAATGAATCAGAAGTTTTGAATGAATTGATCGAATAAATAACGACTCAGTAATTTTAACCTACTGGTAATTTTAGTATCATTTTTAGTATTATTCAAATTTTTTTTTTGTTTGTCATTTCATACTTCTGTGTTCTAAATTTTAGATTTAAAACATTAATTTCATAATATTTATGCAATTTGTAAGTGCAAATTATTATTAATTATACTTGTCTCTTAAAGAAAAAAAAATAGCCAATGTAACTTTTCAGCATAGCCTATTTTATTTGAAGTGTATCCTGTGTATCTCTGGGCTAAACCCCGGATATCCACTCACTCTAACTGCCCCTGGAATCAAACGCATTAGTTCGGTATTCTAGCACTTTGCTCTACTGATTGAGAATGCATTGTAAAAATGGAGCTTTAATAATTTGAATGTGATGGTGTATCCACTAATTATGTACCTTAATTGTAGGTGCATTCAGATGTAGAATATAATACTTTTACTAACGTCAAAGTGCATACAGCACCAAGTTTGACAGTTGAGGCAAATTCTGTAAACAGAATTTGTTTCTGCTTTGGAAAAAAAAAATGCTTTTTTTTTTTATTTTTCTTGTGCTTGCAATCAACCTTTTTGACACCAAATGCACTGAAAGTCACAGATCAGATGGAATTCTGGAAAGAGGTGCAAAGAAAAAGCATCAGCCTGAATCCCATCTTCGTGTTTCTCATCGGAGTGCCTGTCAGCTTTGACTGACAAAATTACTGAAGTACTTTTTTTGGAAATAGGTTCATTTTACAACTCCCCTAGAGTTAAACAGTTGAGTTTTACCGTTGCTTGACTGTTCTGTAGTTACATCGTGTACTAAAACCAACGGAAAATGAAAAGCTGTGTAGTTACACGATGTAACTACAGAAGAGTCAAGTTTTAAATAGGAAAATTATCGAAACTCTTTGGTCATTTTTGAGCAAGATGCTAATGGTCTAATCTGATTCAATGATCTATGCTAAACTAAGCTAAAAGCGCTACCGCCAGACCCAGAGATCGGCTGAATGGATTCAAAAACGGTAAAACTCAACTGTAATGAGCCTATTTCACAAAAAAGTGGAGTGTTCCTTTATCACAACAACACAAACTAATTTTTACTGTATTATTTTATTTTTTTATTTTTTAGTAAGGCCTGTTTTGCTTTTCAGTATGTGTATGTTTTGCCCAGGGGACTGTGGTGAAGCCATTTTCTCAGCTAGTACATCCTAGACGTCAAGATCTGTCATTTGTACTTTTAAAAAGAACATGTTCAACAATTAAAGAATATTATCAGAACTAATTCTCATCAGTTTTTTGTGATTTATGGGGTTGGGGTGGTACAAAACATGGATTACAGTGGTGTAAGACAATTGGATTGTTTTTTACAGTAAAAAAAATGTGTAAATTAAATGAAAATAAACTCTACAGTTCTGATACTGTAAATGACAATACGGTAATCATACTGTAACCATTTTTACAGTAACTTACTGGCATCCAGCTGCCAGTAAGTTACTGAAAAATTTACAGCAGTCTCTTTACAGTGTTATAACCACCATATCAATGTAGTTCATCTATGTTTACTGCATGTTTCATAAAGAACATTTACACAGGGCATTTAGGGTTGTAAAAGATAATGAATTTAGAAATTCTGAAGAGTGCTACAAGGGAGGTTGTAACAGTTGTAGAGAGGAAGTAAATAATATGAGAAATATGCTTTCACATACTGTATTCCTCTGAAAAAAAGAGGAATAAACAAGTGTGGTCAGTGCACAAGCATGCATTTCCGTTTAGCTGGTATTAAGCAATTTGAATAACTTTCACAATATTTTCTCATATATATTATTTTTGAGCATAACAACTAGGCTCTCTCTCTCTAAAATAGTTTAATATAACTTGTATTACTGAAATAACATTATGCATTTCTAAGGCATACAATCCTATATTTATATATTTGCATACCCGGTTCCTTTTACAGAATTCATCCTCGATAAACCTACTTTACATTTTGCTCACTCACTCGTAAAACGCACAATCAAAGTTAAAGTTTAACCCACTACATCTGCTTTGACAAATCCGTATCAGTTGTGGTTCAGTGTTATCACACCATGAGGAGAAATAATACAGACCTTATAAAAAAAGAGCTGAAAACCAGAAGGAACAACAAGAAAGAAAAAACTTTATTTTGAGCAAATTAAATTCTTCTGTCATTGAAGTTTGCATAAATTACAAATAATAGAACAGTTACATCACATTCTTTGTAAATGATAATGAACAATATAGTTAAGAAATAACATGCATGTAAATTTGTTTACCAAAACTAATGATTAACGACCAGAAAAAAAAAAAAAAATGCTGCTTCCTCATGTCTTTTCCCTGAGTGACACTGTGTTCAGGTCTAAAGGATAATTTAGGCATGAATACGACCTTTGTTTTTATTACCCGCTATCGCAGACCTTTTATTTCCCCAGTACGAGAAAAGAAATAATGAGGATGTGCCTGATGATTTCTGAGAAGCTGTTTGATGCATGTGATCAACAGCTAATTATTAACCTATAAATATAAAACATTACTTGGAAAACTCATTTACAAATAAGACCAGAATGAACTGTTACAGAGAAAATAAAACATTTAAAGGAAGAGTGTATAGACTGCTCAGATAAGATCATTTTCTACACAATATCAGACAACAGGCCCTGTGAACCTTTGTGACAATTTCTGGTACATTATCCAGTGTGAAACACAAGTTAAAATTAAAACGTTTTGGCGGGGCATATATGGTGCAAACAGTGTACTTTTAAGTGACGATAAAATGTTTCATCAATATGTAATAAGAGTGTGGAAGCTGTGGAAGTAAAGGGATGTTTTTAACAAAGGCTAAACTGTAATACACTTATGTTAACCATCTGGAAATTACGTACAGGGATGAAATCATACATGACCTCCATCCTCTTGAGGTGACAGCAGAGGTTGCAAGTCTCTGTGTAAAAATATAAAGGATTTATAGGACAGAAAAACACATTTGAGATTCAAAAATCAGCACTTTACTTTGCGTTAATAATTCAGTTTACAATAAGGTTTATGTATGTTAATTGACAGAATTGGTTTCATCTGAGTCAGATTTTTTTTTTAATTGGATATATAATATTTACTCTTTTTTTTCTGAATATTAAAACAAACTCAAAGTGTCATTTCTGAGTTGGGGAGGGTTGCAAAAATTGGCACATTGTATAAGGTGACATTTGGCAACTGTGAAAACTCATGTTTGGTTTTTTTGTATTTTGTTCAGATTTTAATTTTTTTTTATTTCACTGTAATTACAATAAATATATATCATTTGTTTTTTTAAATTATATCAATGCTTTCTCTGGGTGGTATGTTGTAATAACGGTGCTTTTTGTACTTAATATTATTTTGCGCAATATATATCAGAAGTTCACATTGTATCAGATAAATGTTACAAAACTGCATAAAAATTCAAGATAAATTGAGCAACAAGCTAAATGTGTTACAACCCTCCTCTATCTCCTCTATCCTGAAAACAGAAAAATTACAAAGCCTAACAAGCCATCTTGAATTCAAAACCATAACATAAGATTTACATTTCACTAACACAACAACATCCAGTGAAATAAAACTAAATTAAAGACATAACACAACGTGTGAGATGAGCAATATTCAGGAAGAGTCTTCAGATGTGCAATATGTCAGTGTCTTCACTTCCTCACCTGCGCACAGGAGGGTTTGACACCTGAATAGAGAAGTTACACAAGCATGTGTTGAACAAAACCAAAATGGCTTCCTTATTGTTTTACTGCAAAGCTACAGGACAGAATAAATAGCATTATTTTATGATGCAGTAAAGCTTTATTGCAGCCAAAGTACACATATGGTGTTGGGATGGGCTACATGTAATATATGCAACTGCTCACCTGACTTCCATATGGAGGTGGAGGAGCCCTCGACTTCCCTCCATGCTTTACTTCGGCATACTCTGTACTAGTTTCACTAACATTCCCTAGAGTCACTCTCTCTCCACTGGCTTTCTGGAAATGGCTGATGTCTGCATAGTTCAAGTCCTACAAACAGTCAATTGTTTTAGTTCAATTATAAACACAATGTATTTAAAGTGCTGTGACAATGTATTTGCCCCCAATCCTGATTTCTTCTTTTGGTAACACTTTATAATAACTGCACGCTATGAATCATTAGGTAAGCATTAGTAAATAGTCAGTTCATCCTTAATACAGCATTGTCCCAAAATTAATATAATTAGTAAGCAGTTTATAAATACAGCAATAAATGCCTTGTTCTTGATTTATAAGCATATCTATTACAAAGCAGATTTAAAGGCTCAGTTACCTTCCTAAAAGAAAAAATAAACAAACACAACACAGAAGGATACAGAACTCAGAAATATTTATTTAAAGAGAAAAAAAATTAAACTGTACAACTGTACACTTGAACTTTTATTTATTTATTTATTTCAATGAAATTGCAGAGAGTTATTTTTCATTTTCTATCAAATGTACAGTTGTACAGTTTCATTTTTTGCATCTTGAAAAAATATCTCTGTGTTGTGTTTGTTTAACTTTTCTGTTTGGAAGAAAAATGAACCTTTAAATCTCCTTTGTAAATGCTTTATAAGGTATAAATAGTCCTCACTTTAGATGAGCTCACAAAAATAGATGGCTGGCAACTTCTAAATGTTTTATAACTACCTGACTTAATCATGAATCACAGCAGGAATGTGTTAATAAAGCATTTATTGAGCAAGAGAGGCAAAGCAAACACACACCTGTAGAGGTGCAAGTTGAAGGAATATATATATATATATATATATATACATATATATGAACCAATTAGAGGAGAACAACTGCACACTCACTTAAACAGGCTATTTAATATATACCAATAAATAGCCTATGCTTAAGTGAGTGTACAGTTGTTCTCCACTAATTGGTTCATATAAATAAAGCATTTATTAACACACTGAGCAACTATTATCAAGTGTCTAAATAATAATATTTATAAATGTACATTTAAATAGTTTATTAATCATTTATTACACTTTCTAAATGATCTTATGAACCACTGACAACTCCTAAATAACGTAATAATTGATAATAAATTATAAATTGATCGTTAATAAAGTATGAAAATACTATTATTAAACATTATAGATATGCTCAAGAACAAAACATTTATAGCTGTATTTATAAACTGCTTACTAATGCCTATTAATGTTGGAACAATGCCTTATAAAGGATGAATTGACTATTTACTAATGCTTAACTAATTAATAATTTTTAGGGTGTTACTCTTCTTTTTTTATATATATATATATTTCATGCTAAATAGTTGTAGATCTTCAAATGAAACATAATAAAACAAAGGCAACATAAGTAAGCATACATTATTTATTTACTGTTATTTGTTTGAAGGTTGCCCCCCTAAACTTAATCTGGTTGCACCACCTGCAACAACTGCAACCAAATGCTACCAATCTTTCACCTCTTTTTGGTGGAATTTTGGCCCATGCACTCTTCTTTGCGGAACTGCTTTAGTTCATTCACATTGTAGGTTTTGAGCATAAACTGCCTTTTGGGCCTTTTAAATGACATTTGGGTTCAAGTCAAGACTAGGCCGGTCCTAAACTTCTATTTTCTTTTTTTAACCATTCAGAGATGGGCTTACTCCTATATATAGGATCATTGTTTTGCTGTTTACTCCAGTTGCACTTCAGCCTCAACTTTCATACTGAAGACTGAAGGATTTTCTTGTAGAGAGCAGAAATCATGTTTCCCTCATGTTCCCCACACCAGCACACTGCCACCATGACGCTTGACCATAGGTGTGATCTTCTTCTTGTGGAATTCATTGTTTGGGTTACGCCAGATGAACTCCTCACACAACAAACATTCACCCAAAAGGTTTGAGGATCATCAAGCAGTGGTTTTTGTCTCATCACTCCTTCATGGATGCTATTTTTTGACTATTTGTGTCTTTCAGAAAGTCGTAAACAGTGACCTTCATTGATGTATGAGAGGCCTGTAGTTCCTTTGATGTTGTCCTTAGGTATTTTGTGACTTCCTGGATGAGTAGTTGCTGTACACTTGGAGCAATTTTGGAAGATCGACCACTTCTGGGTAGGGTCTTTTTTCCATTTGGGGATAATGGCTTTAACAGTGGAATCCAAGAATCTTTGAAATAGCTTTGTCTTTCTTAGACTGATTACAATAACCTTCTCCTTCTTCCTCACAATTTCTGGAAAATTATTTCGTATTTGGCATAGTGTGTAACTGGACAAGACTTTTTAACAAACTTCATGCTGTTGAAAAAGTGTTGATTTACTTCAGCAGGGCTAGTAGAAATCAGGCGTGGTTGCATCTAGAAACTCATAATGAATGCAGTTTCATAGTTTTGGGAATTAGTAACTACAGGGTCAAATACAATTTCACACAGGCCCAGCTGGTATTAGTTAACTTTTTTTGCTTCAATAAATAACATTATTATTTAAAAAGTTTATTTTGTGTTTATTTGGTTTGCATTTGTTTTATGTGAGATTTTGTTTTTAGTTTTGAAATAATTTAGATATACACAAAACAGAATAAAACAGAATGGGGTCAAACACTTTTTTACAGTACTGAAAAAAGAAGAACAAATCCCACTGATAAACTGTTTAGTAAATAATGATATGTCAATATCCATAGCTTATGTATAGACCTGAGCTATGTATAGACCCATATATAAACATATGCTACTTACATACCTCACTTTATAATGCACCTTCTGTTTATACTTCCTTGCAACCTAAGTTGTATGTACAGTCATTTGCACTGAGCTAGTCTCTCCCCCTCTACCTCATAACTTGCACTATATGTCATAAAACTTAATGTATATACACGTTTTTTATATTTATTTTAGTGCTGTCAATAGATTAAAAAAATTAACTAATTAATCACAATTTTTTCCTGAAATTAATCACGATTAATCCCACCTAACATTAAACTTTTTAAATCTACTTTTATATTGCAATAATTTCACATTTAATCTTCAAATTAATGTAGAAACAACATAAAGACGGTATATTTTTAATATTTGATTAATGGCATCTTTTTAATGAATGAAGGCCAGTATCACTGACACCAATATTGATGTCTCTATAAAATAATATTTTTTCCCCTAATATTTAACCATTGACTATTGCCATTCAACATTACAGTATAATTGAGAGCCATCAATTTTAATATTTATTAGACTTAATTAGACTTATTAGAGAATAAAAATAACTTCTAATTTAAGTGAACTTTAAACAATTTTCTCATAAACACAGTATAACCAATGTCATATTTAGCTACCTATGCCCTTCAGCAAGTAGGAAATATACAGAAATTGAATAAAGTTGTCAAACACTAAATTCTAAATTAAATACAGAGGAGTCCTTAAAGCTATAAAGTTATTGATTTCCTTTTTTTTTTTTTTTGTTCTTAGATGAACAGACATCACAGCAGCTGGGTTAATAGGTTATTTTGGCTGCTTTTTCTTTAAGAGCTGCCGAGGCGGATCTGAAACGCATTGTGTTTTCTCTCAACTCACTTTACATTTTCTGACCCACTTCAGGTCTTAAAGTCTCTATTAATGATCTGACGAGTGTGTTAGATGAGTGAGAAAGTGCAGGACAGTTTTGAAAACCATTTCAGAGACATGTTCTTAAATGTGACTCATATATTTCACGCAAGCACAGTTTTAAGGCAGTTTTAATCACCTTCATGACTTAACTGACCACGACATTGCATGCACATCGTTTCTTTCGCGCTTTGATATGAAATGATAAAGGCTACAGCGTGCGGCAGCGCCTTTGTTCAGTACAGTACAGTTTCCGCGCTCCTTTGACTCACGCCTGACGCTGAAGTGAAGTTGAAGCACGCGTCTGAAACATCTCCTATTTGAAATGCTCGTAAAGACGTTCTGTGACTAAATTAGCAAGAAAAAAGAGACAGAGGCAGCAGTTGTGAGTGGGGTGGCCAACACTAGCCCCGCCCCTGTGTTAACGCCGTTAAATATTTTTAACGCGTTAAACTGAAAAAATTAATCACCAGCGTTAACGCGCTAATTTTGACAGCACTAATTTATTTATATACTTTGTTATTTGCACTTCTGGTTAGATGCTAACTGCATTTCATTGGCTCTGTACTTGTACTCTGCACAGTGACAATAAAGTTGAATCTAATCCAATCTAATCATCCTCATAGCATGTCTTTGTGCAGTAACGTGAAAGATTAAATTTCAGTTAAGGTGACTGTAAAGGCTGGATTACTGAATTGTGGTCAGTTACTATTACAGCACTTTTCCGGTAAGTAATTTCATTTGGCATCAGATTTACAGTTTTCAATCAGGTATTCATATGGCGTCAGATTTACAGTTTTCAATCAGGTATTCATATGGCGTCAGATTTACAGTTTTCAATCAGGTATTCATATAATACAAAGAAAGGCAGTGATGAGAAAAAATAAATGAAAGTCACTCACTGTCTCCTGTCTGCTTTGTGCTGCTGTTTAAAGAAAGAAACACTCAATGAGTTTAATATTGAGAGAATTATGTACAGTATTGAATAGTTCATCTGCAGTCTCTTATGGGATGTTCATTATCAGGCAGTCTAGTGAAGTAAGTTGTGTTGTTTTAATCAGATACTCATGTAGGCATTATGAATAAATAACAAACATACCCCCCCTTGATGGTCCATTTTGTCGAAGGTTTGGTTTTTGACTAAAGTGTAAAGACAAAGACATTTTGTTACAAATTTACCACATTTTTGTCTCACAAAAAGACAGCCTATGACAGTTGTTTTACTGAAATCATTTTATCATCACATAAATACTGACATATTTTCAGAGAAAATCATTGTAATTGGACATAATTCAGAAACTAATTTTTTACTCACATTTTCTTAGTTTTGGTTAAATAGACAATCAGACCACAGATGCCTGCAACTGCCACTAAAACGCCAATAACAATCCCAGCTATCGCCCCTGATGTCAGTCCTCCTCCTCCTCCTCCACCCACTATGACAAAGACACAGGAAACAGCAGACCAACATCATGTACAGCATAGAATACTTACTTTAGGGCATTTTAACATATCAAAAACTAAACAAAAATTAAAAAGCATACATTATGAAGTTATAAAATATTTGGTCATTCTATATATCTATATCTATATCTATAGTCAAATCACCTTTATTTATATAGCGCTTTTAACGATACAGATTGTGTCAAAGCACTTAACAGTATCAAATTGGAGGATAGTGTCAGTAATGTATATATATATAAATATAAATATACACACATTACTGTATATATAAATATATATATATATATATATATATATAGATAATAAAAGTATTTTATTCAAAATGCTATGCTGCAACAGACAATACATTAATGTAATAAATAAATAATGTGTGAATAATTAAATACATTAATGTCATAAATTGTGTATGCGTACATAAAAGTACAAATAAATCATGCATACAAGACATCAAATACATTTTTGAAAATACAACATATCTTAAGAGGTAAATTAATGTCGAATTGCGTTGGTTTAATTGCATAATGTCGAATTGCATATCAGAAGTTTACAACATGGTTAGTTCTATCTATTCTTACCTTTAACTAGTAAAGCATGTTTTTGTGAGGCTCTTTTCTTTGTGACATTATTCCAGGCTGTGCATTCATAATCTCCACTGTGTGAGAAGTCAGTCTGATCTATGGTGAATGTGTCTGTGGTCACATCAGTGTCTGTTTCATTAAACTTCCAGCTGAATGAGGCAGAAGGTACAGAATTTGCAGAACAAGAGAGCGACACATGAACGCCTAAATCCACCTCATCCTGACCCTTAATAGAAACATCTTCTGGTCCATCTAGAACACAGACAAGAGACTCACTGTTAGAGAATGGCTTTATTTCATCAGCTTTGAGCTCAAATCATCGTGTTGTTTGAATGTTTAAGACTCACAGTTGATGAACAGCCTGAGATCTGCTGTCCCAGAGCTGACAGGGTTTCTATATGTACACTGATATTCTCCACCGTCTGATCTCTGCACTGGACTGATGGACACTGATTTGTTATCAGATGAGAAGCTGATTCTGTTGCTAGGAGACAGAGGACTGTTATCTTTCATCCACTGCACAGAGATGATGCTGCCAGTTCCCTCAGAGCTGATGTTAGCAGATGATTCTCCCTCTATTAATGATTCTTCTGGCTCAATAAGCCTGACATTAGTTATATTTTCTGTGTGAACGAGAGAAAAACAAAGACACTGAATCTACAATTAGTCTTATTTAGTGAGCAATGTAAAAACAGAAATGAAATGTAGTTAGGACTATTAGCATGCCTGCCTCCCATTCTGGCGACCAGGATTTGAGTCTTGCTCGTAGTGGGGCGGTCAGGACAGTAGGGGTTACACATAGTGTTAAAGATAAATAGAGTTAAATAGAGGGGTCCAACGTATCAAAGCTTGTGTTGTTTTCAGAAAATTACATGATCATTGGCAAAATAAGCCTCACTAAATTCAAATTTGCCGCCAATTTAGCGCCGCCCACGATGATTGGCTGTTCTGCACGACAGGGAACAGCTAGTGAATGATTTGAATATGAGAAAATAACGCGCTCTTTCTTCAGTGTGAGCCTGTTTCGCCAACTACAACAAATTCTAACGATACTACAGCAAACATCATGCCAACTGACTGAGGTAAGTCTTTCATACACAGTCTTTGGTGTGGACTCGAATGCCGTGGCATGTAGCATGATCAGTCATTAAATCAGAATTAGCCACCTCGTACGAATTGCGTGAGATCGGACTGGCTGGCCTAACAGTTCGCAATTAAATCCATATCCTACCTTTTCTTGTAACCCGATAAAATCATTCCATGGCGCTGAACGTCGTCTATGTTTAATCTACACGCATTTCTGAGCATGCCTGCTTGCTGGCGTTCACATAAATCCACAAGTCGTTATTTTAGGTTAGGCTATTTCATTCAAGTCAATATTAGCAATAATGTACAATAATGTGTCTAGCATTCTTTTACGTCACGGAGCATAGCAAATAAATTGGTTGCAAAACGGTATCCACTCACGTTTAACATTTAGTCTGCTTATTACTACATTGCTGGTACCACAAGGGGGCAGTGTGTCTGTAATTAATACAGTCACATTACTATATTATCCAGTCTCTGCGGTAGCTCCCGTTACCTAAATTCCCAGAATGCATTGCCGCTGTGACGACACATTCCCAGACTCTATATGAGATGATATAGCCCACCATGATAACTAGACTTTATACAGGTGTTACTATAACGAATTTGTAAATGGTGATCAGTGACAAAATAGTGATAATGTGGAAGTTACTGCCTTTTGCCTTGGTGCGACTTCTCCCTTTTTCAGACAGTGTAGAGGCAGAGTACATTAACTTCAAACTAAAGTAAACTGTCATTTACATATTGGATCGTTGATTATGAAAATTGCATCTATCCTGGATATTTACACTCCTAGGTAGTAATATGATGCAGCTAAGTCAAAGTAAATAAAATAAATTTACTTTCTAAATTGAGCTAAAATCACATTTAGCAAACATCACTGTTAACCTTTCCTGCTCAGCTTCCAGATCATTGTCTCAGTGGAACATAGGCTGTGATGTGTGAATGTAAATACATAGTATTAAATTTATTTATTTATTTATTTATTTAGTTTGTGTGGAAAGACTGTGGAGATCTACAGCATATGAGCATGGCAATTCAGGTGTGGAACAAGTCAACTTTTATTATTATTATTAATATTTAAATCTGTAATCAGCATAGACAAGTCTTATCATGCCACATAATAATACAACAAATTCTGTATTTTCTTTTCATGTAGCTGTTTTTTTTTTCTTTTTTAAATGGATCTTCTTTGTGTATAATTTATAATATAATATAATAGTAAACCAAACAATGACCAGTTATTTTTGTTAGAGGAGAGACTTCTTCATTGGCTATACAAATTTCCTGATGCTTATTTAATTTTAGGAGGTGATTTCAATGTTCTTTTGAATGAATCTATGGACAGATGGCCACCAGGACGACCCTCCAATTTAAACTCTAATTTCAAGCAGTTTATGAGGAGGTTTGATCTTATTGATATATGGAGAGAAAAAAGTTTAAATTATATTATACTTGGAGTAATAAGGATGGCTCTAGATATTCCAGGATAGATTTTTGGCTTGTTTCTAATAATTTTGATAATAATGATATTCAAGTTGATGTAATGGCAACTCCATTTATTGACCATAAAGCTATTTCGATTAAAATTTATATTTCTCCAAGTGAAAACTGTAACAGGCAGCATTCATACTGGAAAATGAATACTTCTCTGCTAAAATTAAGTGAAGTTAAACAGGAAATGGAAAGACTAATTATTATTGAGTTAAAGCCAAAAGTGAAGGATTGTTTAAATGTTATTGGGAATTACTAAAATTTGAAATCGGAAAATATTTGAGAAAATTTAGTAGTACAAGCTAAATCAAAGCGTCACATGGAAGCGAAAACTGTTGAAGAGATTTTATCTTTAACCAGTATTCCTACTGATAATTTATTGGATGAGCAGAGAGTGTGCCTAATGGAACTACAAAATAAGCGTGATGATAAGTCGTGACGTATTGTCAAGTATGGTTACCCATATATGTACAGAACGCAAGCACAGGGAGCCTATATTCGATCGAGACAAAAATGGTTAGTGCATGGAGAGCAGATGTCTGCTTATTTTTTCAAACTTGAAAAGTCTAGGGCTAAATTCAATTCTATTTCCAAAATGAATATTAATGGATCTATTACAGATAACTTTGAAACTATTTCTAGTTTTTGCTATAATTATTACTCAAATTTATACACATCTAAATTTAGTGAGCTTATAGTATGTCAACTTTTTATAAGCATTTAGGAAAAGTAAATGTAATTAGTCAAGAGGACCAAATATTCTGTGATTCCCCAATTACTATTGCTGAAATTAAGGATGCGACTGAACGTCTGAAATGTAATAAATCACCAGGTAGTGATGGAATTACTGCTACCTTTTCCTTTCTGAAGTGTTTTCTGAAAGTTTAAAGTGTTCTGAACTTCCTACAACTATGACTCAAGGTGTAATCTATCTAATTCCTAATCCCGAGAAAGATTTACTGCTTATTGATAATTGGAGACCTATTAGTTTGCTGAATAATGATTACAAAGTATTTGCTCTTGTTTTTGCTCAAAGATTCAAATTAGTATTAGATTCAATAATTGATGAAAATCAATCTGGGTTTATGAGAAAAATACATATATTTAACAATATCAGGCTTATTTTTGATCTTATTGATTACTCTGATCTCATTAAAGATGATAGTTTTATTTTGTTTTTAGATTTTTTAAAAGCCTTTGATACCGTTGAGCATCCTTTTATTTTTTATTGTTTAGAACGCTTTGGGTTTGGGCGCTATCTTTATATGCGTGGCAATAGTTCAGTAAAATTAAGTCAAGGCACTACACAAAGATTTTATCTGAAAAAAGGTGTGATGTAAGGTTGCCCAGTTTCAGTTTATCTTTTTCTTATTGTTGCTCAAGCGTTTAGTCATTTTATTAAATCAAGTGAGTTAGAAGGAGTTCAAGTTGAAGGGAGAAGTGTCTTGATAAGTCAGTTGGCCGATGACACGGCTCTTTTAAAAAAAAAAATGCTTGTCAAATTCAGTCGGCTATCAAAAATATGAAACTTTTCTCTAGTGCCTCGGGTCTTTGCTTGAATTTACAAAAATGTGAATTGTTTGCCTTGAAGAGTTGCCATGACAAATCCATTTGTAACATTCCTGTAAAGGATGCTCCAATCTATTTAGGTATGACTATCTCCAAAAATAACAGGACAGAATCTCACTAAATTGTAATCCTGTGATCAAAAAAGTAAAGAGCAGATTTAATATTTGGTTACAGAGAGATTTATCTCTTAAAGGTCATGCTCTGCTGGCTAAAGCGGAAGGCATTTCTAGGCTTACCTATGTTGCTTCATCAATTCATTCAGATAGTAAAATAAATAAGATAACTGATCAAACAATGTTGAATTTTCTGTGGAAAAACCGTGTGCATTATATTAGAAAATCTGTGATGGTTAATTCATATAAAAATGGTGGTCTTGATTATTTAGATTTTTCAATCTTAACACTTTCAAAATTAACTGATTGAAGTATTTCTTGAAAAACCCTTCTTCTATGTGGAATTCATTTTTGTTAATGTGTGATTACAAAATTTAAAAATTGCCTGTTAAATTGTCAGTTTTTCACAGGCAAGTACTTTTGGGGTGGAAGTTCATTTACAAGCACAATTTTTCTACACACCAATATTATATCTGGAATAATTGTAATATTCTGTATAAACACAAAAATATATTTATGAAAACCTGGTTTGATAAAGGGATTCTTTTGGTAGGACAGATGTTGAATTCTCAGGGGTATTTAATGATTTATGATGAATTTATTTCATATTTTAATTAGGGATGGGCATTTCTGGTCATATTTCATTTCGAGTAATCCACAGGTTTGAGAAACGAGTACTCGATTAATCGGGGGTGGAGCTTAAGCAAGGGGCGGGGCGTGTGCGTCATAGCGACATTGAATTGAAATTGATATTTTAATTAAAGCCCTGTTAAAAACGTTGTTGATAAAACTATGACAGGATTCAGAAAATAATTAAATTAACACAGATTATTAAAAATCACCATCAATAGTGGTTAATACAGTAAACATTTAAAAGAAATAACAGCGTGAGGTGAAGCTGAAGCGCTTTTTCTACATGACGCATTGTATATAAAATTAATCACATAGCCTAGATACACAATATGTAAATGTTATATTACAAATTGTATTTATCTACACAAAATACATGTGAGCTTGAACTAGTGCCAACCAGAAAGTAGTGGATGCGCTTCTCCCGTTACAGGCGCTTTAAAACAACGGCAACTTTGCAACCGCAAAAAAAAACACAAAGTTATTTTACAGTATTATCCCCATCCCTGTGTGTGTCTTATTATTTGTATAAATATTTTGGATCAGTGTTTAAAAAGAGAACCTACCTTTTTCTATGTTTTATAAAACAAATAAAACACACATGATACTTTTCAGTTATTTTATTCAACTGTTATTTTTAACAAAACAATATTTTACTTCAGCAGCATCACAACAGCTGTGGATCAAAAAAGTTTTTTTGTAAAAGGTTTGCAAAAATAAAGTTTAATACAACTTCACCAAACGACTGTTAAGTAGCCCATAGCCTAACGAAAATTAGAAGCCAGCATAATTTGGCTGCGTAAACTTAAAGTAAAAATAGCCTGAATATTTTTACCACAGCTATAAAACTTAAAGATTAGGTAACATAACATTTCTTTCAAAATTATCAGTTGGTAAAGGGAAATAAAATAAAGCCGGCATAATTTAACTATGCTGCTTAAACTTAAAACAAAAACAGCCTGAATATTTTACCATGCATGGCTAATAAAACTTAACATAAGGACTCAGTGTTGGGGAGTAGTTAACTACAAGTAGTGACGCTACTAACTTAACTACATTTTTCAGTAGCTTGGCAGTAGCTCAGTTGCTTTTTAAACAGTGTAGCTTTTCCAGTAGCTAACTACTTTTTGCAGCAAGTAGCGGTGTAGCGCGAGCAAAAGCTACATTGCGTTTTGTCGAGCCTGCGCGAATCAGCGCGATGCAAGGATATTCTTCTTGTTTGATTACAAACTCATTTTTTGCCATTACCGCCACCTGTTGTTTAATCACGCATCTTGCGGCTAACGGTTCACTGACGTACAGAAGTGGGTTGACACACGATGGAGCAAGACGTGGCGGCAGATTTGGAGGATGGAGAAACAACTAACTTAAAGTTAATTACCCATGGCCTTATTTGTCCAAGTTCACGTCTCTCAAAGAAACGACAAGTAAAGGTTACACTTTTTGTAACAGTCTGAGATATTTGAGTGTTGTGTGTAATAAAACAATACTCTTTGAAATCATAATTGTATTGCATTGTTTTAAACACTAAATATTTTACTTAAAACATTCCTCAGACACTTATTCAGTTATTTATAATATACATTGTTCAAAAAAATCAAAAGTAGTTTCAATGTAGCTAGCTACTTTTTGATAGTAACTTGTAGTGTAGCTAACTACTTTTCCAAAAGGGTAGCTTGACTGTAGTTTAACTACTTTAACTTATGAGTAGCTTGTAGCTTGTCAAACTACAGTTTCAGAGTAGCTTCCCCAACACTGTAAGGACTACATATTTTTATTCAAAAAGACCAGTCGGTCTACGTGCTCAGATGAAAGCCGAGTGCGGAGTCTATTTACAATTAGACCGGCGGTGGAAAAAACGCGCTCAGCAGGAACAGAAGTTGTCTTTCCTCAAAACCTTGTGTGAATTTTCCATTCATTTATGTAATGACAGGTTAGTGTCATATACGATTCAGTGGTTAGCGAGGTCCACGAGTCCGTGGTTATAGCCACCCGCGCTGCAGTGACCGTTTTGCGTGATGGGACAGTATAGTGGGGCTCAACTTAATTCATTAAACGTTTAAAATCTTCACCTTCAACAAAACTAATAGGCAGCAAGTCTTCTGCTGTCATTTCTATTAGCTGCGTCATCTTCTCTGCCCTGCCTGTGTCGCATTTCTGTCTGATGGTGAAATCTCTTATGCTCGTCTGACTGCTGGTAGTGGCATCGGCATCATCTACTTTTTTGCGTTTATGTGCAAGATGGTAACGCATCGAACTTGTTGTGGAGTTGTAGACGAGTGTGGCGCTGCACATCTTACACTTGACTGTTTTTTCGTCAAGTTTTTCAAAGTGTTGCCAGACATCGCTGCGCGCTTTAGAAGCCATATTCGCTCTGTGTGCCGGTCTTGTCTCTAGACCGCAACTTCTCGCAGCCATAACCAATCAAATATCAGACTACCGCCCAAATACCAGCATAACCAATCAGAAAGAATGAAAGTAGTTAAAAAAAAATTTAAATGCATTTTTAGAGCCAATCGATCATCGTTTTCATGCTCGATCGTCGCTGATGCGTTCGAGTAATCGATTAATCGAGTACTCGTGCACATCCCTAATTTTAATTTACCTGTAATCCCGAAAGAATATGCCTCTGTAATTGGAGCTATTTCTTCTAGTACCGTGTCTTTATGTAGAGGTATTTCATACTCTAAACATGCTTCTTTACTTCACCCTGCTGATACTTTCTGTGGCAGAATTTGTTTTTCATCTAGCAAAAAAATAATAATAATAAGGCTATACATTTATTGTTTCAAAAAGAAATTGTTAGTAAGCCAAGTGCTATTTTCTATTGGTCTAAATTTATCAGAAATATGGAAAGTTTGGGTATTACCTAATAAATATCTCATTACAAATAAAATTAAAGAAATTTAATTTAAGATACTGCATAAATATGATCATGCTAAGCATTTTCTAACCAGATTTATTGAAGATATAGATGTAAATTGTTCATCCTGTTCATGACACCCTGAAACGGTATCTTATATTTTCTGGCATTGTCAATATACAAAGAGGTTATGGTGGGAGGTTTCTAGATTTATAAATGACAAAATATTTTGGCAATTTTCTTTTACTATATGAACATGTAATATTTGTTTTTTGAACTATGACAAGAAGTTTGAAAATGAGGCTTATATAATTAATCTCTTGATTATACTTGTTAATTTTCATATTCATCGTTGTAAATTCAGCAGTCAGAAGCCTCTTTTTTTCTGTGGTACCTAAGGAATTAGATATATAAGTCTATATAAGCACCAATAAGGAGAGTACAAACAAAAAGCTGTAAAAACTGTGTCTCTATTTGGTATATTTAAGTTATTGTGATTTAGTGAGGCCTTTCATTATTTTATTTTATTTGTTGACTTTATACATACATGCATAGTTAATATGTACTTTTTTTATTTTTTATTTTTTATTTGTATGTATACAATGGAGGCAAAAATATCCAAATAAAAAAACATATACTTGGTGTAATACTGATTTCTCTAGGCAATCAAGAATAGATTTGTGGCTTACATCTAGGAATATTGACTTACATAGTATTTCTGTTGAGATAATTCCAACCCCTCTTACTGACCACAAAGCACTTTTTCTCAATATGCAGATATCCACTTATTATAGTCCTGCAAAATCATCTTATTGAAAACTCAATAATTCTTTACTGAAAATCGAATCAGTAAAAATAGAGATTACACATCTCATTAAGTATTTTAAAAAAAAGGCTAATACAGAAAAATTATGTTGCACTAATTGGGAACTTTTTAAATTTGAGGTTTCTAAATATTTAAGGCATGTTGGCAGTAATCTTGCTAAAGTTAATAAAGAACAGGAAGATAAAATTATATTTGGAATTACCTCACTCCTAAACAAAGGGTCTAATAACTTTTCAGATATAAAACAAATATGGCAGAATTACAAAGCAAACTAGACAACATCTATAAAAAAAAGGCTGAAGGAGCCTTTATAAGGTCTAGGAAAAGGTGGCTGGAGGAAGGTGAACAGAATACCTCCTACTTCTTTAGATTAGAAAAGAATCACACTACTTTAAATACTATTCATCAATTAAAATATTAAAGGACCCTAAAGAGATTTCAGAGTATTGCTCCACCTTCTACTGTAATCTGTATGCGTCACAATATGATGCTAAAACCTCAAATGATTTCTTAAATTCAGTGGGAGTGAAAAAAAAAAAAAATAATTTAAATAAGGCTGTGTGTGATCAACCTATTAGTTTAGAAGAAATAACCAATTAAATTCATAACTTAAAAAATAATAAGTCTCCCGGAACTGATGGTCTAACCTCAGGATTTTATAAGTTATTTGCTGAGCAACTAGCCCCTTTTCTTCATTCAGTTTTTTGTGAAAGTTTATCTAAGTCCACCCTCCCATCTACCATGACTCAGGGGTTAATTACCCTTATTCCTAAGCCTAAAAAAGATTTGACTATAATTGATAATTGGCGGACAATTAGTCTTTTGAATAATGATTATAAATTAATTGCCTCTATATTTGCTAAAAGAATCAAGTATGTAGCTATTAGAATATATTATAGATGAAACTATAAGAAGAGTTCTCCTTACGAAGGCTGAAGGTATAGCCCGACTAACATATGCCTCCTTATCTTTGTTTCTTGATAACCTTACTAGTAAAAATATTGATAAAATGCTATTTGATTTCTTTTGGAAAAATCAAACACACTATGTTAAAAAGACTGTAATTATGAATACATATGAGAATGGTGGCCTTAATTTCTTAGATTTCACCACAATGAACCATACCTTTAAGATTAATTGGATTAAGCATCACTTAAAAAAACCCACTTCTGTCTGGAATTTTATCCCTTTCTATGCTTTTTCAAATATTGGTGGTCATAGTTTTGTTTTGTTGTGTAATTATAATATAGATAAATTCCAGCTAAGTTATCTGCTTTCCACAAACAAGTGCTCCTATCTTGGTCATTAATATATAAGCACAATTTCTCTCCGCATCGCTATTTCATCTGGAATAACAGAAACATTCTTTATAAACACAAATCTGTTTTTTTAAAGAACTGGTTTGACAACGATATTAAATTGCTTAGTCAGTTATATAATAAAGAAGGAACACTCTTTTCTTATGATGAATTCCTTTCTTAAAATACCAGTCACTCAAAAAGAATTTGCAATGGTTTTTGGTTCAATCACTTCTGGTACACAAATGCTATATAGAGGTATTGATAAAGACCATTCTCCCAGTTCAGTGTCTTTAGATGTTACAAAATCTTATGTTGGTCAAATTTGTTTTTCATCATACCTCAAGAGTAATAATAGAGCTATTCGTACTCTTTTCCAAAGAGAAATTGTTACTGTACCTTATATTTTGTCTCACTGGGTCTCCTTATTAAATGGAAAATTGATTTTCGGGAGGAAAGTGTGGTTGTTACCACAAAAATATCATCTTAGAAATAAGGGTAAAGAAGTTTCTTATAAACTTATTCACCGATTTTATCCAGCATATCATTATTTACAAAAATTTAAAAAAGGAATAAATGTAAATTGTACTTTTTGTAATGAATATGAGGAAAGTGCCTTGCACTTATTTTGGCACTGTCTGTACATATTCAGTTACACTATGGTGTAAGGTCCAAACGTTTATTAGTGAGAATATTCAATGTTTAAAACCTTTTTCTCTCTTATGGGAAAATGTACTTTTTGGCTTTACTGACTATCCTGACCAAGAGGAACAGTACTTTTACTTAATTAATTTACTTATTCTGTTGACCAAATTTCACATTCATAAGTGTAAATTTACCAATAAAAAACCCAATTTTATGGTTTTGTTAACTGAAATATGTATTTATATTGACAGTATCAGAGACTCTGTGAATAAGAAAGCTGTAAGAACTTTGAAAGTTTGTGAATTTTACAATTTATTTATTTGATTTTATATATGCGTGTATATATGTATTTCTTGTTTTTGTTTTTTTAAGTTTAATACTTTCCTCCCCCTGGCAACTGTTTTGTTTGTTGTAATCTATCTTTTTCTTTTCCTTTTTTTATTATTTTGTTTCTTGATAACATGTTGTATGTTATAGTTCTTCAAATAAAAACAAAAACTAATAAAACGCGTTAGAAAAAAAACAAACAAAAATATAGCTGCGAGCAGCGATGACGGGCCCAAGCCGTCAGCATACGCCACCCCGGTGGCATCGATAAAACGGTGCCCAGCGAGCACAAGCATCACAGTAACCCTCTGGCAGTTTGGTTTTAAGGGATACGGCAATTAAAGGGTTAATCCAAACCATCAACTCTGTGAAACACACACACACAGAACAACATATAAAACTTTAAATTCTGTGAAAATATATTTTTCATTGGTAGTTGATGTTAGTTAATGCATTTACTAATGCTAACAAATGAGAAATTATTATAGTTACCAAAGGTTTTAATGATTTATAAGCATTTTTTAATGATTTATTTTTCCATTAACTAACATGAATAATTTTTTCTAACACAAATGAATAAAGTAAAAAATATATTGTTAATATTTAATGTTATTTGTGAATTAACCAATGTTAAAAAACAACATTATTTAACTGTTGTTAATTTACATCATTAATAAATATATACCATTTAATGTTTATCAAAATCAATTCCAAAATGTGTTAATATATTATTACATTTTAATGTTTTATCTTTTGAACATGACTATTTTTCTAATATTACAAATATTTTGTTCATTGTTAGTTCATTGTAAGTTCATACTATCAATGAAGAATTAACATGCTGTAAAAAATATATTTTTCATTGTTAGTTCATGTTAATTAATGCATTCACTACTGTTAACAAATGAGACTTAATTATAAAGTGTTATCAAAACCTTTAATGCTTTATAAGCATTTTTTAAGGATTTTATTGAGATGTTTAAACAGACCCTCTCTCTCTCCCCCTCCACACTCACTGAACTCACACAGTCAGTCACCCACCCAGTCACCTACCGCAAACATTAGAAGCACAGAGACAGGAGAACTCTGATAGTTTTTAAATTTTCTCCTCCGCATAGTGTATTGTAAATTCATGAAATTAATCACATATCCTCAGACTGTATTGTTCTGTGTATGTAATTTTTTATGAAGTGTTTGGAAGCTGCTCTTAAAAGAAAAAAAAGAAAAGAAAAGTTTTCTCTTTTTTACTGTAACTTTAATAAATTGCCATTAAATCATCGTTCAAGATATCCTAAATCCGTCCGCAATTTAGCATCTTCAGTATTTTGGCATCATAAGAAAAAATGTTTGGTGTGATTTACGTGTTTCTGTTTGGAGGAGCATGAATTTGTTTACAGCCTGTTTAAAAACAAAACCCACATTAAAATAAATATAGCCGACTTCCTGTTGGTCGTAGCTAATGACTGTAAATTAGAAAATTGTCCGGATTAATAAGAACAATTTATGTACCGAGTTTGGTGTCTGTAGCTATCATTATATATATATATAAACATTAATAATTATATACCATTTAATGTTGATCAATATTAATTCCAAAATGTGTTAATATATTATTACATTTTAAAGTTTATCTTTTGAACATGACTATTTTTCTAACATTAAAAAGATTAATAAATGCTTTAAAAAAATTGTTCTTTGTTAGTTCATACTATCATGGAAGAATTAACATGCTGTAAAAATATATTTTTCATTGTTAGTTCACGTTAATTAATGCATTTCCTAATGTTAAGAATTGAGACCTTATTTAATGATTTATAAGCATTTTTTAAAGATTTAAAAAAAACAGACCCTCTCTCTCTCTTTCTCTCTCTCACCCACTGGCTCAATCCACACTCAATCCACACAGTCACTCACACCCCACCCCACCCCCACCCCTCACTCAGCTGCAGTGACAGGGAGCTCTCACTCAGAGGCAGGCTGGCAGGGAGCTCTCACTCAAAAGCAGCTCTGATAGTTTTTAAATTTTCTCCTAAGCATAGTGTATTGTAAATTCATGAAATTAATCACATATTCTCAGACTGTATTGTTCTGTGTATGTAATTTTTTATGAAGTGTTTGGAAGCTTCTCTTAAAAGATAAAAAAAAAAAAAAATTATCTTTTTTACTGTAACTTTAATAAATTGCCATTAAATCATCGTTCAAGATATCCTAAATACGTCCGCAATTTAGCATCT
Organism: Barbus barbus; assembly: GCF_936440315.1. Classification (NCBI taxonomy): domain Eukaryota; kingdom Metazoa; phylum Chordata; class Actinopteri; order Cypriniformes; family Cyprinidae; genus Barbus; species Barbus barbus. Next base: position 13,677,252 of record NC_136749.1, read on the forward strand.
TCAGTATTTTGGCATCATGATAAAAAATGTTTGGTGTGATTTCCGTGTTTCTGCTTGGAGGAGTATTAATTTGTTTACAGCCCGTTTTTAAAAAAAACCCACATTAAAATAAATATAGCCGACTTCCTGTTGGTCGTAGCTAATGACTGTAAATTAGAAAGTTGTCCGGATTAATTAGAACAATTTATGTACCGAGTTTGGGGTCTGTAGCTAAAACTAACCCCCTCATTTTTGACAAAAGGTGGCGCTATAGAGTGTCTCTTCCACGCCCGTTTATGAGCTTTTTCCAGTGTCTAACTATCATTAATACTGATATGTGTGTTGAGTTTCATGACATTCTAAACATGTTATCTGCCTCAAAATCACCAGAAACGAATTTTCAAATTTGACACGTTGCCATGGCAACATAATTTTAGATATCAATATTCCCTTCACAGTTTTACATCGGCCGTGTTTTGACATTATTCTGGTGAAGTTTGAAGCAAATCGAGTAAAAAGAAGATGCTGAATTCAAAGCATTTTGAAAACGACACACTTCCTGCAGCCAGTTGGTGGCGCTATAACTTTCAGTCATAATAGTCACATCTATCCGATCGGCATCATACAACGAACAAATCACTGAAGTTTGATCTACATCATACAATGTATGTGGACGTTATTAGGCATTTCCTGGGTCTCATTTTTCGCCATAACTTCATCGCCTCGCCACGGGCAAACCGTTCGACATATCAAAAATATCTTCGCAATTTAGCGTCCCCAATGTCTTGAGATCATGTTCACCGAGTTTGGTGGCAATCGTATGGAAATCCTCAGAGGAGTATATCAAATTCCAGAGCATGCGCTTTTTAAACAGCCCTGAATAGCCGACTTCCTGTTGGGCGGAGCCTAAGACATGCTGTGCGGAAGTTGTTCGGCTCAATGAGTTCTATATGTGTACCGAGTTTCATATGAATACGTGCAAGTATGTGTGAGCTATACATCAAGTTTTCTGACAATTTTCCAGGGGGCGCCGTAGAGCCCCTGTGCCACGCCCGGGTCCCAGCCTCAGCGGCGTCCTAATGGCCGCAGGTTCCAATGTGCGTGCCAATTTTCGAGAGTTTTCGGGCACGTTAAGGCCCCCAAAAGTGCCCGGATGATTGAAATAAAAAAAAAAAAAAAAAGAAAATATAGCTGCGAGCAGCGATGACGGGCCCAAGCCGTCAGTGCATACGCCACCCCGGTGGCATCGATAAAACGGTGCCCAGCGAGCACACACATTACAGTAACCCTCTGGCAGTTTGGTTTTAAGGGATACGGCAATTAAAGGGTTAATCCAAACCATCAACTCTGTGAAACACACACACACAGAACAACATATAAAACTTTAAATTCTGTGAAAATATATTTTTCATTGGTAGTTGATGTTAGTTAATGCATTTACTAATGCTAACAAATGAGAAATTATTATAGTTACCAAAGGTTTTAATGATTCATAAGCATTTTTTTAATGATTTATTTTTCCATTAACTAACATGAATAATTTACTAACACAAATTAATAAAGTAAAAAATATATTGTTAATATTTAATGTTATTTGTGAATTAACCAATGTTAAAAAACAACATTATTTAACTGTTGTTAGTTAACATCATTAATAATTATATACCATTTAATGTTGATCAATATTAATTCCAAAATGTGCTAATATATTATTAAATTTTAAAGTTTATCTTTTGAACATGACTATTTTTCAAACATTAAAAAGATTAATAAATGCTTTAAAAAAATTGGTCTTTGTTAGTTCATACTATCATGGAAGAATTAACATGCTGTAAAAATATATTTTTCATTATTAGTTCACGTTAATTAATGCATTTCCTAATGTTAAGAAATGAGACCTTATTATAAAGTGTTATCAAAATCTTTAATGATTTATAAGCATTTTTTTAAGATTTAAAAAAAACAGACCCCCTCTCTCTCTTTCTCTCTCTCACCCAGCTCCTCAATCCACACAGTCACTCACACCCCACCCCCACCCCTCACTCAGCTGCAGGCTGACAGGACCTCTCACTCAGAAGCATTATATCAACTCTCTGATAGTTTTTAAATTTTCTCCTAAGCATAGTGTATTGTAAATTCATGAAATTAATCACATATCCTCAGACTGTCTTGTTCTGTGTATGTAATTTTTTATGAAGTGTTTGGAAGCTGCTCTTAAAAGATAAAAAAAAAAGTTTTCTCTTTTTTACTGTAACTTTAATAAATTGCCATTAAATCATCGTTCAAGATATCCTAAATCCGTCCGCAATTTAGCATCTTCAGTATTTTGGCGTCATGAGAAAAAATGTTTGGTGTGATTTACGTGTTTCTGTTTGGAGGAGTATGAATTTGTTTACAGCCTGTTTTTAAAAAAAACCCACATTAAAATAAATATAGCCGACGTCCTGTTGGTCGTAGCTAATGACTGTAAATTAGAAAGTTGTCCGGATTAATAAGAACAATTTATGCACTGAGTTTGGTGTCTGTAGCTAAAACTAACCCCCCCATTTTTGACAAAAGGTGGCGCTATAGAGTGCCTCTTCCATGCCCGTTTATGAGCTTTTTACAGTGTCTAACTATCATTAAAATGGATATGTGTGTTGAGTTTCATGACATTCTAAACATGTTATCTGCCTCAAAATCACCAGAAACGAATTTTCAACTTTGACACGTTGCCATGGCAACATACTTTTAGATATCAATCTTCCCTTCACAGTTTTACATCGGCCGTGTTTTGACATTATTCTGGTGAAGTTTGAAGCAAATCGAGTAAAAATAAGATGCTGAATTCAAAGCATTTTGAAAACGACACACTTCCTGCAGCCAGTTGGTGGCGCTATAACTTTCAGTCATTATAGTCACATCTATCCGATCGGCATCATACAACGAACAAACCACTGAAGTTTTATCTACATCATACAATGTATGTGGACGTTATTAGGCATTTCCTGGGTCTCATTTTTCGCCATAACTTCATCGCCTCGCCATGGGCAAACCGTTCGACATATCAAAAATATCTTCGCAATTTAGCGTCCCCAATGTCTTGAGATCATGTTCACCAAGTTTGGTGGCAATCGTATGGAAATCCTCAGAGGAGTATATCAAATTCCAGAGCATGCACTTTTTAAACAGCCCTGAATAGCCGACTTCCTGTTGGGCGGAGCCCAAGACATGCTGCGTGAAAGTTGTTCAGCTCAATGAGTTCTATATGTGTACCGAGTTTCATATGAATACGTGCAAGTATGTGTGAGCTATACATCAAGCTTTCTGACAATTTTCCAGGGGGCGCCGTAGAGCCCCTGTGCCACGCCCGGGTCCCAGCCTCAGCGGCGTCCTAATGGCCGCAGGTTCCAACGTGCGTGCCAATTTTCAAGAGTTTTCGGGCACGTTAAGGCCCCCAAAAGTGCCCGGATAGTCGAAATAAAAAATAAAAAAAATAATAATAAATATAGCTGCGAGCAGCGATGACGGGCCCAAGCCGTCAGTGCATACGCCACCCCGGTGGCATCGATAAAACGGTGCCCAGCGAGCACACACATTACAGTAACCCTCTGGCAGTTTGGTTTTAAGGGATACGGCAATTAAAGGGTTAATCCAAACCATCAACTCTGTGAAAAACACACACACAGAACAACATATAAAACTTTAAATTCTGTGAAAATATATTTTTCATTGGTAGTTGATGTTAGTTAATGCATTTACTAATGCTAACAAATGAGAAATTATTATAGTTACCAAAGGTTTTAATGATTCATAAGCATTTTTTAATGATTTATTTTTCCATTAACTAACATGAATAATTTACTAACACAAATTAATAAAGTAAAAAATATATTGTTAATATTTAATGTTATTTGTGAATTAACCAATGTTAAAAAACAACATTATTTAACTGTTGTTAGTTAACATCATTAATAATTATATACCATTTAATGTTGATCAATATTAATTCCAAAATGTGCTAATATATTATTAAATTTTAAAGTTTATCTTTTGAACATGACTATTTTTCTAACATTAAAAAGATTAATAAATGCTTTAAAAAAATTGGTCTTTGTTAGTTCATACTATCATGGAAGAATTAACATGCTGTAAAAATATATTTTTCATTATTAGTTCACGTTAATTAATGCATTTCCTAATGTTAAGAAATGAGACCTTATTATAAAGTGTTATCAAAATCTTTAATGATTTATAAGCATTTTTTAAAGATTTTTTTAAGACTCTCTCTTTCTCTCTCTCACCCAGCTCCTCAATCCACACAGTCACTCACACAGTCACTCACACCCCACCCCCACCCCCTCACTCAGCTGCAGGCTGACAGGACCTCTCACTCAGAAGCATTATATCAACTCTCTGATAGTTTTTAAATTTTCTCCTAAGCATAGTGTATTGTAAATTCATGAAATTAATCACATATCCTCAGACTGTATTGTTCTGTGTATGTAATTTTTTATGAAGTGTTTGGAAGCTGCTCTTAAAAGATAAAAAAAAAAAGTTTTCTCTTTTTTACTGTAACTTTAATAAATTGCCATTAAATCATCGTTCAAGATATCCCAAATCCGTCCGCAATTTAGCATCTTCAGTATTTTGGCGTCATGAGAAAAAATGTTTGGTGTGATTTACGTGTTTCTGTTTGCAGGAGTATGAATTTGTTTACAGCCTGTTTTTAAAAAAAACCCACATTAAAATAAATATAGCCGACGTCCTGTTGGTCGTAGCTAATGACTGTAAATTAGAAAGTTGTCCGGATTAATAAGAACAATTTATGCACTGAGTTTGGTGTCTGTAGCTAAAACTAACCCCCCCATTTTTGACAAAAGGTGGCGCTATAGAGTGCCTCTTCCACGCCCGTTTATGAGCTTTTTACAGTGTCTAACTATCATTAAAATGGATATGTGTGTTGAGTTTCATGACATTCTAAACATGTTATCTGCCTCAAAATCACCAGAAACGAATTTTCAACTTTGACACGTTGCCATGGCAACATACTTTTAGATATCAATCTTCCCTTCACAGTTTTACATCGGCCGTGTTTTGACATTATTCTGGTGAAGTTTGAAGCAAATCGAGTAAAAATAAGATGCTGAATTCAAAGCATTTTGAAAACGACACACTTCCTGCAGCCAGTTGGTGGCGCTATAACTTTCAGTCATTATAGTCACATCTATCCGATCGGCATCATACAACGAACAAATCACTGAAGTTTGATCTACATCATACAATGTATGTGGACGTTATTAGGCATTTCCTGGGTCTCATTTTTCGCCATAACTTCATCGCCTCGCCATGGGCAAACCGTTCGACATATCAAAAATATCTTCGCAATTTAGCGTCCCCAATGTCTTGAGATCATGTTCACCAAGTTTGGTGGCAATCGTATGGAAATCCTCAGAGGAGTATATCAAATTCCAGAGCATGCACTTTTTAAACAGCCCTGAATAGCCGACTTCCTGTTGGGCGGAGCCCAAGACATGCTGCGTGAAAGTTGTTCAGCTCAATGAGTTCTATATGTGTACCGAGTTTCATATGAATACGTGCAAGTATGTGTGAGCTATACATCAAGCTTTCTGACAATTTTCCAGGGGGCGCCGTAGAGCCCCTGTGCCACGCCCGGGTCCCAGCCTCAGCGGCGTCCTAATGGCCGCAGGTTCCAACGTGCGTGCCAATTTTCAAGAGTTTTCGGGCACGTTAAGGCCCCCAAAAGTGCCCGGATAGTCGAAATAAAAAATAAAAAAAATAATAATAAATATAGCTGCGAGCAGCGATGACGGGCCCAAGCCGTCAGCATACGCCACCCCGGTGGCATCGATAAAACGGTGCCCAGCGAGCACACACATCACAGTAACCCTCTGGCAGTTTGGCAGTTAAGGGATACGGCAATTAAAGGGTTAATCCAAACCATCAACTCTGTGAAACACACACACACACAGAACAACATATAAAACTTTAAATTCTGTGAAAATATATTTTTCATTGGTAGTTGATGTTAGTTAATGCATTTACTAATGCTAACAAATGAGAAATTATTATAGTTACCAAAGGTTTTAATGATTTATTTTCCATTAACTAACATGAATAATTTTTTCTAACACAAATGAATAAAGTAAAAAATATATTGTTAATATTTAATGTTATTTGTGAATTAACCAATGTTAAAAAACAACATTATTTAACTGTTGTTAATTTACATCATTAATAAATATATACCATTTAATGTTGATCAAAATCAATTCCAAAATGTGTTAATATATTATTAAATTTTAAAGTTTTATCTTTTGAACATGACTATTTTTCTAATATTAAAAATATTTTGTTCATTGTTAGTTCGTTGTAAGTTCATACTATCAATGAAGAATTAACATGCTGTAAAATATATATTTTTCATTGTTAGTTCATGTTAATTAATGCATTCCCTTCTGTTAACAAATGAGACTTAATTATAAAGTGTTATCAAAACCTTTAATGCTTTATAAGCATTTTTTAAGGATTTTATTGAGAAGTTTAAACAGACCCTCTCTCTCTCTCTCTCTTTCTCTCCCCCTCCACACTCACTGAACTCACACAGTCAGTCACCCACCCAGTCACCTACCGCACACATTAGAAGCACAGTGACAGGAGATCTCTAAGTTTAAAATTTTTCTCCTCCGCATAGAGTATTGTAAATTCATGAAATTAAGCACATATCCTCACACTGTATTGTTCTGTGTATGTAATTTTTATGAAGTATTTGGAAGCTGCTCTTAAAAGATAAAAAAAAAAAAGTTTTCTCTTTTTTCTGTAACTTTAATAAATTGCCATTAAAACACCGTTCAAGATATCCTAAATCCGTCCGCAATTTAGCATCTTCAGTATTTTGGCATCATGAGAAAAAATGTTTGGTGTCATTTCCGTGTTTCTGTTTGGAGGAGTATTAATTTGTCTACAGCCCGTTTAAAAAAAAAAAACACATTAAAACAAATATAGCAGACTTCCTGTTGGTCGTAGCTAATGACTGTAAATTAGAAAGTTGTCCGGATTAATAAGAACAATTTATGTACCTAGTTTGGTGTCTGTAGCTATCATTATATATATATAATCATTAATAATTATATACCATTTAATGTTTTTCAATATTAATTCCAAAATGTGTTAATATATTATTAAATTTTAAAGTTTATCTTTTAAACATGACTATTTTTCTAACATTAAAAAGATTAATAAATGCTTTTAAAAAAAATGTTCTTTGTTAGTTCGTACTATCATGGAAGAATTAACATGCTGTAAAAATATATTTTTCATTGTTAGTTCACGTTAAATAATGCATTTCCTAATGTTAAGAAATGAGACCTTATTATAAAGTGTTATCAAAATCTTTAATGCTTTATAAGCATTTTTTTAAGATTTTAAAAAACAGACCCTCTCTCTCTTTCTCTCTCTCACCCAGCTCCTCAATCCACACAGTCACTCACACAGTCACTCACAGCCCACCCCACCCCACCCCCTCACTCAGCTGCAGGCTGACAGGGAGCTCTCACACAGCAGTCTAACAGCTCTCTGATAGTTTTTAAATTTTCTCCTAAGCATAGTGTATTGTAAATTCATGAAATTAATCACATATCCTCAGACTGTATTGTTCTGTGTATGTACTTTTTTATGAAGTGTTTGGAAGCTGCTCTTAAAAGATAAAAAAACGGTGCCCAGCGAGCACAAGCATCACAGTAACCCTCTGGCAGTTTGGTTTTAAGGGATACGGCAATTAAAGGGTTAATCCAAACCATCAACTCTGTGAAACACACACACAGAACAACATATAAAACTTTAAATTCTGTGAAAATATATTTTTCATTGGTAGTTGATGTTAGTTAATGCATTTACTAATGCTAACAAATGAGAAATTATTATAGTTACCAAAGGTTTTAATGATTTATAAGCATTTTTTAATGATTTATTTTTCCATTAACTAACATGAATAATTTTTTTCTAACACAAATTAATAAAGTAAAAAATATATTGTTAATATTTAATGTTATTTGTGAATTAACCAATGTTAAAAAACAACATTATTTAACTGTTGTTAATTTACATAATTAATAAATATATACCATTTAATGTTTATCAAAATCAATTCCAAAATGTGTTAATATATTATTACATTTTAAAGTTTTATCTTTTGAACATGACTATTTTTCTAATATTAAAAATATTTTGTTCATTGTTAGTTCATTGTAAGTTCATACTATCAATGAAGAATTAACATGCTGTAAAAAATATATTTTTCATTGTTAGTTCATGTTAATGAATGCATTCCCTACTGTTAACAAATGAGACTTAATTATAAATTGTTATCAAAACCTTTAATGCTTTATAAGCATTTTTTAAGGATTTTATTGAGAAGTTTAAACAGAGCCTCTCTCTCTCTCTCTCTCCCCCTCCACACTCACTGAACTCACACAGTCAGTCACCCACCCAGTCACCTACCGCACACATTAGAAGCAGTGACAGGAGAACTCTGATAGTTTTAAAATTTTCTCCTCTGCATAGTGTATTGTAAATTCATGAAATTAATCGCATATCTCAGACTGTCTTGTTCTGTGTATGTAATTTTTTATGAAGTGTTTGGAAGCTGCTCTTAAAAGATAAAAAAAAAAGTTTTCTCTTTTTTCTGTAACTTTAATAAATTGCCATTAAATCATCGTTCAAGATATCCTAAATCCGTCCGCAATTTAGCATCTTCAGTATTTTGGCATCATGAGAAAAAATGTTTGGTGTGATTTCCGTGTTTCTGATTGGAGGAGTATGAATTTGTTTACAGCCTGTTTAAAAAAAAAACCCACATTAAAATAAATATAGCTGACTTCCTGTTGGTCGTAGCTAATGACTGTAAATTAGAAAGTTGTCCGGCTTAATAAGAACAATTTATGTACAGAGTTTGGTGTCTGTAGCTATCATTATATATATATATATATATATATATATAAACATTAATAATTATATACCATTTAATGTTGATCAATATTAATTCCAAAATGTGTTAATATATTATTAAATTTTAAAGTTTATCTTTTGAACATGACTGTTTTTCTAACATTAAAAAGATTAATAAATGCTTTAAAAAAATTGTTCTTTGTTAGTTCATACTATCATGGAAGAATTAACATGCTGTAAAAATATATTTTTCATTGTTAGTTCAGTTAATTAATGCATTTCCTAATGTTAAGAAATGAGACCTTATTATAAAGTGTTATCAAAATCTTTAATGATTTATAAGCATTTTTTTAAGATTTTAAAAAACAGACCCTCTCTCTCTCTTTCTCTCTCTCACCCACTGCCTCAATCCACACAGTCACTCACACAGTCACTGACAGCCCACCCCACCCCCACCCCTCACTCAGTAGCAGTGACAGGGAGCTCTCACTCAGAAGCAGCTCTGATAGTTTTAAAATTTTCTCCTCTGCATAGTGTATTGTAAAATCATGAAATTAATCACATATCGTCAGACTGTATTGTTCTGTGTATGTAATTTTTTATGAAGTGTTTGGAAGCTGCTCTTAAAGAAAAAAAAAAAAAAAAGAATTCTCTTTTTTACTGTAACTTTAATAAATTGCCATTAAATCATCGTTCAAGATATCCTAAATCCGTCCGCAATTTAGCATCTTCAGTATTTTGGCATCATGAGAAAAAATGTTTGGTGTGATTTCCGTGTTTCTGTTTGGAGGAGTATGAATTTGTTTACAGCCTGTTTTTTAAAAAAACCCTCATTAAAATAAATATAGCCGACTTCCTGTTGGTCGTAGCTAATGACTGTAAATTAGAAAGTTGTCCGGATTAATAAGAACAATTTATGTACCGAGTTTGGTGTCTGTAGCTAAAACTAACCCCCCCATTTTTGACAAAAGGTGGCGCTATAGAGTGCCTCTTCCACGCCCGTTTATGAGCTTTTTCCAGTGTCTAACTATCATTAATACTGATATGTGTGTTGAGTTTCATGACATTCTAAACATGTTATCTGCCTCAAAATCACCAGAAACGAATTTTCAACTTTGACACGTTGCCATGGCAACATACTTTTAGATATCAATATTCCCTTCACAGTTATACATCGGCCGTGTTTTGACATTATTCTGGTGAAGTTTGAAGCAAATCGAGTAAAAATAAGATGCTGAATTCAAAGCATTTTGAAAATGACACACTTCCTGCAGCCAGTTGGTGGCGCTATAACTTTCAGTCATAATAGTCACATCTATCCGATCGGCATCATACAACGAACAAACCACTGGAGTTTGATCTACATCATACAATGTATGTGGACGTTATTAGGCATTTCCTGGGTCTCATTTTTCGCCATAACTTCATCGCCTCGCCACGGGCAAACCGTTCGACATATCAAAAATATCTTCGCAATTTAGCGTCCCCAATGTCTTGAGATCATGTTCACCGAGTTTGGTGGCAATCGTATGGAAATCCTCAGAGGAGTATATCAAATTCCAGAACATGCGCTTTTTAAACAGCCCTGAATAGCCGACTTCCTGTTGGGCGGAGCCTATGACATGCTGCACGGAAGTTGTTCGGCTCAATGAGTTCTATATGTGTACCGCGTTTCATATGAATACGTGCAAGTATGTGTGAGCTATACATCAAGTTTTCTGACAATTTTCCAGGGGGCGCCGTAGAGCCCCTGTGCCACGCCCGGGTCCCAGCCTCAGCGGCGTCCTAATGGCCGCAGGTTCCAACGTGCGTGCAAATTTTCAAGAGTTTTCGGGCACGTTAAGGCCCCCAAAAGTACCCGGATAGTCGAAATAAAAAATAATAAAAAAAAAAAAAAAAAAAAAAAAATAATATAGCTGCGAGCAGCGATGACGGGCCCAAGCCGCCAGTGCATACGCCACCCCGGTGGCATCGAAAAACGGTGCCCAGCGAGCACACACAATACAGTAACCCTCTGGCAGTTTGGTTTTAAGGGATACGGCAATTAAAGGGTTAATCCAAACCATCAACTCAGTGAAACACACACACACAGAACAACATATAAAACTTTAAATTCTGTCAAAATATATTTTTCATTGGTAGTTGATGTTAGTTAATGCATTTACTAATGTTAACAAATGAGAAATTATTAGTTACCAAAGCTTTTAATGATTTATAAGCATTTTTTAATGATTTATTTTTCCATTAACAAACATGAATAATTTTTACTAACACAAATAAATAAAGTAAAAAATATATTGTTAATATTTAATGTTATTTGTGAATTAACCAATGTTAAAAAACAACATTATTTAACTGTTGTTAATTTACATTATTAATAATTATATACCATTTAATGGTGATCAATATTAAAAAAAATTTAAGTTTTATCTTTTGAGCATGACTATTTTTCTAATATTAAAAATATTTTGTTCATTGTTAGTTCATTGTAAGTTCATACTATCAATGAAGAATTAACATGCTGTAAAAAATATATTTTTCATTGTTAGTTCATGTTAATTAATGCATTCCCTACTGTTAACAAATGAGACTTCATTATAAAGTGTTATCAAAACCTGTAATGCTTTATAAGCATTTTTTAAGGATTTTATTGAGAAGTTTAAACAGACTCACTCTCTCTCTCTCTCTCTCTCTCTCTCTCTCTCTCTCTCTATCTCTCTCTCTCTCCCCCTCCACACTCACTGAACTCACACAGTCAGTCACCCACCCAGTCACCTACCGCACACATTAGAAGTACAGTGACAGGATATCTCTAAGTTTTAAATTTTTCTCCTAAGCATAGTGTATTGTAAATTCATGAAATTAAGCACATATCCTTACACTGTATTGTTCTGTGTATGTAATTTTTTATGAAGTGTTTGGAAGCTGCTCTTAAAAGATAAAAAAAAAAAAGTTTTCTCTTTTTTCTGTAACTTTAATAAATTGCCATTAAAACACTGTTAAAGATATCCTAAATCCGTCCGCAATTTAGCATCTTCAGTATTTTGGCATCATGAGAAAAAATGTTTGGTGTGATTTCCGTGTTTCTGTTTGGAGGAGTATGAATTTGTTTACAGCTCGTTTTTAAAAAAAAACCACATTAAAATAAATATAGCCGACTTCCTGTTGGTCGTAGCTAATGACTGTAAATTAGAAAGTTGTCCGGATTAATAAGAACAATTTATGTACCGAGTTTGGTGTCTGTAGCTATCATTATATATATATATATATATATAAACATTAATAATTATATACCATTTAATGTTGATCAATATTAATTCCAAAATGTGTTAATATATTATTAAATTTTAAAGTTTATCTTTTGAACATGACTATTTTTCTAACATTAAAAAGATTAATAAATGCTTTTAAAAAAAAATGTTCTTTGTTAGTTCATACTATCATGGAAGAATTAACATGCTGTAAAAATATATTTTTCATTGTTAGTTCACGTTAAATAATGCATTTCCTAATGTTAAGAAATGAGACCTTATTATAAAGTGTTATCAAAATCTTTAATGATTTATAAGCATTTTTTTAAGATTTTAAAAAACAGACCCTCTCTCTCTCTTTCTCTCTCTCACCCACTGGCTCAATCCACACAGTCACTCACACAGTCACTGACAGCCCACCCCACCCCCACCCCTCACTCAGCTGCAGTGACAGGGAGCTCTCACTCAGAAGCAGCTCTGATAGTTTTAAAATTTTCTCCTCTGCATAGTGTATTGTAAATTCATGAAATTAATCACATATCGTCAGACTGTATTGTTCTGTGTATGTAATTTTTTATGAAGTGTTTGGAAGCTGCTCTTAAAAAAAAAAAAAAAAAAAAAAAGAATTCTCTTTTTTACTGTAACTTTAATAAATTGCCATTAAATCATCGTTCAAGATATCCTAAATCCGTCCGCAATTTAGCATCTTCAGTATTTTGGCATCATGAGAAAAAATGTTTGGTGTGATTTCCGTGTTTCTGTTTGGAGGAGTATGAATTTGTTTACAGCCTGTTTTTTAAAAAAACCCACATTAAAATAAATATAGCCGACTTCCTGTTGGTCGTAGCTAATGATTGTAAATTAGAAAGTTGTCCGGATTAATAAGAACAATTTATGTACCGAGTTTGGTGTCTGTAGCTAAAACTAACCCCCCCATTTTTGACAAAAGGTGGCGCTATAGAGTGCCTCTTCCACGCCCGTTTATGAGCTTTTTCCAGTGTCTAACTATCATTAATACTCATATGTGTGTTGAGTTTCATGACATTCTAAACATGTTATCTGCCTCAAAATCACCAGAAACGAATTTTCAACTTTGACACGTTGCCATGGCAACATAATTTTAGATATCAATATTCCCTTCACAGTTTTACATCGGCCGTGTTTTGACATTATTCTGGTGAAGTTTGAAGCAAATCGAGTAAAAATAAGATGCTGAATTCAAAGCATTTTGAAAACGACACACTTCCTGCAGCCAGTTGGTGGCGCTATAACTTTCAGTCATAATAGTCACATCTATCCGATCGGCATCATACAACGAACAAATCACTGAAGTTTGATCTACATCATACAATGTATGTGGACGTTATTAGGCATTTCCTGGGTCTCATTTTTCGCCATAACTTCATCGCCTCGCCACGGGCAAACCGTTCGACATATCAAAAATATCTTCGCAATTTAGCGTCCCCAATGTCTTGAGATCATGTTCACCGAGTTTGGTGGCAATCGTATGGAAATCCTCAGAGGAGTATATCAAATTCCAGAGCATGCGCTTTTTAAACAGCCCTGAATAGCCGACTTCCTGTTGGGCGGAGCCTAAGACATGCTGCGCGGAAGTTGTTCGGCTCAATGAGTTCTATATGTGTACCGAGTTTCATATGAATACGTGCAAGTATGTGTGAGCTATACATCGTGTTTTCTGACAATTTTCCAGGGGGCGCCGTAGAGCCCCTGTGCCACGCCCGGGTCCCAGCCTCAGCGGCGTCCTAATGGCCGCAGGTTCCAATGTGCGTGCCAATTTTCGAGAGTTTTCGGGCACGTTAAGGCCCCCAAAAGTGCCCGGATGATTGAAATAAAAAATAAAAAAAAAAATAAAAAAAAAAAAAATAATAATCCTTAGAAGAACAATAGGGCCCTGCGCCTTACTGGCTTGGGCCCTAAATATAGCTGCGAGCAGCGATGACGGGCCCAAGCCGTCAGCATACGCCACCCCGGTGGCATCGATAAAACGGTGCCCAGCGAGCACAAGCATTACAGTAACCCTCTGGCAGTTTGGTTTTAAGGGATACGGCAATTAAAGGGTTAATCCAAACCATCAACTCTGTGAAACACACACACACACAGAACAACATATAAAACTTTAAATTCTGTGAAAATATATTTTTCATTGGTAGTTGATGTTAGTTAATGCATTTACTAATGCTAACAAATGAGAAATTATTATAGTTACCAAAGGTTTTAATGATTTATTTTTCCATTAACTAACATGAATATTTTTTTCTAACACAAATGAATAAAGTAAAAAATATATTGTTAATATTTAATGTTATTTGTGAATTAACCAATGTTAAAAAACAACATTATTTAACTGTTGTTAATTTACATCATTAATAAATATATACCATTTAATGTTGATCAAAATCAATTCCAAAATGTGTTAATATATTATTACATTTTAAAGTTTTATCTTTTGAACATGACTATTTTTCTAATATTAAAAATATTTTGTTCATTGTTAGTTCGTTGTAAGTTCATACTATCAATGAAGAATTAACATGCTGTAAAATATATATTTTTCATTGTTAGTTCATGTTAATTAATGCATTCCCTACTGTTAACAAATGAGACTTAATTATAAAGTGTTATCAAAACCTTTAATGCTTTATAAGCATTTTTTAAGGATTTTATTGAGAAGTTTAAACAGACCCTCTCTCTCTCTCTCTCTCTCTCTCTCTCTCTCTCTCTCTCTCTCTCCCCCTCCACACTCACTGAACTCACCCACCCAGTCACCCACCGCACACATTAGAAGCAGTGACAGGAGATCTCTGATAGTTTTTAAATTTTCTCCTCTCCATAGTGTATTGTAAATTCATGAAATTAATCACATATCCTCAGACTGTATTGTTCTGTGTATGTAATTTTTTATGAAGTGTTTGGAAGCTGCTCTTAAAAGATAAAAAAAAAAAAGTTCTCTTTTTTCTGTAACTTTAATAAATTGCCATTAAATCATCGTTCAAGATATCCTAAATCCGTCCACAATTTAGCATCTTCAGTATTTTGGCATCATGAGAAAAAATGTTTGGTGTGATTTCTGTGTTTCTGCTTGAAGGAGTATGAATTTGTTTACAGCCGGTTTAAAAAAAACCCACATTAAAATAAATATAGCCGACTTCCTGTTGGTCGTAGCTAATGACTGTAAATTAGAAAGTTGTCCGGATTAATAAGAACAATTTATGTACCGAGTTTGGTGTCTGTAGCTATCATTATATATATATATATATAAACATTAATAATTATATACCATTTAATGTTGTTCAATATTAATTCCAAAATGTGTTAATATATTATTAAATTTTAAAGTTTATCTTTTGAACATGACTATTTTTCTAACATTAAAAAGATTAATAAATGCTTTAAAAAAAAATTGTTCTTTGTTAGTTCATACTATCCTGGAAGAATTAACATGCTGTAAAAATATATTTTTCATTGTTAGTTCACGTTAATTAATGCATTTCCTAATGTTAAGAAATGAGACCTTATTATAAAGTGTTATCAAAACCTTTAATGCTTTATAAGCATTTTTTAAGGATTTTATTGAGAAGTTTAAACAGACCCTCTCTCTCTCTCTCTTTCTCTCCCCCTCCCCCTCCACACTCACTAAACTCACACAGTCAGTCACCCACCCAGTCACCTACCGCACACATTAGAAGCACAGAGACAGGAGAACTCTGATAAGTTTGAAAATTTTCTTTTCGCCATAGTGTATTGTAAATTCATGAAATAATCACATATCCTCAGACTGTCTTGTTCTGTGTATGTAATTTTTTATGAAGTGTTTGGAAGCTGCTCTTAAAAGATAAAAAAAAAAAAAGTGTTCTTTTTTACTGTAACTTTAATAAATTTCCATTAAATCATCGTTCAAGATATCCTAAATCCGTCCGCAATTTAGCATCATCAGTATTTTGGCATCATGACAAAAAATGTTTGGTGTGATTTCCGTGTTTCTGATTGGAGGAGTATGAATTTGTTTACAGCCCGTTTAAAAAAAAAAAACACACATTAAAATAAATATAGCCGACTTCCTGTTGGTCGTAGCTAATGACTGTAAATTAGAAAGTTGTCCGGATTAATAAGAACAATTTATATACCGAGTTTGGTGTCTGTAGCTATCATATATATATATATATATATATATATATATATATATATATATATATATATATATACAAATTAATAATTATATACCATTTAATGTTGATCAATATTAATTCCAAAATGTGTTAATATATTATTAAATTTTAAAGTTTATCTTTTGAACATGACTATTTTTCTAACATTAAAAAGATTAATAAATGCTTTAAAAAAAATTGCTCTTTGTTATTTCATACTATCATGGAAGAATTAACATGCTGTAAAAATATATTTTTCATTGTTAGTTCACGTTAATTAATGCATTTCCTAATGTTAAGAAATGAGACCTTATTATAAAGTGTTATCAAAATCTTTAATGATTTATAAGCATTTTTTTAAGATTTTAAAAAACAGACCCTCTCTCTCTTTCTCTCTCTCACCCACTGGCTCAATCCACACTCAATCCACACAGTCACTCACACAGTCACTCACAGCCCACCCCCACCCCTCACTCAGCAGCAGTGACAGGGAGCTCTCACTCAGAGGCAGGCTGGCAGGGAGCTCTCACTCAAAAGCAGCTCTGATAGTTTTTAAATTTTCTCCTCCGCATAGTGTATTGTAAATTCATGAAATTAATCCCATAACCTCAGACTGTATTGTTCTGTGTATGTAATTTTTTATGAAGTGTTTGGAAGCTGCTCTTAAAAGATAAAAAAAAAAATGTTTTTTCTTGTTTACTGTAACTTTAATAAATTTCCATTAAATCATCGTTCAAGATATCCTAAATCCGTCCGCAATTTAGCATCATCAGTATTTTGGCATCATGAGAAAAAATGTTTGGTGTGATTTCCGTGTTTCTGTTTGGAGGAGTATGAATTTGTTTACACCCCGTTTAAAAAAAAAACCCACATTAAAATAAATATAGCCGACTTCCTGTTGGTCGTAGCTAATGACTGTAAATTAGAAAGTTGTCCGGATTAATAAGAACAATTTATGTACCGAGTTTGGTGTCTGTAGCTAAAACTAACCCCCCCATTTTTGACAAAAGGTGGCGCTATAGAGTGCCTCTTCCACGCCCGTTTATGAGCTTTTTCCAGTTTCTAACTATCATTAAAATGGATATGTGTGTTGAGTTTCATGACATTCTAAACATGTTATCTGCCTCAAAATCACCAGAAACGAATTTTCAACTTTGACACGTTGCCATGGCAACACAATTTTAGATATCAATATTCCCTTCACAGTTTTACATCGGCCGTGTTTTGACATTATTCTGGTGAAGTTTGAAGCAAATCGAGTAAAAATAAGATGCTGAATTCAAAGCATTTTGAAAACGACACACTTCCTGCAGCCAGTTGGTGGCGCTATAACTTTCAGTCATAATAGTCACATCTATCCGATCGGCATCATACAACGAACAAATCTCTGAAGTTTGATCTACATCATACAATGTATGTGGACGTTATTAGGCATTTCCTGGGTCTCATTTTTCGCCATAACTTCATCGCCTCGCCACGGGCAAACCGTTCGACATATCAAAAATATCTTCGCAATTTAGCGTCCCCAATGTCTTGAGATCATGTTCACCGAGTTTGGTGGCAATCGTATGGAAATCCTCAGAGGAGTATATCAAATTCCAGAGCATGCGCTTTTTAAACAGCCCTGAATAGCCGACTTCCTGTTGGGCGGAGCCTAAGACATGCTGCACGGAAGTTGTTCGGCTCAATGAGTTCTATATGTGTACCGAGTTTCATATGAATACGTGCAAGTATGTGTGAGCTATACATCAAGCTTTCTGACAATTTTGCAGGGGGCGCCGTAGAGCCCCTGTGCCACGCCCGGGTCCCAGCCTCAGCGGCGTCCTAATGGCCGCAGGTTCCAATGTGTGTGCCAATTTTCAAGAGTTTTCGGGCACGTTAAGGCCCCCAAAAGTACCCGGATAGTCGAAATAAAAAATAATAAAAAAAAAAAAAAAAAAAAAATATAGCTGCAAGCAGCGATGACGGGCCCAAGCCGTCAGCATACGCCACCCCGGTGGCATCGATAAAACGGTGCCCAGCGAGCACACGCATCACAGTAACCCTCTGGCAGTTTGGTTTTAAGGGATACGGCAATTAAAGGGTTAATCCAAACCATCAACTCTGTGAAACACACACACACACAGAACAACATATAAAACTTTAAATTCTGTGAAAATATATTTTTCATTGGTAGTTCATGTTAGTTAATGCATTTACAAATGCTAACAAATGAGAAATTATTATAGTTACCAAAGGTTTTAATGATTTATAAGCATTTTTTAATGATTTATTTTTCCATTAACTAACATTAATAATTTTTTCTAACACAAATGAATAAAGTAAAAAATATATTGTTAATATTTAATGTTATTTGTGAATTAACCAATGTTAAAAAACAACATTATTTAACTGTTGTTAATTTACATCATTAATAAATATATACCATTTAATGTTGATCAAAATCAATTCCAAAATGTGTTAATATATTATTACATTTTAATGTTTTATCTTTTGAACATGACTATTTTTCTAATATTACAAATATTTTGTTCATTGTTAGTTCATTGTAAGTTCATACTATCAATGAAGAATTAACATGCTGTAAAATATATATTTTTCATTGTTAGTTCATGTTAATTAATGCCTTCCCTACTGTTAACAAATGAGACTTAATTATAAAGTGTTATCAAAACCTTTAATGCTTTATAAGCATTTTTTAAGGATTTTATTGAGATGTTTAAACAGACCCTCTCTCTCTCTCTCCCCCTCCACACTCACTGAACTCACACAGTCAGTCACTCACCCAGTCACCTACCGCACACATTAGAAGCACAGAGACAGGAGAACTCTGATAGTTTTAAAATGTTCTCCTCCGCATAGTGTATTGTAAATTCATGAAATTAATCACATATCCTCAGACTGTCTTGTTCTGTGTATGTAATTTTTTATGAAGTGTTTGGAAGCTGCTCTTAAAAGAAAAAAAAAAAAAAAGTTTTCTCTTTTTTACTGTAACTTTAATAAATTGCCATTAAAACGCAGTTCAAGATATCCTAAATCTGTCTGCAATTAGCATCTTCAGTATTTTGGCATCGTGAGAAAAAATATTTGGTGTGATTTCCGTGTTTCTGATTGGAGGAGTATGAATTTGTTTACAGCGCGTTTAAAAAAAAAAAACCCCACATTAAAATAAATATAGCCGACTTCCTGTTGGTCGTAGCTAATGACTGTAAATTAGAAAGTTGTCCGGATTAATAAGAACAATTTATGTACCGAGTTTGGTGTCTGTAGCTATCATTATATATATATATATATATATATATATATATAAAATCATTAATAATTATATACCATTTAATATTGATCAATATTAATTCCAAAATGTGTTAATATATTATTAAATTTTAAAGTTTATCTTTTGAACATGACTATTTTTCTAACATTAAAAAGATTAATAAATGCTTTAAAAAAAATTGTTCTTTGTTAGTTCATACTATCATGGAAGAATTAACATGCTGTAAAAATATATTTTTCATTGTTAGTTCAGTTAATTAATGCATTTCCTAATGTTAAGAAATGAGACCTTATTATAAAGTGTTATAAAAATCTTTAATGATTTATAAGCATTTTTTTAAGATTTTAAAAAACAGACCCTCTCTCTCTCTTTCTCTCTCTCACCCACTGCCTCAATCCACACAGTCACTGACAGCCCACCCCACCCCCACCCCTCAATCAGATGCAGACTGGCAGGAGCTCTCACTCAGCAGTTTAATAACTCTCTGATAGTTTTTTAATTTTCTGCTCTCCATAGTGTATTGTAAATTCATGAAATTAATCACATATCCTCAGACTGTATTGTTATGTGCATGTAATTTTTTATGAAGTGTTTGGAAGCTGCTCTTAAAAGATAAAAAAAAAAAAAAAAATCTATTTTTTACAGTAACTTTAATAAATTGCCATTAAATCATCGTTCAAGATATCCTAAATCCGTCCGCAATTTAGCATCTTCAGTATTTTGGCATCATGAGAAAAAATGTTTGGTGTGATTTACGTGTTTCTGTTTGGAGGAGTATGAATTTGTTTACAGCCTGTTTAAAAAAAAAACCCACTTTAAAATAAATATAGCCGACTTCCTGTTGGTCGTAGCTAATGACTGTAAATTAGAAAGTTGTCCGGATTAATAAGAACAATTTATGTACCGAGTTTGGTGTCTGTAGCTAAAACTAACCCCCCCATTTTTGACAAAAGGTGGCGCTATAGAGTGCCTCTTCCACGCCCGTTTATGAGCTTTTTCCAGTGTCTAACTATCATTAATACTGATATGTGTGTTGAGTTTCATGACATTCTAAACATGTTATCTGCCTCAAAATCACCAGAAACGAATTTTCAACTTTGACACGTTGCCATGGCAACATAATTTTAGATATCAATATTCCCTTCACAGTTTTACATCGGCCGTGTTTTGACATTATTCTGGTGAAGTTTGAAGCAAATCGAGTAAAAAGAAGATGCTGAATTCAAAGCATTTTGAAAACGACACACTTCCTGCAGCCAGTTGGTGGCGCTATAACTTTCAGTCATAATAGTCACATCTATCCGATCGGCATCATACAACGAACAAACCACTGAAGTTTGATCTACATCATACAATGTATGTGGACGTTATTAGGCATTTCCTGGGTCTCATTTTTCGCCATAACTTCATCGCCTCGCCACGGGCAAACCGTTCGACATATCAAAAATATCTTCGCAATTTAGCGTCCCCAATGTCTTGAGATCATGTTCACCGAGTTTGGTGGCAATCGTATGGAAATCCTCAGAGGAGTATATCAAATTCCAGAGCATGCGCTTTTTAAACAGCCCTGAATAGCCGACTTCCTGTTGGGCGGAGCCTAAGACATGCAGCATGAAAGTTGTTCGGCTCAATGAGTTCTATATGTGTACCGAGTTTCATATGAATACGTGCAAGTATGTGTGAGCTATACATCAAGCTTTCTGACAATCTTCCAGGGGGCGCCGTAGAGCCCCTGTGCCACGCCCGGGTCCCAGCGTCTGTGGCGTCCTAATGGCCGCAGGTTCCAATGTGCGTGCCAATTTTCAAGAGTTTTCGGGCACGTTAAGGCCCCCAAAAGTACCCGGATAGTCGAAATAAAAAATAATAAAAAAAATAATAATCCTTAGAAGAACAATAGGGCCCTGCGCCTTACTGGCTTGGGCCCTAATAATAATAATCCTTAGGGGAACAATAGGGCCCTGCGCCTTACTGGCTTGGGCCCTAATAAAAATAATAATCCTTAGAAAAACAATAGGGCCCTGCGCCTTACTGGCTTGGGCCCTAAATATAGCTGCGAGCAGCGATGACGGGCCCAAGCCGTCAGCATACGCCACCCCGGTGGCATCGATAAAACGGTGCCCAGCGAGCACAAGCATCACAGTAACCCTCTGGCAGTTTGGTTTTAAGGGATACGGCAATTAAAGGGTTAATCCAAACCATCAACTCTGTGAAACACACACACACACAGAACATATAAAACTTTAAATTCTGTGAAAATTTATTTTTCATTGGTAGTTGATGTTAGTTAATGCATTTACTAATGCTAACAAATGAGAAATTATTATAGTTACCAAAGCTTTTAATGATTTATAAGCATTTTTTAATGATTTATTTTTCCATTAACTAACATGAATAATTTTTTCTAACACAAATTAATAAAGTAAAAAATATATTGTTAATATTTAATGTTATTTGTGAATTAACCAATGTTAAAAAACAACATTATTTAACTGTTGTTAATTTACATCATTAATAAATATATACCATTTAATGTTGATCAAAATCAATTCCAAAATGTGTTAATATATTATTAAATTTTAAAGTTTTATCTTTTGAACATGACTATTTTTCTAATATAAAAAATATTTTGTTCATTGTTAGTTCATTGTAAGTTCATACTATCAATGAAGAATTAACATACTGTAAAATATATATTTCATTGTTAGTTCATGTTAATTAATGCATTCCCTACTGTTAACAAATGAGACTTAATTATAAAGTGTTATCAAAACCTTTAATGCTTTATAAGCATTTTTTAAGGATTTTATTGAGATGTTTAAACAGACCCTCTCTCTCTCTCCCTCTCTCTCTCCCCCTCCACACTCACTGAACTCACACAGTCAGTCACCCACCCAGTCACCTACCGCAAACATTAGAAGCACAGAGACAGGAGAACTCTGATAGTTTTTAAATTTTCTCCTCCGCATAGTGTATTGTAAATTCATGAAATTAATCACATATCCTCAGACTGTATTGTTCTGAGTATGTAATTTTTTATGAAGTGTTTGGAAGCTGCTCTTAAAAGAAAAAAAGAAAAGAAAAGTTTTCTCTTTTTTACTGTAACTTTAATAAATTGCCATTAAATCATCGTTCAAGATATCCTAAATCCGTCCGCAATTTAGCATCTTCAGTATTTTGGCATCATAAGAAAAAATGTTTGGTGTGATTTACGTGTTTCTGTTTGGAGGAGTATGAATTTGTTTACAGCCTGTTTAAAAACAAAACCCACATTAAAATAAATATAGCCGACTTCCTGTTGGTCGTAGCTAATGACTGTAAATTAGAAAGTTGTCCGGATTAATAAGAACAATTTATGTACCGAGTTTGGTGTCTGTAGCTATCATTATATATATATATAAACATTAATAATTATATACCATTTAATGTTGATCAATATTAATTCCAAAATGTGTTAATATATTATTACATTTTAAAGTTTATCTTTTGAACATGACTATTTTTCTAACATTAAAAAGATTAATAAATGCTTTAAAAAAATTGTTCTTTGTTAGTTCATACTATCATGGAAGAATTAACATGCTGTAAAAATATATTTTTCATTGTTAGTTCACGTTAATTAATGCATTTCCTAATGTTAAGAATTGAGACCTTATTTAATGATTTATAAGCATTTTTTAAAGATTTTAAAAAACAGACCCTCTCTCTCTTTCTCTCTCTCACCCAGCTCCTCAATCCACACAGTCACTCACACAGTCACTCACACCCCACCCCACCCCCACCCCTCACTCAGCTGCAGGCTGACAGGGAGCTCTCACTCAGCAGTCTGGGAGCTCTCACTCAGCAGTCTAAGAGCTCTCTGATAGTTTTTAAATTTTCTCCTAAGCATAGTGTATTGTAAATTCATGAAATTAATCACATATCCTCAGACTGTATTGTTCTGTGTATGTAATTTTTTATGAAGTGTTTGGAAGCTGCTCTTAAAAGATAAAAAAAAAAAAAAATTATCTTTTTTACTGTAACTTTAATAAATTGCCATTAAATCATCGTTCAAGATATCCTAAATCCGTCCGCAATTTAGCATCTTCAGTATTTTGGCATCATGATAAAAAATGTTTGGTGTGATTTCCGTGTTTCTGCTTGGAGGAGTATTAATTTGTTTACAGCCCGTTTTAAAAAAAACCCACATTAAAATAAATATAGCCGACTTCCTGTTGGTCGTAGCTAATGACTGTAAATTAGAAAGTTGTCCGGATTAATTAGAACAATTTATGTACCGAGTTTGGTGTCTGTAGCTAAAACTAACCCCCTCATTTTTGACAAAAGGTGGCGCTATAGAGTGTCTCTTCCACGCCCGTTTATGAGCTTTTTCCAGTGTCTAACTATCATTAATACTGATATGTGTGTTGAGTTTCATGACATTCTAAACATGTTATCTGCCTCAAAATCACCAGAAACGAATTTTCAACTTTGACACGTTGCCATGGCAACATAATTTTAGATATCAATATTCCCTTCACAGTTTTACATCGGCCGTGTTTTGACATTATTCTGGTGAAGTTTGAAGCAAATCGAGTAAAAATAAGATGCTGAATTCAAAGCATTTTGAAAACGACACACTTCCTGCAGCCAGTTGGTGGCGCTATAACTTTCAGTCATAATAGTCACATCTATCCGATCGGCATCATACAACGAACAAATCACTGAAGTTTGATCTACATCATACAATGTATGTGGACGTTATTACGCATTTCCTGGGTCTCATTTTTCGCCATAACTTCATCGCCTCGCCACGGGCAAACCGTTCGACATATCAAAAATATCTTCGCAATTTAGCGTCCCCAATGTCCTGAGATCATGTTCACCGAGTTTGGTGGCAATCGTATGGAAATCCTCAGAGGAGTATATCAAATTCCAGAGCATGCGCTTTTTAAACAGCCCTGAATAGCCGACTTCCTGTTGGGCGGAGCCTAAGACATGCTGCGTGAAAGTTGTTCAGCTCAATGAGTTCTATATGTGTACCGAGTTTCATATGAATACGTGCAAGTATGTGTGAGCTATACATCAAGTTTTCTGACAATTTTCCAGGGGGCGCCGTAGAGCCCCTGTGCCACGCCCGGGTCCCAGCCTCAGCGGCGTCCTAATGGCCGCAGGTTCCAATGTGCGTGCCAATTTTCGAGAGTTTTCGGGCACGTTAAGGCCCCCAAAAGTGCCCGGATGATTGAAATAAAAAAAAAAAAAAAAAAATAAATAAATAAATATAGCTGCGAGCAGCGATGACGGGCCCAAGCCGTCAGCATACGCCACCCCGGTGGCATCGATAAAACGGTGCCCAGCGAGCACAAGCATCACAGTAACCCTCTGGCAGTTTGGTTTTAAGGGATACGGCAATTAAAGGGTTAATCCAAACCATCAACTCTGTGAAACACACACACACAGAACAACATATAAAACTTTAAATTCTGTGAAAATATATTTTTCATTGGTAGTTGATGTTAGTTAATGCATTTACTAATGCTAACAAATGAGAAATTATTATAGTTACCAAAGGTTTTAATGATTTATAAGCATTTTTTAATGATTTATTTTTCCATTAACTAAAATGAATAATTTTTTCTAACACAAATTAATAAAGTAAAAAATATATTGTTAATATTTAATGTTATTTGTGAATTAACCAATGTTAAAAAACAACATTATTTAACTGTTGTTAATTTACATCATTAATAAATATATACCATTTAATGTTGAAATCAATGTTTTAATGTTTAAAATCAATTCCAAAATGTGTTAATATATTAAATTTTAAAGTTTTATCTTTTGAACATGACTATTTTTCTAATATTAAAAATATTTTGTTCATTGTTAGTTCATTGTAAGTTCATACTATCAATGAAGAATTAACATGCTTTAAAAAATATATTTTTCATTGTTAGTTCATGTTAATTAATGCATTCCCTACTGTTAACAAATGAGACTCAATTATAAAGTGTTATCAAAACCTTTAATGCTTTATAAGCATTTTTTAAGGATTTTATTGAGAAGTTTAAACAGACTCTCTCTCTCTCTCCCCCTCCACACTCACTGAACTCACACAGTCAGTCACTCACCCAGTCACCCACCGCACACATTAGAAGCACAGTGACAGGATATCTCTGATAAGTTTTAAAATTTTCTTCTCGCCATAGTGTACTGTAAATTCATGGAATTAATCACATATCCTCAGACTGTCTTGTTCTGTGTTTTGTGTGAATTTGTGGTTTCTGCTTGGAGGTGTATGAATTTGTTTACAGCCCGTTTTGAAAAAAAAAAAAACATAAAAAAAAAAAGCCGGCTTCCTGTTGGTCGTAGCTAATGTCTGTAAATTAGAAAGTTGTCCGAAAGTTGTTGAACAATTTATGTACCAAGTTTGGTGTCTGTAGCTATCATTATATATATATAATCATTAATAATTATATTCCATTTAATGTTGATCAATATTAATTCCAAAATGTGTTAATATATTATTAAATTTTAAAGTTTCTCTTTTGAACATGACTATTTTTCTAACATTAAAAATATTTTGTTCATTGTTAGTTCATTGTAAGTTCATACTATCAATGAAGAATTAACATGCTGTAAAAAATTATATTTTTCATTGTTAGTTCATGTTAATTAATGCATTCCCTACTGTTAACAAATGAGACTTAATTATAAAGTGTTATGAAAACCTTTAATGCTTTATAAGCATTTTTTAAAGATTTAAAAAAAACAGACCCTCTCTCTCTTTCTCTCTCTCACCCAGCTCCTCAATCCACACAGTCACTCACACAGTCACTCACACCCCACCCCCACCCCCTCACTCAGCTGCAGGCTGACAGGGAACTCTCACTCATAGAAGCATTGTAACAACTGCCTGATAGTTTTTAAATTTTCTCCTCTGCATAGTGTATTGTAAATTCATGAAATTAATCACATATCGTCAGACTGTATTGTTCTGTGTATGTAATTTTTTATGAAGTGTTTGGAAGCTGCTCTTAAAAGATAAAAAAAAAAAAAAAATCTATTTTTTACTGTAACTTTAATAAATTGCCATTAAATCATCGTTCAAGATATCCTAAATCCGTCCGCAATTTAGCATCTTCAGTATTTTGGCATCATGAGAAAAAATGTTTGGTGTGATTTCCGTGTTTCTGCTTTGAGGAGTATGAATTTGTTTACAGCCCGTTTTAAAAAAAAACCCACATTAAAATAAATATAGCCGACGTCCTGTTGGTCGTAGCTAATGACTGTAAATTAGAAAGTTGTCCGGATTAATAAGAACAATTTATGTACCGAGTTTGGTGTCTGTAGCTAAAACTAACCCCCCCATTTTTGACAAAAGGTGGCGCTATAGAGTGCCTCTTCCACGCCCGTTTATGAGCTTTTTCCAGTGTCTAACTATCATTAAAATGGATATGTGTGTTGAGTTTCATGACATTCTAAACATGTTATCTGCCTCAAAATCACCAGAAACGAATTTTCAACTTTGACACGTTGCCATGGCAACATAATTTTAGATATCAATATTCCCTTCACAGTTTTACATCGGCCGTGTTTTGACATTATTCTGGTGAAGTTTGAAGCAAATCGAGTAAAAATAAGATGCTGAATTCAAATCATTTTGAAAACGACACACTTCCTGCAGCCAGTTGGTGGCGCTATAACTTTCAGTCATAATAGTCACATCTATCCGATCGGCATCATACAACGAACAAATCACTGGAGTTTGATCTACATCATACAATGTATGTGGACGTTATTAGGCATTTCCTGGGTCTCATTTTTCGCCATAACTTCATCGCCTCGCCACGGGCAAACCGTTCGACATATCAAAAATATCTTCGCAATTTAGCGTCCCCAATGTCTTGAGATCATGTTCACCGAGTTTGGTGGCAATCGTATGGAAATCCTCAGAGGAGTATATCAAATTCCAGAGCATGCGCTTTTTAAACAGCCCTGAATAGCCGACTTCCTGTTGGGCGGAGCCTAAGACATGCTGCACGGAAGTTGTTCAGCTCAATGAGTTCTATATGTGTACCAAGTTTCATATGAATACGTGCAAGTATGTGTGAGCTATACATCAAGCTTTCTGACAATTTTCCAGGGGGCGCCGTAGAGCCCCTGTGCCACGCCCGGGTCCCAGCCTCAGCGGCGTCCTAATGGCCGCAGGTTCCAATGTGCGTGCCAATTTTCGAGAGTTTTCGGGCACGTTAAGGCCCCCAAAAGTGCCCGGATGATTGAAATAAAAAATAAAAAAAAAAAAAAATAAAAAAAAAATAAATATAGCTGCGAGCAGCGATGACGGGCCCAAGCCGTCAGCATACGCCACCCCGGTGGCATCGATAAAACGGTGCCCAGCGAGCACAAGCATCACAGTAACCCTCTGGCAGTTTGGTTTTAAGGGATACGGCAATTAAAGGGTTAATCCAAACCATCAACTCTGTGAAACACACACACACAGAACAACATATAAAACTTTAAATTCTGTGAAAATATATTTTTCATTGGTAGTTGATGTTAGTTAATGCATTTACTAATGCTAACAAATGAGAAATTATTATAGTTACCAAAGGTTTTAATGATTTATAAGCATTTTTTAATGATTTATTTTTCCATTAACTAAAATGAATAATTTTTTCTAACACAAATGAATAAAGTAAAAAATATATTGTTAATATTTAATGTTATTTGTGAATTAACCAATGTTAAAAAACAACATTATTTAACTGTTGTTAATTTACATCATTAATAAATATATACCATTTAATGTTGAAATCAATGTTTTAATGTTTAAAATCAATTCCAAAATGTGTTAATATATTAAATTTTAAAGTTTTATCTTTTGAACATGACTATTTTTCTAATATTAAAAATATTTTGTTCATTGTTAGTTCATTGTAAGTTCATACTATCAATGAAGAATTAACATGCTTTAAAAAATATATTTTTCATTGTTAGTTCATGTTAATTAATGCATTCCCTACTGTTAACAAATGAGACTCAATTATAAAGTGTTATCAAAACCTTTAATGCTTTATAAGCATTTTTTAAGGATTTTATTGAGAAGTTTAAACAGACTCTCTCTCTCTCTCTCTCTCTCTCTCTCCCCCTCCACACTCACTGAACTCACACAGTCAGTCACTCACCCAGTCACCCACCGCACACATTAGAAGCACAGTGACAGGATATCTCTGATAAGTTTTAAAATTTTCTTCTCGCCATAGTGTACTGTAAATTCATGGAATTAATCACATATCCTCAGACTGTCTTGTTCTGTGTTTTGTGTGAATTTGTGGTTTCTGCTTGGAGGTGTATGAATTTGTTTACAGCCCGTTTTGAAAAAAAAAAACACATAAAAAAAAAAAGCCGGCTTCCTGTTGGTCGTAGCTAATGTCTGTAAATTAGAAAGTTGTCCGAAAGTTGTTGAACAATTTATGTACCAAGTTTGGTGTCTGTAGCTATCATTATATATATATAATCATTAATAATTATATTCCATTTAATGTTGATCAATATTAATTCCAAAATGTGTTAATATATTATTAAATTTTAAAGTTTCTCTTTTGAACATGACTATTTTTCTAACATTAAAAATATTTTGTTCATTGTTAGTTCATTGTAAGTTCATACTATCAATGAAGAATTAACATGCTGTAAAAAATTATATTTTTCATTGTTAGTTCATGTTAATTAATGCATTCCCTACTGTTAACAAATGAGACTTAATTATAAAGTGTTATGAAAACCTTTAATGCTTTATAAGCATTTTTTAAAGATTTAAAAAAAACAGACCCTCTCTCTCTTTCTCTCTCTCACCCAGCTCCTCAATCCACACAGTCACTCACACCCCACCCCACCCCACCCCCACCCCCTCACTCAGCTGCAGGCTGACAGTGAACTCTCACTCATAGAAGCATTGTAACAACTGCCTGATAGTTTTTAAATTTTCTCCTCTGCATAGTGTATTGTAAATTCATGAAATTAATCACATATCGTCAGACTGTATTGTTCTGTGTATGTAATTTTTTATGAAGTGTTTGGAAGCTGCTCTTAAAAGATAAAAAAAAAAAAAAAATCTATTTTTTACTGTAACTTTAATAAATTGCCATTAAATCATCGTTCAAGATATCCTAAATCCGTCCGCAATTTAGCATCTTCAGTATTTTGGCATCATGAGAAAAAATGTTTGGTGTGATTTACGTGTTTCTGCTTTGAGGAGTATGAATTTGTTTACAGCCCGTTTTAAAAAAAAACCCACATTAAAATAAATATAGCCGACGTCCTGTTGGTCGTAGCTAATGACTGTAAATTAGAAAGTTGTCCGGATTAATAAGAACAATTTATGTACCGAGTTTGGTGTCTGTAGCTAAAACTAACCCCCCCATTTTTGACAAAAGGTGGCGCTATAGAGTGCCTCTTCCACGCCCGTTTATGAGCTTTTTCCAGTGTCTAACTATCATTAAAATGGATATGTGTGTTGAGTTTCATGACATTCTAAACATGTTATCTGCCTCAAAATCACCAGAAACGAATTTTCAACTTTGACACGTTGCCATGGCAACATAATTTTAGATATCAATATTCCCTTCACAGTTTTACATCGGCCGTGTTTTGACATTATTCTGGTGAAGTTTGAAGCAAATCGAGTAAAAATAAGATGCTGAATTCAAATCATTTTGAAAACGACACACTTCCTGCAGCCAGTTGGTGGCGCTATAACTTTCAGTCATAATAGTCACATCTATCCGATCGGCATCATACAACGAACAAACCACTGGAGTTTGATCTACATCATACAATGTATGTGGACGTTATTAGGCATTTCCTGGGTCTCATTTTTCGCCATAACTTCATCGCCTCGCCACGGGCAAACCGTTCGACATATCAAAAATATCTTCGCAATTTAGCGTCCCCAATGTCTTGAGATCATGTTCACCGAGTTTGGTGGCAATCGTATGGAAATCCTCAGAGGAGTATATCAAATTCCAGAGCATGCGCTTTTTAAACAGCCCTGAATAGCCGACTTCCTGTTGGGCGGAGCCTATGACATGCTGCGCGGAAGTTGTTCAGCTCAATGAGTTCTATATGTGTACCAAGTTTCATATGAATACGTGCAAGTATGTGTGAGCTATACATCAAGCTTTCTGACAATTTTCCAGGGGGCGCCGTAGAGCCCCTGTGCCACGCCCGGGTCCCAGCCTCAGCGGCGTCCTAATGGCCGCAGGTTCCAATGTGCGTGCCAATTTTCGAGAGTTTTCGGGCACGTTAAGGCCCCCAAAAGTGCCCGGATGATTGAAATAAAAAATAAAAAAAAAAATAAAAAAAAAAAAAAATAATAATCCTTAGAAGAACAATAGGGCCCTGCGCCTTACTGGCTTGGGCCCTAAATATAGCTGCGAGCAGCGATGACGGGCCCAAGCCGTCAGCATACGCCACCCTGGTGGCATCGATAAAACGGTGCCCAGCGAGCACACACATTACAGTAACCCTCTGGCAGTTTGGTTTTAAGGGATACGGCAATTAAAGGGTTAATCCAAACCATCAACTCTGTGAAACACACACACACAGAACAACAGTGTTTGGAAGCTGCTCTTAAAAGATAAAAAAAAAGTTTTCTCTTTTTTCTGTAACTTTAATAAATTGCCATTAAAACACCGTTCAAGATATCCTAAATCCGTCCACAATTTAGCCTCTTCAGTATTTTGGCATCATGAGAAAAAATGTTTGGTGTGATTTCTGTGTTTCTGCTTGAAGGAGTATGAATTTGTTTACAGCCTGTTTAAAAAAAAAACCCACATTAAAATAAATATAGCCGACTTCCTGTTGGTCGTAGCTAATGACTGTAAATTAGAAAGTTGTCCGGATTAATAAGAACAATTTATGTACCGAGTTTGGTGTCTGTAGCTATCATTATATATATATATAAACATTAATAATTATATACCATTTAATGTTGATCAATATTAATTCCAAAATGTGTTAATATATTATTAAATTTTAAAGTTTATCTTTTGAACATGACTATTTTTCTAACATTAAAAAGATTAATAAATGCTTTAAAAAAATTGTTCTTTGTTAGTTCATACTATCATGGAAGAATTAACATGCTGTAAAAATATATTTTTCATTGTTAGTTCACGTTAATTTCCTAATGTTAAGAAATGAGACCTTATTATAAAGTGTTATCAAAATCTTTAATGATTTATAAGCATTTTTTAAAGATTTTAAAAAACAGACCCTCTCTCTCTTTCTCTCTCTCACCCAGCCCCTCAATCCACACAGTCACTCACACAGTCAGTCACCCCCACCCCTCACTCAGATGCAGGCTGGCAGGGAGCTCTCACTCAGAAGCAGCTCTGATAGTTTTTTAATTTTCTCCTCT
This sequence comes from Barbus barbus, assembly GCF_936440315.1. Lineage (NCBI taxonomy): Eukaryota > Metazoa > Chordata > Actinopteri > Cypriniformes > Cyprinidae > Barbus > Barbus barbus. The sequence goes on from NC_136749.1 coordinate 13,709,268, forward strand.
GCATAGTGTATTGTAAATTCATGAAATTAATCACATATTCTCAGACTGTATTGTTCTGTGTATGTATTTTTTTATGAAGTGTTTGGAAGCTGCTCTTAAAAGATTTAAAAAAAAAGGTTTTCTCTTTTTTACTGTAACTTTAATAAATTGCCATTAAATCATCGTTCAAGATATCCTAAATCCGTCCGCAATTTAGCATCATCAGTATTTTGGCATCATGAGAAAAAATGTTTGGTGTGATTTCCGTGTTTCTGTTTGGAGGAGTATGAATTTGTTTACAGCCCGTTTTAAAAAAAAACCCACATTAAAATAAATATAGCCGACGTCCTGTTGGTCGTAGCTAATGACTGTTAATTAGAAAGTTGTCCGGATTAATAAGACCAATTTATGTACCGAGTTTGGTGTCTGTAGCTAAAACTAACCCCCCCATTTTTGACAAAAGGTGGCGCTATAGAGTGCCTCTTCCACGCCCGTTTATGAGCTTTTTCCAGTGTCTAACTATCATTAAAATGGATATGTTTGTTGAGTTTCATGACATTCTAAACATGTTATCTGCCTCAAAATCACCAGAAACGAATTTTCAACTTTGACACGTTGCCATGGCAACATAATTTTAGATATCAATATTCCCTTCACAGTTTTACATCGGCCGTGTTTTGACATTATTCTGGTGAAGTTTGAAGCAAATCGAGTAAAAATAAGATGCTGAATTCAAAGCATTTTGAAAACGACACACTTCCTGCAGCCAGTTGGTGGCGCTATAACTTTCAGTCATAATAGTCACATCTATCCGATCGGCATCATACAACGAACAAATCACTGAAGTTTGATCTACATCATACAATGTATGTGGACGTTATTAGGCATTTCCTGGGTCTCATTTTTCACCATAACTTCATCGCCTCGCCACGGGCAAACCGTTCGACATATCAAAAATATCTTCGCAATTTAGCGTCCCCAATGTCTTGAGATCATGTTCACCGAGTTTGGTGGCAATCGTATGGAAATCCTCAGAGGAGTATATCAAATTCCAGAGCATGCGCTTTTTAAACAGCCCTGAATAGCCGACTTCCTGTTGGGCGGAGCCTAAGACATGCTGTGCGGAAGTTGTTCGGCTCAATGAGTTCTATATGTGTACCGAGTTTCATATGAATACGTGCAAGTATGTGTGAGCTATACATCGTGTTTTCTGACAATTTTCCAGGGGGCGCCGTAGAGCCCCTGTGCCACGCCCGGGTCCCAGCCTCAGTGGCGTCCTAATGGCCGCAGGTTCCAATGTGTGTGCCAATTTTCGAGAGTTTTCGGGCACGTTAAGGCCCCCAAAAGTGCCCGGATGATTGAAATAAAAAAAAAAAAAAAAAATAAAAAAAAAAAAAATAATAATCCTTAGAAGAACAATAGGGCCCTGCGCCTTACTGGCTTGGGCCCTAATAATCCTTAGAAGAACAATAGGGCCCTGCGCCTTACTGGCTTGGGCCCTAAATATAGCTGCGAGCAGCGATGACGGGCCCAAGCCGTCAGCATACGCCACCCCGGTGGCATCGATAAAACGGTGCCCAGCGAGCACAAGCATCACAGTAACCCTCTGGCAGTTTGGTTTTAAGGGATACGGCAATTAAAGGGTTAATCCAAACTATCAACTCTGTGAAACACACACACACAGAACAACATATAAAACTTTAAATTCTATGAAAATATATTTTTCATTGGTAGTTGATGTTAGTTAATGCATTTACTAATGCTAACAAATGAGAAATTATTATAGTTACCAAAGGTTTTAATGATTTATAAGCATTTTTTAATGATTTATTTTTCCATTAACTAAAATGAATAATTTTTTCTAACACAAATGAATAAAGTAAAAAATATATTGTTAATATTTAATGTTATTTGTGAATTAACCAATGTTAAAAAACAACATTATTTAACTGTTGTTAATTTACATCATTAATAAATATATACCATTTAATGTTGAAATCAATGTTTTAATGTTTAAAATCAATTCCAAAATGTGTTAATATATTAAATTTTAAAGTTTTATCTTTTGAACATGACTATTTTTCTAATATTAAAAATATTTTGTTCATTGTTAGTTCATTGTAAGTTCATACTATCAATGAAGAATTAACATGCTTTAAAAAATATATTTTTCATTGTTAGTTCATGTTAATTAATGCATTCCCTACTGTTAACAAATGAGACTTAATTATAAAGTGTTATCAAAACCTTTAATGCTTTAAGCATTTTTTAAGGATTTTATTGAGAAGTTTAAACCGACCGACTTTAGAAACAGACTCTCTCTCTCTCTCTCTCTCTCTCTCTCTCTGTCTCCCTCTCTCTCTCTCTCCCCCTCCACACTCACTGAACTCACACAGTCAGTCACTCACCCAGTCACCTACCGCACACATTAGAAGCACAGTGACAGGATATCTCTGATAAGTTTTAAAATTTTCTTCTCGCCATAGTGTACTGTAAATTCATGGAATTAATCACATATCCTCAGACTGTCTTGTTCTGTGTTTGGTGTGAATTTGTGGTTTCTGCTTGGAGGTGTATGAATTTGTTTACAGCCCGTTTTGAAAAAAAAAAACACAAAAAAAAAAAAAAACGACTTCCTGTTGGTCATAGCTAATGTCTGTAAATTAGAAAGTTGTCCGGCTTAATGTGAACAATTTATGTACCAAGTTTGGTGTCTGTAGCTATCATTATATATATATAATCATTAATAATTATATTCCATTTAATGTTGATCAATATTAATTCCAAAATGTGTTAATATATTATTAAATTTTAAAGTTTCTCTTTTGAACATGACTATTTTTCTAACATTAAAAATATTTTGGTCATTGTTAGTTCATTGTAAGTTCATACTATCAATGAAGAATTAACATGCTGTAAAAAATTATATTTTTCATTGTTAGTTCATGTTAATTAATGCATTCCCTACTGTTAACAAATGAGACTTAATTATAAAGTGTTATGAAAACCTTTAATGCTTTATAAGCATTTTTTAAAGATTTAAAAAAAACAGACCCTCTCTCTCTTTCTCTCTCTCACCCAGCTCCTCAATCCACACAGTCACTCACACCCCACCCCACCCCCACCCCCTCACTCAGCTGCAGGCTGACAGGGAACTCTCACTCATAGAAGCATTGTAACAACTGTCTGATAGTTTTTAAATTTTCTCCTCTGCATAGTGTATTGTAAATTCATGAAATTAATCACATATCGTCAGACTGTATTGTTCTGTGTATGTAATTTTTTATGAAGTGTTTGGAAGCTGCTCTTAAAAGATAAAAAAAAAAAAAAAAATCTCTTTTTTACTGTAACTTTAATAAATTGCCATTAAATCATCGTTCAAGATATCCTAAATCCGTCCGCAATTTAGCATCTTCAGTATTTTGGCATCATGAGAAAAAATGTTTGGTGTGATTTACGTGTTTCTGTTTGGAGGAGTATGAATTTGTTTACAGCCCGTTTTAAAAAAAAACCCACATTAAAATAAATATAGCCGACGTCCTGTTGGTCGTAGCTAATGACTGTAAATTAGAAAGTTGTCCGGATTAATAAGAACAATTTATGTACCGAGTTTGGTGTCTGTAGCTAAAACTAACCCCCCCATTTTTGACAAAAGGTGGCGCTATAGAGTGCCTCTTCCACGCCCGTTTATGAGGTTTTTCCAGTGTCTAACTATCATTAAAATGGATATGTGTGTTGAGTTTCATGACATTCTAAACATGTTATCTGCCTCAAAATCACCAGAAACGAATTTTCAACTTTGACACGTTGCCATGGCAACATAATTTTAGATATCAATATTCCCTTCACAGTTTTACATCGGCCGTGTTTTGACATTATTCTGGTGAAGTTTGAAGCAAATCGAGTAAAAATAAGATGCTGAATTCAAATAATTTTGAAAACGACACACTTCCTGCAGCCAGTTGGTGGCGCTATAACTTTCAGTCATAATAGTCACATCTATCCGATCGGCATCATACAACGAACAAACCACTGGAGTTTGATCTACATCATACAATGTATGTGGACGTTATTAGGCATTTCCTGGGTCTCATTTTTCGCCATAACTTCATCGCCTCGCCACGGGCAAACCGTTCGACATATCAAAAATATCTTCGCAATTTAGCGTCCCCAATGTCTTGAGATCATGTTCACCGAGTTTGGTGGCAATCGTTAAGGCCCCCAAAAGTGCCCGGATGATTGAAATAAAAAATAAAAAAAAAAAAAATAATAATAATCCTTAGAAGAACAATAGGGCCCTGCGCCTTACTGGCTTGGGCCCTAATAATCCTTAGAAGAACAATAGGGCCCTGCGCCTTACTGGCTTGGGCCCTAATAATAATCCTTAGAAGAACAATAGGGCCCTGCGCCTTACTGGCTTGGGCCCTAATAATAATCCTTAGAAGAACAATAGGGCCCTGCGCCTTACTGGCTTGGGCCCTAATAATAATCCTTAGAAGAACAATAGGGCCCTGCGCCTTACTGGCTTGGGCCCTAAAAAACTATTCTAACCGGCATGCACTGCTTCAAGTCAGCCGCCGATCGGTTTTCATGGCGCTGCATGAAGTCGAACACACCTATAAGGTGTTGTATTTGTTACCATTTGCGCCACACAGGTGGTTTTAACGGAGGTTGTCTTGTCCCAAAATATAACAAAGGTTAAACACACACACACAAAAAACTATCTGAAGCGGGAATCGAACCCCTGTCACACACGTAATGACGCAGAGTCCTAACCACAAGACCATGAGAGTTGCACTCAGTCTTTACTCGACTCAGACCAAAAGCCTCAAAGAGGAAAAAAAAAAGCAGCGCTGCACAGATCGATCAAATTTCTGACTTGAAGCAGTGCATGCCGCTTAGAAATTTTGTCTGACTTTAAAATGTTCAAATCTGTCTGGTTTTCTGAGAATATAAGTATTTAACACTTGTTCCCGAGGTACATGGTGCATTCCCCTTTTCCCGCTGCCATTTTGAATACATTATGCAATATCTCAAAACAAAAAATAGATAAAAAGAAAACAATTAAATAAACGGAGTGTCTATTTACACTAAGTGCAAATAGCTCTTGTTGTTAATATAATCCTCTTGTTGGCAAAGGCTATTTACACCAACTCCACCCACTAACGTGTGATTGGGTTAGTCAACAATAAAAAAAGAAGTTAGCTCAACATTAGTTTCAGTGCCGTAGATGGTAAGGCGTATGCGTTTTGACGCGATCGACCCGAGTTCGAGCCCACCTTTTGCCAAACATTTTTTTCTCCCTTTTCAAATCTCATATCGCATCAGAAAGGCATTTATTTTCAATAAAAATTAAGGAAATAATCAAAAAGTTGAAAATAAAGTATCGGGTAGGGTTAGGGTAGGTGTAGGGAGGGATTTATTGTCCCAATAAGGTGGCATCCATTTAATAAATTTGAATTAAAATTATAATTTACACTCAGTACGTTATTATTGCGTACTGTTTTATAATGTACTACAATACTGAGGTGCAGATAATTGCCACTATTTGCAATAAGTAGTATAAATAGCAGAAAATCTTGCTATTTTAACATAGTGTAAATAGAATTGTCTCGGTTACGTACGTAACCCTCGTTCCCTGATGGAGGGAATGGAGACGTTATGTCGTGACGACATTAGGGGATTTACTTGGGAGCCCCGACTGCCTCTGATAAGAGAAAACGCCAATTAAATTTGGCTAGTGGATTTTGCATACCTGAGCCACTCCCCGTGCATACGGGTATAAAAGGGCGACAGGTGCATCCACTCATCAGGTTTTCCGCTGAGGAGCCGAGAACGTGTCCCTGGCAACCAGCGATGGTTCAAGATTGTGGCATGGGGACATAACGTCTCCGTTCCCTCCATCAGGGAACGAGGGTTACGTACGTAACCGAGACGTTCCCTATCTGTCGGTCACTACGAGTTATGTCGTGACGACATTAGGGGTCTATGGAAAGTGCCACAACCTGAACCCCGTCATGACCTTGTGGCATGCAGATGTTGACAAGCTAGCGCGTGACAGACAAATGCGATGCGAAGGTCGCAACCTTCCCGTCGCCCCAGCGCAAATTCGCTAACCTTGGCGCCCGCAGGGACCACTGAGTATATTGCTGCTGGAGATAGCCAAGCCGCTGTTCCTTTCCCCAGAAATCGGAAGGGATTTCGACCTTCTATGAAAGACTGCTTCAAGTCTTTCCTGTTTGTTGTTACAGCCGGCAGTAACGACGGGGAAGCGAGCCTTCCGGAGAAGGGCGCTACGGAGGCCACACCCTGCCCGAAGGGAGGTAACGTGTGGAGACACTGGTATGGACTGGCCCAAGCCTGGGGCAGTGCTACATACGCCTGGACCCTGGGGCAGATCCTACCTAGGAGAAGGGAGGAAGGCTGCCAGCAGGGTCTGACAGAGCTCTGTCAAAGGGAAGACACGGGTTTACCGTGAGGGAAACCGTACCGTGGATGAATACACGTGTGGGATCACCCGAAGGGAATCAGGCCACACGGGCACCTAGCCGAGTACAGGGGCTGACCGGAGACCCGGGCAAGCTAACACCGGTACTGGGCCTGGCGTCAGACTGCTCCGCCCAGCCTGACTGCCGGGGGTGCTGGAGGAACTCCGCCAGGGTTCGCCGTCCGGGGAACTGACTTGAGGAGAGAATAGGCGCTCATATCCCCGGGTAAGGGGGAATGGCGCAGCAAGCGTGACACCGGCCAACTCTTCCCGCCACTTACCTGTTACCCAACACACGGGAAGAGACTGGCTCAACACGGAGACTGTAAAATCTCGCGAAGGTGTTCGGTGTCGCCCAGCCCGCAGCTCTACAGATGTCTGCCAAAGAGGCGCCGTGCGCCAGCGCATAGGAGGAGGCAACACTCCGTGTGGAGTGAGCCCTCACCCCGAGGGGGCACGGCTCGCCTTGGGATTGGTACGCCAAGGCGATGGCATCCACTATCCAGTGGGCCAACCTCTGCTTGGAGAAAGCCTTCCCTTTCTGCTGACCTCCGTGGCAGACAAAGAGCTGCTCAGAGCTTCTGAAGCTCCGGGTGCGGTCCACGTATATGCGCAGCGCTCTTACGGGACACAGCAACGCCAAGGCTGGGTCTGCCTCCTCCGAGGGCAGTGCTTGCAGGTTCACCACCTGATCGCGGAAGGGCCTGGTGGGAACCTTAGACACGTATCCAGGCCGGGGTCTCAGGACAACGTGAGAGTAGGCCGGCCCAAACACAAGGCACTCTTCGCTTACCGAAAATGCTTGGAGGTCCCCGACCCTCTTGATGGAAGTGAGCGCGGTCAGGAGCGCTGTCTTAGCCGACAGGAATTTCAGCTCGACTGAGTCCAGCGGCTCAAAGGGACCCCTCTGAAGTCCAGCCAGGACAATAGAGAGATCCCAGGAGGGCATCAGGGGTGGCCTAGGAGGATTTAACCTTCTGGCACCCCTCAGGAACCTCACGATGAGATCGTGCTTCCCCAGGGACCGGCCGTCCACTGCATCGTGATGGGCAGCAATAGCAGCCACGTACACTTTCAAGGTGGAGGGCGACAGCCTGCGCTCCAACCTCTCTTGCAGGAAAGAAATCACCACTCCAATCGTGCATCTTCGGGGGTCCTCCCGACGAGAAGAACACCAGTCCGCGAACAGACTCCACTTCAGCCTGTGGCAGGCCACTCAAGTCTGCTGCGTCCCATCCAGGAGCCACACATGGAGGTTCCACAGATCTGGACGCGGGTGCCATATGGTGCCGAGCCCCTGAGAAAGAAGGTCCTTCCTCAGAGGGATGCGCCAGGGAGGGGCTGTCGCGAGGAGGGTGAGTTCCGGAAACCAGGTCCGGGTGGGCCAATATGGCGCAACCAACAAGACCTGCTCCTCGTCCTCCCTGACCTTGCACAGTGTCTGTGCGATCAGGCTCACTGGGGGAAACGCATACTTGCGCAGAGCCCGAGGCCAGCTGTGTGCCAGTGCGTCCGTGCCGAGGGGGGCCTCGGCCAGGGAGAAATACAGCTGGCAGTGGGTGGACTCGTGGGAAGCAAACAGGTGTACCTGAGCTTCCCCGAATCGACTCCAAATCAGCCGGATCGTCTCGGGATGGAGTCGCCATTCTCCGGGGAACGTGAGCTGTCGTGAGAGCGCGTCGGCTGCACGATTGAGCTCCCCCGGAATGTGGACGGCGCGCAGCGATTTGAGCTGTGACTGACTCCAGAGGAGGAGATGGCGGGCGAGCTGTGACATGCGGCGTGATCGTAGACCTCCCTGCCGGTTGATGTACGAAACAGCCGCAGTGTTGTCCGTGCGGACCAACACGTGCTGGCCTAGGAGCAGTGGCCGGAACTGCTTTAAGGCCAGATGCACTGCCAACAGCTCTAGGCAGTTGATGTGCCAAAGCAGTCGAGGCCCCGTCCAGAGCCCCGAGGCTGCCTGCCCGTTGCATGTAGCGCCCCAGCCCATGCTGGAGGCATCTGTTGTGACAACAACATGCCGGGACACTTGTCCTAAGGGCACCCCGGCCCGTAGGAAGGCAAGGTCCGACCAGGGGCTGAAAGAGCGGCGACACGATTGCGTGATGGTCACACGACGTGTCCCGCGGCGCCATGCCCATCTCGGGACCCGTGAGTGTAACCAGTGCTGAAGTGGTCTGATATGAAGCAACCCGAGCGGCGTGACTGCGGCTACAGATGCCATATGCCCCAGGAGCTGCTGAAACTGTTTCAGCGGAACCACTGTCCTGCCTCTGAAGGAACTCAGGCAGTTCAGCACTGATTGGGCACGCTCGTCCGTGAGACGTGCCGTCATACTCACAGAGTCTAACTCCACACCGAGAAAAGAGATTCTCTGCACAGGGGAGAGCTTACTCTTTTCCCAGTTGACCCGAAGCCCCAACTGGCTGAGGTGCCGGAGCACCAGGTCCCTGTGACCACACAACTGTTCTCGCGACCGGGCCAGGATGAGTCAATCGTCGAGATAGTTGAGGATCCTGACGCCCACTTCCCGTAACGGGGCAAGGGCGCCCTCCGCCACCTTCATGAAGGCACGGGGAGACAGGGAGAGCCCGAAGGGGAGGACCCTGTACTGCCATGCCCGCCCCTTGAACGCAAACCTTAGGAACGGCCTGTGTCGAGGGAGAATCGAGACATGAAAGTAAGCGTCCTTCAGGTCGATCGCTGCAAACCAATCCGCGGACTGAACGCATTTGACGATGCGCTTCTGTGTCAACATCTTGAACGGGAGCTTGTGTAGGGCCCGATTCAAGACTCGCAGGTCCAGGATTGGCCGGAGGCCACCGCCTTTCTTGGGCACGATGAAGTAGGGGCTGTAAAACCCCTGCCTCATCTCGGCTGGAGGGACCGGCTCGATTGCACCCTTTGCCAGAAGGACAGCAATCTCCTCGCGCAGGACAGGTGCATCTCGGACTGCCACCGAAGTCTCGAGGATGCCACTGAACCTGGGAGGCCGCCTGGCGAACTGAATCGCATAGCCGAGTCGAACTGTGCAAATGAGCCAGCGAGACGGGCAGATACCGTGCAAGTGGCACCAAAGGCACAATCGACGTGCCCGCAGTGGTGCAGCGAGGGGGAGTAAGGTTGGATGGAACAGAAGGCGATGTGTTCTGACTCATCCCCACAAAAGTCCCCGGGGGGACTGGCTAGGGGTGCGCGGGGAGGCATCGCGTCCCCAGACCGCACTCTCTTGGCCACTGGCAATATGGGTCTCGGGTGAGAGTGAGGAGGCAGTGCGTCGCACACTGTCAGCCCGCAGACCTGGGAACCCGGAGGAAAGGGAAATTGCTCTTTCTTTGACAATGTGGGTACAGAACAAAAGAAAACACAAGATTCTCCACCCGGCCCTCCTCCGGGGGAAGGAGCGACGCTAGCCTCGTCATCTCCTGGGAAAGAGCAAATTCCTCCATCTCCGGGTTGTGCGCGTCAGGGCCGCTTTGTCGTCTTCCTGGAGGACTTGGCGGCCGGCTGAGGCGCAGGGGGCGCCGCACTCCTGCGAGAGGCTCGACGCACTGGCCTAGGTGACGACTCAGCAGCACGGGGCGGAGCAGCTCTGGAGGACGCAGGAGGGCGCCCACGGCGACCAGCAGACTGGGGCCTGGCCCTTGGGCCAGCAGTGGCAGCTGGAGCATCCCGCCGTTTAGGGAGGATGTGCTGAATTGCCTCCGTCTGCTTTTGTACTGCCGAGAATTGCTGGGCAAAACCCTCGACAGTGTCGCCAAATAGCCCCATCTGGGAGATGGAGGCGTCGAGAAAGCGTACTTTGTCGACGTCCTTCATCTCGGCCAGATTGAGCCAGAGATGGCGCTCTTGGACCACTAACGTGGACATCGCCTTCCCGAGGGACCGCGCCATGACTTTCGTCGCCCGGAGAGCGAAGTCAGTCGCCGTGCGCAGCTCCTGCATCAACCCCGGGTCGGGACTACCCTCATGCATTTGTTTCAGTGCCTTGGCCTGGTGAACTTGCAGGATGGCCATGGCATGCAGGGCAGAGGCGGCCTGGCCCGCAGCGCTGTAAGCCTTGGCGGCAAGTGCGGCCGTCAGCTTACAGGCTTTGGACGGGAGACGCGGACGATTCCTCCAGGTGGCGGCGTTTTGCGGGCACAGGTGCACCGCAACCGCTCTCTCCACCTGGGGAATATCAACGTACCCCCTGGCCGCCCCGCCATCGAGGGTAGTGAGGACGGAGGAGGGAGACGAGCGGCTTCTGGCCGAGAAAGGGGCTGTCCACGACTTCGTCAGCTCCTCATGCACCTCCGGGAAGAAAGGCACCGGGGCAAAGTGCGGCCGCTGGTCGCGTTTTGCGCCGATGAACCAATCATCCAGCCGCGAAGGCTCGGGACTGGGCGGTCTGTTGACCTCCAGCCCGATACTCACGGCTGCCCGGGCAAGCATGGCCGTCAGCTCTGGGTTCGGATCGGCAGTGGCGACAACACCCGAGGGGGGCAGCCCCGCCGATCGTTCATCCTCAGAGGACGAAAGCCCATCCCCCCGATGCCGCGATCGACATCTGATCCTCGGGCGGCGCACCGAATGAAATGCTGGCGGCCCCGTGGGGCGAACCCGCGAAATCACTCGGGAACCGGACGGAACAAGCGCTGCGAGAGGAGTAAGAGGTCCGTGGGGACGTGCCCGGCGGAGAAGCTCTTACTGTCACCCTCAGATCTCCCAGAGCGCCAGCCGGCGGTCCTCTGCTCGAGCCAGAGAGACCGGGACGGGTGGCGGCAGAGGGTGCCAATCCTTTCAGAAAGGAAAGGCGAGATCGCAGCATTGCCATGTTCATACGCCCACAACAGGCGCATGACTCATCCACAAACGCATCTTCAGCGTGCTGGATGCCCAGACACTGAAGACAACGCTCGTGACCGTCATCCGAGGACAGGAAGCGACCGCAACCAAGAGAACACGGACGGAACGGCATCTTTAAAAAGACGTGAACCGCCCAGTGTTTTAGAAATTTGCTCTTTCAGGTGAAGTGCCCAGGGGAATCGCTGCTGCAGGGACACCGCTGTCTGCACCGTAACGCCAGCCAGGAACAAACTTCGAGGCAGACGGCTTTGTGGAGATCTGATCTGTTGAAGACTTCTCATCCACTCGGCTCCGAAGCAAAAATCTGATGAGTGGATGCACCTGTCGCCCTTTTATACCCGTATGCACGGGGAGTCGCTCAGGTATGCAAAATCCACTAGCCAAATTTCATTGGCGTTTTCTCTTATCAGAGGCAGTCGGGGCTCCCAAGTAAATCCCCTAATGTCGTCACGACATAACTCGTAGTGCCCGACAGATAGGGAACTATAGCTATTTGCACTTAGTGTAAATAGCATATAGTTAAAAAATACTGCTATTTACACTGAGTGTAAATAGAATCCATCGCTATTTGCACTTAGTGTAAATAGCATCTGTCACTAAAAAAATATGCTATTTGCACTTGGTGTAAATAGCCGCTGCCAAAAAAATATGCTATTTGCACTTGGTGTAAATAGCATCTATTGCTATTTGCACTTAGTGTAAATAGCGTCTATCGCTATTTACACTTAGTGCAAATAGCCGCTGCCTTAAATAAAATCGTAGACAACACTTTGGGGGGTTGCCAGTTGGTGGTTGGGACATGATGCTACATCTAAAATGGTTCAAAATTGCTTCCAAATATCTGTCCACTGTAGTGACCACTATGCATCAGAGGGTTAATATTATTATTATTATTATTATTTTCTCATCATTAAACTATTATAATACCATTTTCACAAAATTTACGATTATTGTTTAATTTACAGAATTATAAATGAACAATAATATATTGTTACTTATTGAATTATCTTTCACATATTTATTAAATACCCATTTGTAATCTAGTAATCTTACAATATGTAGTCTCAAATACTAAGGCATGTTTAAGCAACACACTCACCGAACACTTGTAGTGAAGTTTCTCCTGTAAGTTGAGGTCCAGCAGTAGTTAATACAGTCAGTCTGTAATTTCCAAAATCCTCCAGTCTCAGGTTCCAGAGCTCCAGAGCGAGAGTCTTTCTGTCTAAACTGGCTCTGTCTCTGTATGCTGGGACTATTACAGCTGAATCAAGGGGTCCTGTCACTATGATAGTTGTTCCAAAATTCCACTGAATTGTATCAATTAATGTGGATGGTGGGTTATCAGGAGCGAGCTTTACACTTCCTCCTACTGCTCCATTAGCCGGCCCAGAAATCTGCAGATCTTCACTTAAAAACTGACCTATTCAAAACAACAACAATAATAATAATAATTAATTGCTAAAAGGCAGAGTTACATTTGTTTTTATATAATTTGCTTTTATTTTAATTTGAAAAAAGTGCATACACAATACACAAAATCGTTTTTGCATGATTTACTGATGTCATCAGAGGTCACATTTTATACATGCTGGATAGTAGGGTGCATCAAAAAACCTTATGTCAGTTTTTCACTTTGGCCCTAGCATAAAGTCACTCCACTTAAGTCAGACAGCAAGTGTGCAAAATATATATAAAAAAATAAAATAATGTCCACGTGTGATGAAAAATATCATTACAGGGTCACAAATAAGCATATATGTATTAACAGAACAAAAATTATAATAACCAGTTTCATTTATTTTCTGTACTTATTTAAGGCTACGTCCACACGAAGACGGGTTTCTCCGTATCCAATCTTTTTTTTTGCCTCAAATTCCGTAAACACGGAGTCGTCTCAGGAAATATCTTTTTTTATTTTTATTTAACACACTTATTTACAAAACACAATTTTATAAGCCCATCTCTGCCCACCCACTGCCATCGGCTGGAAGGCTAAAGCCGCCCATCCATCCAAGCCATGCAGGACCACTTCAGCACTCGCTGGACGCTCCTATGCTTCAGCTGGACAGGCGGCGTCGGCGCTTCACTCTATGGCGGTTCTACAGGTCTATCAGGCCAAACTCCTCGCTGCTATGGACGAGTCTGAACCTGATCCTGCAACTCTCAGGGAGCTGAGAAGTGCAACAGACCTGGCTCTGCGCGCCACCAAGACCACCGCCCAGGAAATTGGACGGTCCATGGCCAGCCTAGTGGTGCTCGAGCGCCACCTGTGGCTCACGCTGACGGAGATCAAGGACGCAGACAAGGTCTCCTTCCTTGATGCACCGATTTCGCCTAGCGGCCTCTTTGGACCTGCGGTGGAGGGTTTTGCTGAACGCTTCACGGAAGCACAGAAGGCGTCGCAAGCCATGCGACACTTCCTGCCCAAGCGATCAAGCTCTTCTGCTGCCGCTAGTCGCCCCAAGCCTGTGCCGACTAAGCAGCCTGCGAAGCCCCCGCCTCCTGCCTCCGCCTCTCAGCCTGCCAAGGCTCCGCAGACGCGAGGGCGTTCTCGATCGGCCAGACGCTACCCCCATCCGCAGCGCCAGGGGCCCCGACCCAGGATTGTGTTGGACCCTGCGCCTCCAGCGTCTTCCTGATCTGCAGGCCAGGAAGAGGAGAGGGCCAAGTCCCGCCGCGGCCGGACCGCCCGCCAAGCAGCCTCTCTTAAAAAACCTCTTGTCACTCCGCTCATCGCCGGGTGCAGAGCACATTGTGTCTGTTGCAAACACAGGGCCCGTACAAGCGTCCTTGCAACCGTCCGTTGTTATAACGGGCAAAATAAAACACAAACATTCTCAAAGAGAGAGCAAATTTCCTCTTCCTTCCATCACAAGCGTCCTGCCTCCGTGCAGTCGATCGCTCGAGTTTATCCAGCCCCTTGCCACGCGGGCCGAGGCCTGGAGGGCCATGCCTGGAGGGCCATCCCCGGAGTGTCAGAATGGGTTGTACGGATAATAGAACGAGGTTACTCACTCCAATTCGCTCGCAGACCCCCGCGCTTCAGCGGCGTGGTCTCCACTTCTGTAGACGGCAAGAACGCTCACGTTCTACGTTCAGAAGTGATGACGCTGCTGGAAAAGGGAGCCATAGAAATGGTTCCTCCAGCTCAGAGCGAATCAGGCTTTTACAACCGTTACTTCCTCGTTCCCAAGAAGGACGGCGGCCTCCGGCCCATCCTCGATCTCAGACGCCTGAATCGCGCCCTCATGAGGAGGTCGTTCAGGATGATCACACTGAAGCAGATCCTCTCGCAAATTCGCTCAGAGGACTGGTTCTGTTCCCTGGACCTGAAAGACGCATACTTTCACGTCCAGATAGCCCCCCATCACAGACGATTCTTGAGATTCGCCTTCGAGGGAGTGGCTTATCAGTACACGGTCCTTCCCTTTGGACTGTCCCTGGCTCCACGCACTTTTACGAAGTGCATGGACGCGGCTCTTTCCCCTCTCAGGCAGATGGGAATCCGCATTCTCAATTACCTCGACGACTGGCTCATTCTGGCCCAGTCAGAGGTACAACTACTCTCACACAGAGCCCTCCTCCTCAGCCACTTAGAATGCCTGGGGCTCAGGGTCAATTTTGCCAAGAGCGCACTGTTTCCCAGCCGACGGGTGTCGTTTCTGGGAACAGTTTTGGACTCAGCTCAGATGAGAGCTGTGCTAGCGCCGGAACGCGCTCTGGCCATTCAAAAGCTTGCAGCCTCCTTCCAGAGCGGCACCGCTCGCCCCGTCAAAGCGTTTCAGAGGATGCTGGGCCTCATGGCCACAGCATCGCCGGTGCTACAGTTGGGCCTGCTTCACATGCGGCCACTTCAGCGCTGGTTGAAACCACGGGTTCCGCCCCACGCATGGCGACACGGTCGCCTACATATCAGGGTGAGCCAGGCCTGTGTAACAGCCCTAGCCCCCTGGAAGAACCCACAATGGTTCAGAAAGGGTGTGACCATAGGGATGGTCTGCAGCAGGAAAGTTGTCACGACAGACGCCTCCAACATGGGTTGGGGGGCGCTGTGCGAAGGCAAACCGACCTTTGGCCTTTGGTCGAAGGCGGAGCAGAACCTCCACATCAACTGCTTAGAGATGCTAGCAGTGTGTCGAGCCTGCCAGTTTTTCCTGCCAGAGCTAAGGGGACGACATGTGCTGATCCGCTCAGACAACATGTCAGTGGTGTCCTACGTAAATCACCAGGGAGGTCTCTCCTCGAATCGCCTCTTCCTTATGGTAGAGCGACTTCTGGAGTGGGCTCAGCTCAACTTGCGCTCGCTGAGAGCAGCACATTTGCCGGGCAGATTGAACCAAGGAGCGGATATGTTATCACGGAGCAACGTCCCCTTAGAAGAGTGGATGCTCCACCCGCAGACGGTTCGAATGATCTGGAGAATCTTTGGCAAGGCCGAGGTAAACCTTTTCGCCTCCAAAGACAACTCTCACTGCCCAGCCTATTATTCGAAGGTCAAGGACGCGTTGGCCCACGACTGGCCCAACCTCCTCCTCTATGCATTCCCTCCGATCGCTCTGATTCCTCAGGTCATCAGGCGAATCAGGGAACAACGACACAAGGTCTTGTTGGTGGCCCCCCTGTGGGAGAACCAGCCTTGGATGTCAGAGCTGACCCAGCTGCTAACCGCAGCCCCCTGGCCCGTGCCCCTGAGACGAGACCTCCTCTCTCAGGCGAACGGTTTATTGTGGCACCCTCGTCCCGAACTGTGGGCGCTTCACCTCTGGCCGCTCAACGGGAGCCTACCAGCCTCCCAGAGCGAGTGTTAAATACCATTTCTGAGGCTAGAGCCCCGTCTACGAGACGCCTCTATGCCCTTAAATGGGCGGAGGACCCCCCTACATCTGAGTTGGCGGTGATTCTGTCCTTCCTGCAGGAACTGCTGAATAAAGGACGCTCTCCCTCCACACTCAGGGTGTTCGTATCGGCTATAGCGGCCTTCCACGCCCCTATCGCGGGCCAATCAGTGGGCAGGGACAATGTTATCGTCCGCTTTCTAAGGGGTGCCAAGAGGCTGAATCCGCCTCGGCCCCTTACTGTCCCTACGTGGGACTTACCCACTGTGCTGAGGGCCCTGAGGGGCCCTCCTTTTGAGCCGCTCCAGTCTACGAACCTTCGGTCGCTGTCGCTGAAGACTGCTTTGCTACTAGCACTAGCGTCAGTCAAGCGAGTAGGAGACCTGCAGGCGCTCTCTGTGAGCCCTGCCTGCCTGGAATTTGGGCCAAACGACTCCAAGGTCGTCCTAAAACCAAGGCATGGATACGCACCTAAGGTACTTTCCACTCCGTTCAGAGCTCAGGTCATCACACTCTCCGCGCTTCCTCCCTCCGAGGAGGACCGGGAGTTCATTCTGTTATGCCCTGTTAGAGCTCTACGGATCTACTTTGAGCGTTCCGCCTCCTTCAGGCGCACGGAACAGCTCTTTGTTAGCTTCGGTAACTGCGCCATAGGGCTTCCGGTCACGAAGCAGAGACTCTCTAAGTGGATAGTGGATGCCGTTACGCTGGCTTACTCTTCCTTGGGCCTTCAATGCCCCATTGGAGTACGAGCCCATTCGACTAGAGGCATTGCCTCGTCGTGGGCCTGGTCTAGCGGTGTGTCCATTACAGACATTTGTGTGGCGGCCGGCTGGGCCTCGCCGTCCACATTTGCAAAGTTTTATAAGTTGGATGTACCGACCTTACAGGCCAGGGTCCTATCTGCTTAGATGAGTATGACTTATGTTGTGGGAACAACCCTAACGGAGATCTCTTGACTGCATGGGCACTCAAGCTCTCTGATGGGTTCCTTACATATCTCAGCCCTGAAAGTGCTGAGTATGCGAGGAATACATGGAATGACCCGGGCCGAGCGTGACCTCTATGAGCTCAGCTCGCTTTAGCCCGAGTATACTATTATACTTCCCTCTGAGCATGGAATGCTTATGGAGGTATTTTACACAGTCGTTCCTCTACCATAGCACGGCGTGATTGAATTGTGTTCCCATAGCGTCTTTAGCAAGACGCAGTACGAGTGGCGTATCGATAGGGAACGTACTCGGTTACTATCGTAACCTCGGTTCCCTGAGATACGGAACGAGTACTGCGTACTTTGCCGTGCCAGGTAGCTGCACGACTCAGTCGTCGCTTCAGTCGAAGTAAACCTGAGGATCCTATGGCGAGACGGCTGATTATATAGCCAGATAACCCCGCCCATTCTGGCGGGATCTGGCGGGCTCCGTCGCCATAGGCTCGTGCAGCTCCGCTGCCGACACATTGGTTCGTTTTATCACACTGCACGAACCAATGATCGTGCAGTTTCACTGCGTGATTGAATAAGGCTTCAGTAAAGGAGAAAAAAGGCTTTTTCCCATAGCGTCTTTAGCAAGACGCAGTACTCGTTCCGTATCTCAGGGAACCGAGGTTACGATAGTAACCGAGTACGATTTAGGTTTCTTTTTATTTCTTCAATTTTCTCTGTTATATTTTTGGATTCTCTTATTGCCAAGTTTTTAGATAGATGAATTCCCAAGTATTTAACATCATTCTTAACTGTAATCATCTCCAAGTCTGTCTCAGTGCAATTATACAAGGGTAATATTTCACATTTTTTTAGATTAAGGCAAAGGCCTGATGCCCTTGAAAAAACAGAAATCGCATTTAAAGCCTTCTGAAGAATTGATTTGTCCTTTAGAAATATCACTGTATCGTCAGCAAATTGGCTCATTTTCAATTCGGTATCACAAACTTTTATCCCTTCAAGGTCGTTATTATTTACTATAAAATAGGCCAAAAGCTGCATACAGAGAATGAATAATTTTGGTGAAATTGGGCAACCTTGTCTTATTCCACAAGAGACATTGATTCTTGGAGTGATGCCTGATTGAAGTGAAATATAACTGTATATTTGGTCATAAAACATTCTGATTACCTTACAAAAGTTGTTGCCAAACCCAAAAAGTTGGAGCGATTTCAGTAAGAAGTCATGTTCGATAGAATCAAATGCCTTGAAAAAATCAATAAACAATATTAAGCTTTCTGTGTTAATAAGGCTCTGGTAATCTAACATGTCCATAATTAATCTCACATTGTTATGAATATGTCTACCTTTAATAAAAGCTGACTGAAATTTGTCTATTAAATTGTTCAAGACATTTTTTACTCTGTTAGCATATACTAAAGCTAGTAATTTATAATCATTGCAAAGTAGAGTTATAGGTCTCCAATTATCTAATAGTAATAAGTCTTTTTTGGGTTTGGGCAACAAGGTTATCAGACCAGTTTTCATTGTAGGGGATAACTGACCATTTTTTATGCAGTCGAGATACGCATTAAATAATAAATTTTTAATATCTGTCCAAAAAGTCGTAAAAAATTCTATAGATAAACCATCAATGCCCGGTGATTTACCATTTTTCATTTGTTTTAAAGCTGTTTCAATTTCTGTTAAGGTTACATCTCTTTCTAGTAAAAATTTGTCTTCATCTGTTAGTTTTGTTACATTTTCTTTTACACTATTCATAAAGGCATCACAATCATCACTCTGAAATTTTTTCTTATATAAGTTGCTATAGAATTGACATACTTCCTCTGTTATTTTATTTGTGTCTTGAATAATATTTCCATTTTGGTTTAATTGTGTTATACATTTTTTAGTCTGTCTCCGTTTTTCAAGGCTATAAAAATATGATGAGTTTTTTTCCCCCTGCTCAATCCATTTGGCTCTTGATCTTACAAAGGCGCCTTTTGCCTTCTCCAAGTATATAACATCTAATTGGTTCTGAAGCATGTGTAACTCTTGTGTCTCTTCTACAGTTATGTTAGGTTGTCCACATAATAAACTTATCTTTTCAACTATTTCCTTTTGTTTACGTTTACGGTTGTCGGCTATTTTCTTACCAGTTTCAATAACTTGTTGCTTTACTCGAAATTTAAACCACTCTCACTTACTTATATCTGACAAATCCATGTCATCAGTTTCAAGACATATTATTCTAATCTGGCTACAAAATTCTTCGTTCAGCAACAAGGCATTGTTAAATTTCCAAATATTGATTGATTTTTGTTTTTGTTTGACTATTGAGAGTGACAAACCAATAAGACAATGATCCGTGAGAGGAGATGATTGAATATCACATTTTGGTGTAAGATTAGTAATATTTGGAGACACAAGCCAATAATCTATCCTTGAGCATAGGCTAACATCTGCTGGGCTGATCCATGTAAATTGCATTTTGTTAGGGTGTGTCACTCTCCAATAATCTACCAAGTTATTGGATAAACAAAAATTGTTTAACATGTCATTATATTCCGGTTGTAACCCCTTGGGAGGTTTCCTGTCAAGCCAGGAATTAGGTGCTATGTTAAAATCACCTCCTATTATTATGCTATCCGTGCCATAAGTTGCACTCCATTCCCTGATAGCTTGAGTTAACTTTAACATCATATTTTTATTGAGAGACCTGTTGTTGTACCCATATACATTAATCAAAATCATCTTAAAATCAAATACTTCTACCACAACCATTAGCCAGTGACCTGCTTCATCACTTTTATAATCAATAATTTTCCCCACAAACCTAAAAAGTAAAATCATCACTCCTGCAGAGTGAGAAGTTCCATGTGAATACAAAATATTGTCTCCCCATTGTTGCTTCCAAAAGTTTTCATCGTCCTTATTAGAATGTGTCTCTTGTAGCAAAATAAGGTTGGCTTTGACTTCCTTACAAAATAAAAAAATGGCCTTACGCTTAATGTTATTCTTTAAACCTCGAACATTTAAAGAACTAAAAACAATAGACATACGAATGAAACAAAATACACGCTCTTAGATGCGCTTAGAAAGTAGAATTTCAGGCAGGAATGAACAATCTGTCATAGATTTCAACTTTGACATTAACAGTAACAGTCCCCTTAATCAAACTTTCTGAATCAAGGTGATGACACTAAACTTAACCTGTGAAAGGTGCCTCCACTCTTTTTCCGTCTACAGGTCCTTCTCAAAAAATTAGCATATTGTGATAAAGTTCATTATTTTCTGTAATGTACTGATAAACATTAGACTTTCATATATTTTAGATTCATTACAACACAACTGAAGTAGTTCAAGCCTTTTATTGTTTTAATATTGATGATTTTGGCATACAGCTCATGAAAACCCAAAATTCCTATCTCAAAAAATTAGCATATCATGAAAAGGTTCTCTAAACGAGCTATTAACCTAATCATCTGAATCAACTAATTAACTCTAAACACCTGCAAAAGATTCCTGAGGCTTTTAAAAACTCCCAGCCTGGTTCATTACTCAAAACCGCAATCATGGGTAAGACTGCCGACCTGACTGCTGTCCAGAAGGCCATCATTGACACCCTCAAGCAAGAGGGTAAGACACAGAAAGAAATTTCTGAACGAATAGGCTGTTCCCAGAGTGCTGTATCAAGGCACCTCAGTGGGAAGTCTGTGGGAAGGAAAAAGTGTGGCAGAAAACGCAGCACAACGAGAAGAGGTGACCGGACCCTGAGGAAGATTGTGGAGAAGGACCGATTCCAGACCTTGGGGGACCTGCGGAAGCAGTGGACTGAGTCTGGAGTAGAAACATCCAGAGCCACCGTGTACAGGCGTGTGCAGGAAA
The DNA here is from genome assembly GCF_936440315.1 of Barbus barbus. Taxonomy (NCBI): domain Eukaryota; kingdom Metazoa; phylum Chordata; class Actinopteri; order Cypriniformes; family Cyprinidae; genus Barbus; species Barbus barbus. Next base: position 13,730,233 of record NC_136749.1, read on the forward strand.
TGGGCTACAGGTGCCGCATTCCCCAGGTCAAGCCACTTTTGAACCAGAAACAGCGGCAGAAGCGCCTGACCTGGGCTACAGAGAAGCAGCACTGGACTGTTGCTCAGTGGTCCAATGTACTTTTTTCGGATGAAAGCAAATTTTGCATGTCATTCGGAAATCAAGGTGCCAGAGTCTGGAGGAAGACTGGGGAGAGGGAAATGCCAAAATGCCTGAAGTCCAGTGTCAAGTACCCACAGTCAGTGATGCTGGTGTTGGTCCACTGTGTTTTATCAAGGGCAGGGTCAATGCAGCTAGCTATCAGGAGATTTTGGAGCACTTCATGCTTCCATCTGCTGAAAAGCTTTATGGAGATGAAGATTTCATTTTTCAGCACGACCTGGCACCTGCTCACAGTGCCAAAACCACTGGTAAATGGTTTACTGACCATGGTATTACTGTGCTCAATTGGCCTGCCAACTCTCCTGAGCTGAACCCCATAGAGAATCTGTGGGATATTGTGAAGAGAAAGTTGAGAGACGCAAGACCCAACACTCTGGATGAGCTTAAGGCCGCTATCGAAGCATCCTGGGCCTCCATAACACCTCAGCAGTGCCACAGGCTGATTGCCTCCATGCCACGCCGCATTGAAGCAGTCATTTCTGCAAAAGGATTCCCGACCAAGTATTGAGTGCATAACTGAACATAATTATTTGAAGGTTGACTTTTTTTGTATTAAAAACACTTTTCTTTTATTGGTCAGATGAAATATGCTAATTTTTTGAGATTTTGGGTTTTTCATGAGCTGTATGCCAAAATCATCAATATTAAAACAATAAAAGGCTTGAACTACTTCAGTTGTGTGTAATGAATCTAAAATATATGAAAGTCTAATGTTTATCAGTACATTACAGAAAATAATGAACTTTATCACAATATGCAAATTTTTTGAGAAGGACCTGTATAATAGCATACCCTTCCTTCAAGTAAGCTTTCTTCCCGTTGCGTCTGGCCTCCTGTACCGTCGGATACAGCTTTGACCAGTCCTGTCTAAATTGAACATGCAGCTCCTTGCAGACTCTGGCCTCCCTCGACCTCCTCCAGATCTCGTCCCTCGTCGTCCGCATACCAAACTGCATGATGATCGGTCGTGGTCTCATGTTGAAGGCGGGATCATCTTTCTTTCCCAGACGATGGACAGTATCAACCTTGTCTCGTAGTTGTTCCACTGAAATCGGAATCACTCTTGTGAGAATACCGATCACCATCTCTCTTGTATCCTCGTTTTCCTTCTCCGGTAGCCCGATCAATTTGAGATTCCATCGTCTTCCGTATCGCTCGATTTCCCGGCATCTTTCCTTCAGCTCCTTGTTCTCTTTTGTCAGCCTATCCACTTGTACTTTGAGTTGAATTATTCCATTTTTATTTTCTGTCACCTCTTTTTCGTTATTCTGGATGCGCTGTTCAAAGTTTTCAAACTTTCTTTCGAACGCATCCAGCCTTTCCTCAAATCTTTGTGATAGAGTGTGAATAGCATCGTATATGCTTTCCATGCTTATTTCTTTTGATTTATCTCTCCTCTTCAGTTTTTTGGGATTTGGACTCTGTAACGGAGTGTGGTCGCTCAGAGGTTTTGCCCTCTGCATCTCTTCTTCAACACATTCGTCAAAACATGCCTCACGTATCCCGTCCACGCTGTAGTCATGATCCTTTAAGGCTAAGCTATCTTGGTCCTGAGTATTAGCCATTTTTTTTCTTTTTCTAGTGTATTATTTTGTGCGTCTTTTCAAAAAGTGACTCACAATAGTCTTTTAAGAGTGTTGTTTACCTCACAATGGCTTGAGGGGTGACTGTTGTTCAAATTTAACTATTTTGAATGTCAAAATCACTTTTTCTGTCGGACCCTGCGACTTTTGCGACTGCTCACTCCGCCATCTTGATCCTCCCCCCTCTCAGGAAATATCTGCGTCCACACGGAATCACTGAAAACGACGAGGGGCATCCAGCTAACGGAAATGACGTAGGCTGTGTCTATCCACTGGTGTCCAGCCAGTGGTGTCTAGCCGGAGGTGAGTCTGTGGGGCTGCAGCTGGATGCTATACGCTACTTGCACACCTACTTCCGCCTTCTTTTCAATAGGGCTCAGTCAGTTCCGGTTTAGCAATGGCTACGTTCTACACCCGCTGTCTCCAAGATCTCCCACGGATTAACGTTACTGACGTGCATCGTATTTGCAAAACAACCAAAGCTCCATCCAGCAAGCTGGAGAAAGGCTTTAAATTATACGCAGCCTCGTATATACACGGTTACGAAGGTAAGCAACATTTAATGTTAAACAGCTTTCAGTGCTAACTGTTAGCTAACTGTAAACAAACAGGAATGCCTTAATTGTTTTCATCATATGTGCTTGTGTTATTGTTATCAGTATCAAATAAAGACAGGCTGTCAGGGGAAGTCTGCGTTAGAGCCTTGTGTTACAGGTCAATGAGGAAGAATGAGGCACCACACAATTTAATAGTATGCTAGAGACATAGGGTTCACCGTTCTCCAAAACCAGTTCAGGTGTTCAAGTGTGTTCAAATGCCTTAATGTGTGTTCCGAATTGTTCATGTGTGTTCCGATGTGTTCATGTGTGTTCATTTTCTTGAAGTATTACAAATAACAAGGAGGTTTTGCAGAAGAATCAGAATGTTGTCAGTCTGAATTTGAAATCCGTATTTCTTAAGATACCTGTGTGATTCCAGTGTGAAGTATTGCATAAACCCAGAGTAGCCACAGTGTATTCTGCTCCTACAAAGCCACCTTGGTTATTGTTCTACTAAAATTAACATGCTACTAACTTGGACTTTATTGGCAAGAAGTACAAGTTAATAATTATATATATTTTTTTTTAGGTTGGACTCAGGGATGTTTCACCTGTGGTGCTCACACACAGCAAGTGTTCATGTGTGGCAGTACCTTCTGCTATCTCTGAAATCTATAAACACACTTTTTTCTGAACATTTTCTCCAAACTCCAAAACAATGGCCGACAAACCGGAACTCAGCGAGCCCTATTACTTCAAAGCGGAACTACGTAACGAGTCTGCGTGCAAGTAGCGTATTGAAAACGATGTAGTACACATGCCAGACCAATATGTGGTGCTGTAATTCTGCCACAGAGATACACAAAAAAACACAGAAGAAGACTTGGACCATGTGCGTAAACCTTGCGCGCTGAATACAAACTAACACAAAGCAGAATATTTTGCTTTAATAAAACTAATGAGCTCAGTAGGTTCTGCAGCACGAACACAGGCACGTAGTCTGAGGCTGTGTCCAAATTCAGGGTCTGCATCCTCCTTAGGATCCTTCCTACCCGGTTGAAGGAGGAGGGATCCTCCGACGTCCGCAAAACCCGGAAGTCGGTGTTTGTGAATTTGGACAGCCTACCCTTCTTTCAGTTCCCTCCCTTACCCGTTGCTCATATCCTGTCGCCTAGCAACCGTGACAGCGCCAAGCAAGAAGCGGGAAAATGGACAAACAAAGAGTTATTCTCCTCATTTTAATTCTTTTGGAAGAAATAAAGCAATTAAATAAATTAAATACTTTCTTTGCTCGTTGTCGGAGAGTTTTTTATACCAGACTACAAGACAGTCACATCCAGGTAAGCCATTATAGCCTATTTTTATTTGTTTTTAAGTATTCTACTAATTTCTCCTACAAATTCATTGAGCCGAAGCATAAACTTTAGCTTGTTTTGTCAGAGAAACTCCTCTCCCACTCCGCTACCGCTCGCTTCGTCCGCCATTACGCTCTGCCGAAAAGAATTATGGGATAGGTAGGACGGGAAAGGATCCACCACACCCATCCTTCCAATTCGGGGAAAAGGAGGACATATTTGTGGGCCGCATTTGAAGGATCCTACGAATTTGGACAGCCTTCGTCGCGGCGCTGTGACGTAACATCCTTCAAATGAGTACTCCGAAGGATGCAGACCCTGAATTTGGACACAGCCTGACATTGTTGTTGTTGTTGTCGCTGTTATGTGATGTAGCGATGTCTGATTAGGGGCGAGACGTGGGCTGATGACGTCATCTTTTCAGAAAATATGCGGAAAACACGAAACCGGCGTTTTCAAATTTATCCACCCTGGGACCCGGTTTCAAAAATGATCGGTTTCACTCTTCGAAAACGCCGGTTTCGTGTGGACGAAACGCCTATACGGTAAAAAAATTATGCGTATACAGAGAAACCCGTCTTCGTGTGGACGGAGCCTAAGTGACATGTAGGCCAAGTATGGTAACCCTAACCCATACTTGAATTTGTCCTCATTTAATCCATCCAAGTGCACACACAGCAGTGAGTAGTGAACACACAGATCAGTGGGCAGCCATTTTTGCTGCATCGCCTGGGAGCAATTGTGGGTTTAGTGGAGAGCGCAGTTCATTCACTCCACCCACCTACAAGTCCTGTCGGTACTGAGAGAAGTAAACCTGCGACCTTCAGGTTACGAGTCTGACTCTCTAACTATTAAGCCACAACTGCCCACTGCCATTTTGCCATGAATGACTGTGTAGAGCGTGGTGTCAAGCTGAGAGCAGTTTAAGCCTGGCTCACACTACAGAGCCAGAATCTCTCCAGATCCTTCAGATTCACAGCTCCATGACGGTGCTTCTTCTCTTCAGTTCACCTCACTCATTTTCTATAGGGCTCAGGTCAGAGGACTGGAATGGCCAGCAGAAGCTTGGTTTTGTGCTCCGTAACCCATTTTTGTATTGTTTTTGAGGTTTGTGTTTGGATTATTGTCCGGTTGGAAGATCCAAACATGGCCCATTATAAGATTTCAAACAGAGTCAGTCACTTGCTGATTTTTTATCTGTTGGTGTTTGATAGAATCCATGATGCCATGTGTCTGAACAAGATGTCCAGGACCTCCAGCAGAAATATAGGCCCACAACATCAAAAATACAGCAGTATATTTAATTGTGCACATGGGGTACTTTTTATCCCTGTGTTCACCAAACCCATCTTGAGTGTTTGCTGCTAAAAAGCTCATTTTTTTGTTTCATTGTTTCATCTGACCATAGAATTTTTTAAATAATAGATCAAAAGGATTAACAATGCACATTTATTTCCACAGCCTGATCATATTTACCAAGGGTACCAACAATTCTGACCAAGTATGTGTATGTGTGTATATATATATATATATATATACATATATATATATATATATATATACATATATATATATATATATATATACATATATATATATATATATATATACATATATATATATATATATATATATATATATATATATATATATATATATATATATATATATTAGGGCTGTCAGTTTACTACGTTAATTATTAGTTAGAAAAAAATCATGCGATTTAAAATATTTTCAAGCAGTTAATACACACGGGCCCCGCCCCCAGACCTTAATCTTACATTTCATACAGTTGACTGTTAACAAATATGATGCAGGGCAACAACTCCATGAATGTAGTTATGCCCTAAAATTTAAGTTTTGGTGCAAAAATGCCACATTAGCCTATGTGTTTTTGTGTCATATTTATATCATACGATAAGTCATATCGATTTCACAGGAGCAGCGAGAGCAAATCATCACACGAGTGCTGTTTGTCCCAAATATCACGAGTTTATATCTCTCTCCACCCTCAATACCACGACTGAGGTGCCCTTGAGCAAGGCACCGAACCCCCAACTGCTCCCCGGGCGCCGCAGCATAAATGGCTGCCCACTGCTCCGGGTGTGTGTTCACGGTGTGTGTGTGTTCACTGCTGTGTGTGTGCACGTTGGATGGGTTAAATGAAGAGCACGAATTCAGAGTATGGGTCACCATACTTGGCCGTATGTCACTTCACTTCACTTTAAATGTGATTTTATACAACAGTAAATAAGAAGTTGATATTGTGTTCTATTTTAAACATTGTTTTTGCTCAATGTTGCAGAGAACACTACCTTTAAAGCCATAGCAGAATTGTTGTGCCTCTCCGAGAAACACAACGGTGTTTAGTTTCTGAATGAATCCGCCTTTTGAACGAATCGTATGAATCGATTATTAAAATGCCCATTCATAAACTGAGCCATTTACTTCATTCCGGAATGAATCAGCCGTTTGAATGAATCGACTGAAGGCATTTACTGCCACTTGCTGGCAGATTTAATTTCTTATTTAGAGTATCATTTAATTAATAATGATAATGATGATGATGATGATGATGATAATAATAATAATAATAAACACTGAAAAGAAAAGTTCACCTGTCATCATTTACTCACCCTAGTATCATTTCAAACCTTTCTTTTGTGGATCATAAAAGAAGGTATTTTAAAGAAACTGAGATGTTTCTCAAATTATATTATTTTATGTTCCATAGTTTATGTTAGGCCGTTGTATCCTAAATGCTTGTGTAATCATTTTTTTTTGTTGAATCAAATAAAATATATCTAAAGCTACAATTTGTAATGTCTTCTTGATACTTTCTCATTTAACACAAAAATTGTTTTAAATAATATTTGTGGGTATTTTCACAGTCAAATTTATTTAGTAGTTAATTGAGATTATTTCAATTAATTAATCGAAACATCATGCAATTGATTAGATTAAAAATTTTAATCGACTGACAGCCCTAATATATATATATATATATATATATATATATATAGACCTATATTTTGTTATATATATAAGTATAAATAAAACTTTTCTCATATGTCACGATAATTAATAGTGAAAATGCTTTCATTGAAACTGTACACATTTACTTTAATATAGGCTAATCATTGTTTCAGAACTTTTTATAATTAAAAGTTTTATTATGTTATTACGTTTTTATTTAACTGTATGAACAGTTATGAGTTTTGTACTAATTTACCACTTGCTTGTGAAACTAATACCAAACTATTAATGAACCCATATGCAAATATGTCTAAACCCATCAATACTTGTTAAAAGTATGTAAGTAAATATAAAAGATAGACATGCATTTGAAAAATATTTAAAAACAGAAACAAATAACCTATAAACATACAAATTTTTGCATACATGTTGTTTTAATGAAGGTGAAGTGCATATGTGAATATATCACCTCATACAATATGTAACATATATGGCAATATCACCCTTTATATAGTACAATATATGTCAAACTGTATATTATATTTCCATATGGAAATTTAAAACACACAGCATTATTTAATTGATAGAAAGAGGCTCACCAAAACATGACAATATCCACAGGGTCCCATATAAGCCACGAGAAACCATCATGATCAAGCTCACAGCTATCACGAGCTGCAGCTCAACTCATCTGAACTAGTATCTACATATAGTTTCGGTTAATGATAAACGGCAGTTCTAGACAGCAGAGAGCTCACTGTGCCACCTAGTGCTGGATTATAGGAGCCTTACATAACATCTAAATTAAGAGACTATTTTTAAATCAAAGAAATTATTTCTAAATATTAAAAGGGACACTCAAAATATTTGTTCTGTACCATATAGTCTGTCATTTCAGTCTCTGCTGGTAAGTATAACAATTAAATTATTATTATTATTTATTTTATTTTATTTTTTGGTTGCTTGAATTAAATGCTGAAATCATTCTCAGACATAAACACATTTGTTTTGCTTAACCTATAATGTGCAGTTTTCTAACGGAGCAAATTGTACTACTATAGAATTGTTTGACTGGCTGTGCAAAAGAGGAGGAGCAATTTTCGTTCATGTTGTTCAAGTTCAAGTGCATGTTGTCGAATTCATTTTTAAAGTACTTTATAATTTTAACATATACAATTGTCATATAATATGCAATGAAAAGTACAGACTTTAATAAGCCACATATTTGTTTTATAAACAGCAACTGATTAATTGTAGACTTGCGTTGTGAACAGTACATTCCAGGGCCCATAGGGTAGCTGTGGAACGTGACAACGATCACAGTGAAATAAACACACTTTCATCATGTGTTATGCCACTCTGGAAGTGATAGAAAGTGCCTTATTTAAGTGCCTGGATAGCTTTCAACGTCTTTCTATGAAAGACATCACTGTAAAACTGTGATGTAAAAAAACGGCCAAATTAATGGTATAGTACCATTAAAACAGTACTATACCATAGACAACAATGCATTCTGGGTAATATTTGTTGTTTTTGATAAAGTAGACTGCTGCAACTGTGAATTATCAGTGTTCAGAGTCGACACTGAGGTCCAAATCACACCCTACACTCTCATTTAGCATTCTCTACATTAGTTTACTAATATAGTCCACCTGAAGGAGAGAATCCAGACACTGATGAACACCTGCTGTTAACAAGCAGAATCACTGAAGAAAAAGCCTAAGATCTCAGCAGCATTACTAGCTTCACTTATTACTAATACGTTTGACTTTATTTTTGTCATATGTCTAAAGAAGCTCTCATTGAGAATTATCACAGGTTTAGATGTTTTAATGAAAATAATGGATTTATATGAAGTCACCATTATCGAACAGTGTTTGCTTTTGTTGGGCTCTTGACCCTTGACTTTTCAACATCACTTTGTCTTTGGCTGATTGTGTGATGAGAAAATGCTATCAGGTGATGTTGGTTATATGTTGACAATAACATAAACAGCATTGAGTGACCAGACCCACTAATTTCATCCAGAATTTAGTCTTGTTCAGTTTGTTTTTCATAGACATGTGGTTTTATACCACGAGATCCAGCAAAATCGTGGTAATCAGCTGTTATGAAGGATTGTAAAAGCACATTGCACACATAACGTTTTGAACTACTCTGTCATTCAGAGACACACAGACATCAAGAATCAGCATATGAATCTCAACAATGGTGACATTTAAAGTTTCATGTTGCAATGCATGCTGAGAATTTTCCTCAGTACAGGAAAAAACTCACCCATGTCTCTGTGTGTTTGACTGACACCTTATTTGATTTATTTTTATTTTTTTTATATAAAAAGTGTGTCGGTGGTATCACTGTTATGGTAAAGTTAAAGTGTATTACCAACATAACTCTCTCAATAGATTAGACACCATCAATAAGTATCAATCAATAAGTAACCCACATCACAATGACACTTTTGTTGTTGTTTTTCGCTATACCAAGCATGTCTTTTAAACATGTCTTTCTAACATACTGCAGCCCAAAAACAAAACCTGATTCTAAGAAATCAAAGGTCAGTAAGCCAACCAAAGTAAATACGGTTCACCATAATGGTAACTAAACATTTTCAATAAAACATCAACATCTAAATCTCTGTTATTTCTCACTAAGAGCTTCTGTAGACATCTGATAGAAATAATGTCAAACTGGGGTGCGTTTCCCAGAACCAACTACTGTATGGTCGCAAGTTCTGTTGTTGCCAATGGAGTTCAGTGGAACTGCAGGAGAAATGGCTGTTAGCTTGCTTACATTTCAAGGAAGAGAAGATCAGTTTTCCCCTATTCTCGTTCTACACTCATGTCATTTTCAGTGAAGCTAAAGCCAGGAATGATTCTAGTTTAAAGCTTTCACAGAATAGTCATTCAACCATCCAAAATGAAAGACCCCTTTATAAACATGGTGCTAGCAGAGTTCCTGTTGGTGCATAAGACAGATTTATCTAGGAATGATGAGTCTGATTCAGCAAACTTGAAAGAAATACTGCCCTATTCACAACAAATCACATCCCCTGTTGAAATGTAGGCTGTGTCCAAATTCAGGGTCTGCATCCTCCTTAGGATCCTTCCTACCCGGTTGAAGGAGGAGGGATCCTCCGACGTCCGCAAAACCCGGAAGTCGGTGTTAGTGAATTTGGACAGCCTACCCTTCTTTCAGTTCCCTCCCTTACCCGTTGCTCATATCCTGTCGCCTAGCAACCGTGACAGCGCCAAGCAAGAAGCGGGAAAATGGACAAACAAAGAGTTATTCTCCTCATTTTAATTCTTTTGGAAGAAATAAAGCAATTAAATAAATTAAATACTTTCTTTGCTCGTTGTCGGAGAGTTTTTTATATCAGACTACAAGACAGTCACATCAAGCCATTATAGCCTATTTTTATTTGTTTTTAAGTATTCTACTAATTTCTCCTACAAATTCATTGAGCCGAAGCATAAACTTTAGCTTGTTTTGTCAGAGAAACTCCTCTCCCACTCCGCTACCGCTCGCTTCGTCCGCCATTATGCTCTGCCGAAAAGAATTATGGGATAGGTAGGACGGGAAAGGATCCACCACACCCATCCTTCCAATTCGGGGAAAAGGAGGACGTATTTGTGGGCCGCATTTGAAGGATCCTACGAATTTGGACAGCCTTCGTCGCGGCGCTGTGACGTAACATCCTTCAAATGAGTACTCCGAAGGATGCAGACCCTGAATTTGGACACAGCCGTAGAGTCTTAAGAGGTGTTTCAGGTGTTGCTCTCAGAATCTTGATTAGGCCATAGTTCAATTAGGACATTTAAGTAATTTTTATAAACGCACTTTAAAACATTAATGGTGTGCATCTTGAGACAAAACAAAGGCACTGAAATGTTTTAAGATCAGTCAGTGCAAGTTTCTTTACATTTTAGTCTAGGCTTAAGCCTTGTCTGTGAAACAGGGGGTCAGTGATTTATAAACAAGTAATAATACTTTAAAATCAATCCTAAATGAAGCTGGAAGCCAGTGTAAGGCCTGAGGACTTGTGACATGCTCTGAATTTCTAGTTCTAGTCAGACTCCTGGTAGAAGCTAATCCTTACAATGTTTCTGAGATGATAATATTTTGATTTAGTTATTGCTTTGACATGACTACTGAAACTAAGGTCTGACTCCAGAATCACACCAAGATTCTTGACTTGATGTTTTTGTTGACTCCTAGAGTCAAGATATGGATTTACATTGAGAACTTCACCTTTGTTTCCAAATGCAATAATTTAAGTTTTCTTATTGTTTATTTGAAGAAATTTTTAGCACATCCAACTGTTAATTTCATCAATGCATTGGCAGAGGGAGTCAATGGGGCTGTAGTCATTTGGCAATAAGGCTAGGTAATTCTGGATGTCATCTGCATAGCTGTGATAGGCAGTTTGGTTCTTTCTCATTATTTGACTCAGTGGGGTATATACAGGTTGGAGACAAGAGAGGCGCAGGAATTGAGCCTTGAGGGACTCTGTATGTCATGGACTTCCACTTAAACTTATGGTCTCCTAACCTCTCCCTTCTGAGTATGACCTAATCCATTTTGAAAATTGAAACCAGACTGAAAAATGTCCAGGTTTCCATTTGAGTTTAAGAAGTTGTTCAGCTGATTGAAAACAACATTTTTCAATGATCTTACCTATAAAAGGAAGATCAGTATTTACCATTGACATTGCTAAATATTGTTGCTCAGTATGGTGTTATCCAGATTTTTTCAGGAGGTTTGAGAACAAGGTTTGTCTAGCTGTGCCTAGTTCCACATTAAAAGCATGAGGGCTGTATTTACAGATGTTAGTCAATTTCAAGTTTCGTGTTCTGCCACATCTGGTGTGGTTGCACCAGGCCCCACACTTTGAGGGGGCCCTGCGATGAACGGACCGAGGGGGGCCCACCAACCCCCTCCTCCCTGGAACACAATCGCGACCAAGGGGGCCCCGCTACCAACTTCACACCGGGCCCAGCGTCAGCTAAGGATGGCCCTGTTGGTGTTAAATATAGTCTTCATAAATACCACACAAGTGTTCTCATTTATGCATCTCTTTCTGACATATTTAGATTCAGTAGTAGGAAAAACAAATCCTTTTAAAATCAGAGAAAAGTAATATCTTGGCAATGCCACATAGTGTATGTGGCCTTACAGATTTACAAAAAAAGCTGAGAACCAGAAGGTGGAATGATAAAGAAATTGACTTTTTATTTGGAGAAAATGAGCTCCATCTGCTCCGTGTCACTGGAGTTTACATAAATTATAAACAAGATAACACTGGTATGTTACATTCTTTGGAAAATATCATTATACAATTAGGTAATTAGATCAAATAATTTCCATATACCCAAAGTAACAGCCATACCAATTTGTTCCAAAAATTTGTTTTTCATTACCCACTATCAGTTTTATCTCCTTTTATTTGCCCAGTGCAGAAAAGAAACAATGAGGATGTGTATTATGATTTCTGAGTAGCTGTTTGATGCATGTGGTCAATAGTATAGCTAGCCTGAGTAAGTTATTAATTGTAATTAAATATAATTAACATTTACATTTAAAAACACAAGCCAAAATATTGAATAAATGAACACAGACAGGATGTGAAATGCGTAGGACTTAAAAAAAACACAGGTGTTCAGTCTGCTTTCTACTGAGTTCTGAGTAGATTCTTTGTGAGCCTGCAAATGAACATTTCAATAGCAGATCTGCAGATATGGTTCTGTTGTTAGTACTTGTCCTATTTTATTATGTCATGTTTTTCACATCATTAACAGACATTTGTAAGGAGTGAAATTATTTCCTTATGAAATTATCCCGTCATGAAACCCAAAAGGTCTTTTATGTTTTTATAACTGATTTGAAGATTTCTTTGCTTTCTGGTCTGAGTATATAAGGGAAGTGGCAAAACACTACGGGGGGATTCTGTAGCCAGAAAACCCCCATGCAGTGTGTGAGAGTCTCTGGAGCTTTGCACCAGAACTCTCACTGCTGTGTGTCTCTCTGCTGTCAGGTATGCATTTTGTTTTTTTTCAAAAGTGTAATTGTGTTAAACACATTGTGCCCATAGAACACACTATATAGTTGTTTGTGCTACTACACGTGCACATAGGCTAGTTAAGTTTATTCTTTAAAACACTTGATTGCTTTGCTGTAAGAGTTCTTTGAAATGCTTAGGTAAAAGGTTGTAGATGGTATGCATTTAGACCATGTGTCTTGTGCTAAATTAGGATAACTGTTACATGTGTGACTGTTAAATTTGTTTGTCTCCTGCGTGGAACACTTGGCCATTTCCCATACAGTGTCTATGAACAGGAGTAGGGTTGCCACGCGGTTACAATGTGATTCACAATTACATTATCCTTTCTAAATTGTCTTCTAATTGTTTCATTATGTAATTGGCATGATACAATTTTACCTGACTAATAATAAAATGTTATATTTGATTTATTCTGAACTCTCCTGAAATCATTATGACTAGTAAACTGTGAGGAGGCTTGTGTTACCACAAATCTATGGCCAGGATAGGTCAAACTGAAGGCTCATGTATGATAGCAAGTTGTACAGGAAAGGACTAAGTGAACTACACTTTTTTGTCATAAACAAGCAGTAGGCGGCAGGCAAAACAGGTATTAGTCTATACCACATATGCACCCTCTGGCTAGCATCAGACTGGCGAGTTTGTGAGCGTGAGACGGCGCCTTCGGCCGACGTGGGCTCAAAAGAGACATTAGGTCCCCAGTGAACGGATAACTGAAAGTATAGCGATTTCCAGAATAATCAAATATCTAAATTAATATACAATCGATATCTGTGATCAGTTTTTAATTAAAAATATTGCCTAAATTTAATGATCACTTGAAATTGGAGTCAGATTGAACATGGAGCTAGACTAAAATGAAACTAAATCCTGATAAATTAAGAGGCGCAAAAGAACGAAACACGCATTAAACCTTCGACCAGGCCGCTGGACTCCGCTTTTTGGGCTGGCGGGTGGATTCTTACACATTCATCTTTTATATCTCAGTGTATATAGTAATGGCTTTAACCCCCACTCTTTTACTGTAACAGAAATATACTTCTGTATTTGTGACTTTGTAAGGAACTAAGGAAAAATACCTTTGTCCACTGTGAAACAAATTTATAATTAAAAGGTATTAGTGGAGCACAGAGAACAAATAGTTAATGCAGCAGTTTATAATATTTCAGTAATGTGTCTTATATATTTAAAAAAAAAAAAAGAGAGAGAGAAAATGTATACAGCTGGATAGATAATCTTGCAGTAGATGCGTTTCAGTGTTTTCAACTCCTCACCTGCGCACAGGAGGAGGGTTTGATACCTGAATGGAGAAGTTACACAACCATGTATTAAACAAAAACAACCAAATGACTTCCTTATTGTTTTACTGCAAAGCTATAGAACAGGATAAATAGCACGTATTTTATGATGCAGCCAAAGCACAGATATGATGATCTAGAATAGGACTTAAATATGATGAAACTGCTCACCCGAGGAGGAGTAGGAGCCCTTGGCCTTCTTGAAGCTTCAAGTTTTACATTTTCATACACATCATTCTCATAAACATTTTCATGTTTGACATTCTCGTATGCATGTTCACTCGTGTTTCCTGGAATCTTTTCATCTCCTCTAGCCTTCTGCAAATCAATAATCTATTTATAGTTTTTCCCCTTAAATAATAATTAAAACATCAGACAGAATGATGTTGTCACTTAAGGTGAAATTAAATGTAAAATAAAATGTTCATGCTGCTGATAAACAAATGATGAAACAGAAAGTCCACTATAAACAGTGGTAATGCCTATCGTGACTGAATGTCAATATCCATCATTTAAGTGTGATCATCGGCATGTCTTTGTGCAGTAAAATGTGAAAGATGGAAGTCCATTTGAGCTGACTGTAAAAATGAACTCATCCATCCTGCTATAAAAGCCATAAACTCTTGAATTACCTCTTAGAGACAAAAGATCAAGAGTCAGGAGAGATTCAAGAGGTTACTCACTGTCTCCTCTCTGCTTTGTGCTGCTGTTTAAGAAAAGAAAGACTCAATGTAATTGATACTGAAATAAATACTGAATCATCTGTAATAAGAATACTTGATCTGAAATATATTGTGTGATGTAATTATCAAGGTCAATCTAGATATCAATCAAATCATACTAATGCTGGCATTTTGAATGAATAACAAACATACCTCCACTTGCTTTTCCTTTTTGCTGTTGGTTTAGCTTTGGGCTGTAGTGTAAAGACAAAGTTTGATATAAAATGGTATCACATAAGAATGATATTTTCATAACTGAGAACTTTAAAGTTCATATGGAGAACTTGATTTACTAAGGCCTGCTGGAAACTGATAGAAGTTGTGATTTGTATACGAATGTATTGATACATATAATATGTTAAATAAAAGATGTGCTTACAAAATACACCATAATCTGCCAGATTACTCACATTTTATATGTTTTTGTTAAATAGACAATCAGACCACAGATGCCTGCAACTCCCAATAAAACCCCAATGACAATCCCAGCTATCGCCCCTGATGTCAGTCCTCCTCCTCCTACTATGGAAAAGATACAAGAATCAAGAGACCAAAGCAATTTACTATACACAATAGTAACTGTAATACACTTTAACATGTATAAAAAAATACTAAAACAACACAAGACAATTACATGAAGCTGAGATGTACATACAAAACAGGAGATTTTTTTAAGTATACCTTTTTAGAAACAAAGATCCTTTGAACAAGTGGTAAAATAATATAAAAAAGTTGGTTATCACAACTCATCTCAAGTTTGTTTTAACTTTTCTTACCTAGTAAAGTGTGTTTTTGTGTGGCATTTCTCTCAGTGACATTATTCCAGGCTGTGCATTCATAATCTCCACTGTGTGAGAAGTCAGTCTGATCTATGGTGAATGTGTCTGTGGTCACATCAGTGTCTGTTTCATTAAACTTCCAGGTGAATGAGGCAGAAGGTTCCGAATTTGCAGAACAAGAGAGCGACACACGAACGCCTAAATCCACCACATGCTGACCATTAATAGAAACATCTTCTGGTCCATCTAGAACACAGACAAGAGACTCACTGTTAGAGAATGGCTTTATTTCATCAGCTTTGAGCTCAAATCATCGTGTTGTTTGAATGTTTAAGACTCACAGTTGATGATCAGCCTGAGATCTGCTGTCCCAGAGCTGACAGGGTTTCTATATGTACACTGATATTCTCCACTGTCTGATCTCTGCACTGGACTGATGGACACTGATTTGTTATCAGATGAGAAGCTGATTCTGTTGCTAGGAGACAGAGGACTGTAATCTTTTATCCACTGCACAGAGATGATGCTGCCAGTTCCCTCAGAGCTGATGTTAGCAGATGATTCTCCCTCTATTAATAATTCTTCTGGCTCAATAAGCCTGACAATAGTTATATTTTCTGTGTGAACGAGAGAAAAACAAAGGCACTGAATCTAAAAATTAAACTTTCACATTTGGTGAGTGCTGAATTTAATTATGTTTATTAAAATAGCAAGTTACATTAAAAATAACAATTATAATACTTATTTAGCAACTTAGCAACTAAGTTTCTAAAAACACAGCAGCTTCAAAATTCACATTTGAGGTCTGACTACACAGTCCAGAGAGGCAGCTGGTACAGAAGGCACATCAACAATGAAACCTTTTTTTTTATTTATTTTTCAATATGTACACATCATAAAAATATGTTTAACGAGTTTGTTTGCCCATATAATCATAAGAAAATAGAGTAAACTTATTTGGCTTGCTGTCCACTGATGAGGGGCTCGATGAAGCACCTTCAACTCGAGCTCTGATATACCCCCAGGGACTTGATATAGGATGATTACAAAGGGCAAGGTACCTAAGATGAAGGTGGAGATTGGGGAGGTAGAGGGATGCTGGAACAGCTGGAGAGAGGTAGGCAGCTGCTTATATACTCTGGCTGTTGATTGAAAGATTAGATGGGCTCGCTCCTCCCTACACTGGTAAAACTGATGTGTTCGACTTACTTCAAATATATAACCATATGCAGAGTTGAACCAAAATAACATTTTAACTTATTTTAGATTTTCAACTATTGGTCTGCTTACTGCACTGCTATATTTCACCCAGTCACTATAAAATTGACTTAATGTAGCACTAGAAAATACCATGCTATTAAAACATGTGGTTCACTTGCAAACATGAACGTAAGCAAGTAGACAACTTGTCATTCTTTTCAAATATGTCCACTCTATTTAATTATTACCCAAATTAACACAGAGACTTCAATGCTTGGTACACCGTACACAATGACTGTGACAATCAGTGGATAGTGTTTGAGTATGAATGGGTCACTTTTGAATAGAAAATGAACTCCAGATGTCAGAAAACAGTAAGTTACTAAACCTAACAACAAAAGCAACCATAAAATAGTGTAAATACAACTCTAAAACAGTGAAAATGTTTACCTTTTTAATTATTCATGCCACAGTGCATGATGGGAAAAACGGGACCATAACTTAAAGAATCCTTGTAAACATAACAAACAATTCTAAGTAAATTATACTTATAAGTTCAAACTTTAATTTCTACAAGCTTAATTTGAGTAATATTATAGAATTTACTTACATTTTTTAATTATTGCCTGAACTAAATTATTTAATGTAGAAATTACATTTGTTTTTATGTAGTATTTACTTCACCACAAAATCATTTTTCTCAGTGTAACTTACATTTAGGAACTTCATTTATTTCAGTCTATTTAAATGGTCATCATTTATAACATGCATAATTTATTTGATTTGATTTTGATAGTTGATGGAAGACTGAAAATCCAGGTCTGAGACAAGAGTAAAACAACAAAAAAATCTATAGAGTAAAAGACATTTGAAAGTAAATTGAAAGTTTTCAAGACAGTTTTAATGTTATTTTGGTAATACTTTACAATACAGGTGCACAAATGTGCATTAAATAATGCTTCACTAATGCACAGATAATCATGATTTAATATATAACTCATGATGAACTAAACCATTTATTAATGATTACTGCATCAGCAACTAATGAACATTCTATATGATTCATAGATTAAGTTAACAATAAATTGTTATTAGTTAAATGTGTCATAATGTATTAATTCTCTAATTTTCCCTAATTTACCTGATACCCATGCAAATCATTAGCTAATGATTAATTAAAGCAGACAACTGGAAGTTGAAATTCATGCTTCAACCCATTGTGGTAATTAACATATGAATGTACATTATTAGTTAATATAATATGTCATTAGGGAATTAATACTTTATGACACATTTAACTAATAACAATTTATTGATTACTTAATCTATGAATCATATACATTTGTTCATTTGTTGCCGATGCATTAATTATTAATAAATAAAGTGTTACCGTTATTTATATGTCACAACATTTACAAAAAGTGTAACTATCTATAGTTTTGATAAAAATCAACCCCTGGGACATGAAAGTGCCCTTCTGTGCAAAGCTGGTTTACTAGGAAAAAAATCACAGATCACTGAGAATAACAGCAGACATGTGCCTATCCTGACCTAAATAATCATTATTTCTATTATACATTCTCATTAGTACTCATTTGTTTAGCGGTTATAGCACCATTTTTACACACGTTTAATTTACAGCATATTCTTTTTTTTTTTCTTCTTTTTTTTTTTTTTCAATTTCACAAATGTTTTTAATTCAATCATCTATTAGGACCATAGCTTATGATGAATATACTAAAACTTTTTTTTTTAGCACACTCACCGAACACTTGTAGTAAAGTTTCTCCTGTAAGTTGAGGTCCAGCAGTAGTTGCTACAGACAGTCTGTAATTTCCAGAATCCTCCAGTCTCAGGTTCCGGAGCTCCAGAGCGAGAGTCTTTCTGTCAAAACTGGCTCTGTCTCTGTATGCTGAGGTTATTGTAGCTGAATCAGGGGGTCCTGACACTATAAGAGTTGTTCCAAAATGCCACTGAATTAAATCAATTAATGTGGATGGCGGGTTATCAGGAGCGAGCTCTACACTTCCTCCTACTGCTCCATTAGCCGGCTCAGAAAACAGCAGATCTTCACCTAAATATTGTCCTATGTTAAAGAAAGAAAGAAAGAAAGAAAGAAAGAAAGAAAGAAAGGAATCGATCGGTTTCACTAATATTCACTAATTAATATTTAACTTACTGTAGTTTTATTTATTTATTTATTTAGATGGAGTTACAAGAACGAAAAATCGCCATAAAAGGCACACAACTAAACACACAACCCTTTTGAATTCCTAAAAAGGCTCACCAAAACACGACAACAAGCACAGTGTCCAGTACAACCCATGAGAAACCATGATCGAGCTCTGATCTGTCAGGAGTTATCTGAACTCTTTACATCAGTTTTCAATGATAAACGCCTGTTATAGGATGCAGACAGCTCACTGCACCACCTAGCGCTGGATATTAACATCTAAACCGGATACTATTGGAGGATTTATTCGAGTTAAAGAAATACTGACTCGATGAAAAATAAATATCATTATACTTCTTTTGTTTGAGCAGCCTCTCTCTCTCTAAAAAAAACAACAACAACAACAACAACAAAAAAACCTAGGCCTACTGTTACAAATCACCCTGTTAATGGTGATGTAGCAACAGCACTATTTGTTTTTGTTATATTACTTACTTTACTTACTTTTACTTTTGTCATTTAGCAGACGCTTTTGTCCAAAGCGACTTACAAATAAGAAAAAGTAACTAAAACTAAAAAGTTACAACTCTATAAATACTATCTACCCACATATTTAAGAAAATAAAGAAATTAAATAAAATTAACACATGCATATAACAACAACATTTCAATAATAAACATATCAATGAAAAAATTAAATAAAAAGCTACTACTATCCCTTGCCGGTGTCCCTGCCCGGTGGAGTCGCACGGTAGAGTCGATGGTCTTTAGACTCTTTGGTCTTCACACTAAGAGGGCTTCACACGACGACTGCCGCGACCGCTGCCGCGGTATAATAACCTTTATTATACCAAACCAACAAATGATCATTTCAATTCAGCTGGACCCACTTTCCTGTTTATCAAATGGCCAAGCAAGTGCACACACTGACAAGATACACGATACAGTACGAGACCAAACGCGATTTCAGCAACTCTCATCCTAGTAAACAAAATAAGATAATATATAGATATATATATCTATATATATATATAGCCTATAATTTTATATATATGTGACCACCCTGCTATGTAGAGTTTGCGTCATAAAAATGTTAAAATATTTGTATTTATTTTGTTTTGTATTTTATGTATATTTCTATTTACATGTGATTATAAGTTTAATTTAAATTACTTTTCATTTAATTGGTTTAATGGGTTTGCACTGAACAGTACAGCTGCATTTTCCAAATTCCGGTGGCAGTTGAGAGACAACTGTCTTTTTTGTTATTTTTTTTTATTGCAAATCAAAACATATTACATTACAATATGCAAAATTTAACAAGGGGGATACGTACAATATCACATGTAGAAATAAGGACAACATAAATCAGCATGGAATATCATCATAAGAACTACAAAAAAAAGATAATAAAAAAATAAATAAAAATAAATACCAAAAAAAAAAAAAATAATATTAATAATAATAATAATTACATATATCTTACAACGGATTCAAGAATGTTAAATGTTTTAGAAGCTTTGGAATTCAAAGGTTTGGACACATTCTTAAAAGAAGTAAAAAGAGCTTTTACATCAGAAGAAAACATTCTAAAATTAGGTTTACATTGAATAGTTCTGGCTTTATGAATGTGAAATTTACCCAGAAGACAAAGCAATAATATAGTATGTTCAAGAATGGAGTTTTTAGAGTGAAAATCTGACAGGAAGATGATAGCTTCTGTAATTGCGATTGTTTTGTTACAACAGAGAGAAATTAACACGGTAACTTCTGACCAAAAAGATTTAGAGAATGGGCAATGACAAAATAGATGTAGAATAGATTCTTCATCAGTATTACAAAATGAACACAATGAAGCTATATTCTCAAAAAACCTACTTAAGAATAAATTACAAGGGTAGTATCTGTGAACAATTTTAAAATGGAGTTCTTTAATTTTACTTGGAATAAAAAATCTATGAGGAGAGGTCCATAAATTATTTAAGTCAGAGTCCGGATAACAGATCCTCCATTTAGATTGTGCTTTAGAGGGGCATCCTGGAGTTGAAGATAGGACATTTCTGATAAAGACGTTATTGCATTTTTTATCTAATACATAAACTCCATTAAATGCAAGTGTAGGAAAATGGTTGTTTACACAGCCATAACATAAATGTGCTTTAAACAAAGTTTTTAAACTGACAGGGATACTTTTAATCACTTTATTATAATCTCTTAGTGAGATTGTTGCACCTTTTAAAGACACAAAATCAGGAAAAGAAAGAAGGTCTCCCTGAGCATTAAATAAATCTGAAACAAAAAAAAAATTTTGATTCACCCATTCAATGAAAAAAAGTGATTTGTTACCAGACAATATATTTTCATTGTTCCAAATAATACAGGAGTGCGGGGAGAAATTATGTTTAAAGGCAATCTTCCAGGATTCTAGGGCTTGCTTATGAAAATTTGAGAGTTTAGTAGGTAATTTACTACACTTAAAGTTACAGGATAATAGAAATTTAAGGCCACCACAAAATTTGAAAATTAGGTTAGGGATCCAAAACCAGGGTAACTCATCATTAGATAAACAATTCTTAATCCAGTTCATTTTGAAAGTCTGGTTAATAGTATTAAAATCTAACGCGTTAAGACCACCCTCCTTATAATTTCTAGTTATAGATTTCCTTTGAACACATTCTGTCTTATTTTCCCAAATAAAGCGGAATAGCAGAGAGTTAATAGATTTGATAGTTTTTTGATCAACATAAAGGGAAAAAGCAGGATAAACTAAGCGTGATATGCCCTCAGCTTTAGTCAGCAAGACTCTCCCATAAATAGTCAAGTCTGAGAGACAACTGTCACTACTAGAGCCGTACCGGAAACACGATTTGTACTGCGCATGCGCGGAAATGCGTCTATTTCCTGTCACAGTTGGCTGTATCCGAAATCGCCCCCTCTGGACAGCCATTTTAAGTGGTGTTCGAAACCATAGTGGATGTTTTTTTTTTTTTTTTAAGAACCATCTGCAACAAGAAACAAGTAGAAACATTTCAAAAACATTAGACGAACATCCAATATAAGAATTAAAATAATAAGACCCTGCTTCATAGTAGGCAATAGATTATTATGTCTAATACAATCTTGTAGTGCTTCAAACAACAACAGTTTTAATTCTTCCCAAAAGAACTTGTAAAATTCCGAGGTTAGGCCATCTTGCCCAGGGGATTTACAGGTTTTCTTTTTTTTTTTTAAGGCTAAATCTAAATCTTGAATGGTCAAATCAGAGTCACAAAGATCTTTAAATGAATTCTGAATGATAGGGATATTATTTTTAACTTTCTTAAAGAAATATTCAGAATCAGCACTAGAGTAAGATGAGGTATATAAATTAGAGTAAAATTGAAACACCTCTCTTGCAATAATATTGTTATCAAAACATTCAATCTGATTTATCAATAAACTATCAACAGCATTTCTTACTTGACGTCTCTTTTCAAGATTACAAAAGTATGAACTATTTTTCTCTCCCTCCTCCATCCATTTTGCTCTTGATCTCACGTATGCCCCCTTTGCCTTCCTTACATAAAGTTCATCCAGTGAAGAATGTAAATTAATAAGCTTTTTCTTATCTTCATCTGATAGAGTAGATTTGCAGCAGCATGTATTAATCTTATTTATTAACTGAATTTCTTTCGCTAATCTCTTTTTCTTAAGATTTTTCCCGTATGTTATTGAAAATTCTCTAAGTTTATATTTTAAATACTCCCATTTACTATCCCCTGGCATACATTTCTTACTGATATCAATATATATATATTTTTTTTATATATATATATATATATATATATATATATATATATATATATATATATATTATATATATATATAATCTTCTTTATATATGTGCAATAGTCATCTTGAGTTAGAAGGTTAGCATTAAATTTCCAGTACCCTTTGGAATTATTAGAGTCACCCTTTTGTTTTAAAGTTAATTCGATCATACAGTGATCACTTAACGGAGCACTAGAGATAGAGCAATTATATACATGCTTATAGATAGCCTCAGTGCCAAGCCAGTAATCAATTCTTGATCTCACATTTGTATTGGGTTTAAACCAAGTAAATCGTCTAATGCATGGATTGTGAGTTCTCCAGATATCAATCAGAAGATTTGAAGAGCAAAAATTTTGAACAATGTTATTCACTTGGGAAAATTTAAATTTGGAAGGATCTCTATCTAGCCACTCATCTGGAGTCAAGTTAAAATCCCCTCCAATTAGAATAAACTCTGTGGGGTAAATAATCTTCAACTCATTTATAATGTCAGTAATTGAAGAGAGAAAATCACTATTCTGATTACGATTATTATATCCGTACACGTTTATCACAATAAAAAAAGACTTGTCTAAACTGAGAACGATTGCCAGCCAATGTCCCTCAACATCGGCTTTGTGAAAAATTATCTTACCGGGACAATTGTGCAAACAAATAGCAACACCCGCAGATCTATTTGTGCCGTGACTAAAAAATATATCATCACCCCATTGATTACGCCAGAAAGGAGTATCCGAAGCTTCCGAGTGAGTTTCTTGAAGAAGAATTAAGTTTGACTTTTGACTTTTACAAAAAAGAAAAATACCTTTCCTTTTAACTGAATCTTTCAGTCCCCTACAGTTTAAAGACAAAAATGAAACATTAGATAGTAACGAGAACATAGAACCGGTCGTTTTCTTTCCTGGCCTGCTCAATCTTCGGCCACAGCGCATGTTTTGCTAGTCTGTCTTCTCTTGTCAGGTCCTCCGCGAATCTGATTCCCGCATCCCTGCACACCACCGAGTCTTTCGTTCTTTTCCAGATCTCATCTCTCACTCCTCTACGCGCAAAGAGAACGATCACTTCCCTGGGTCTGTTGGCTTCTTTTTTTCCAACCCTGTGCACAACATCCACGGCATCACACATGTTAGAGGATAATTCTGGGGTAATTTTAACAAGAAGTTGGATCACATCTTCCCGAATGTTCTCGACGGATTTTTCCTTCATTCCTCTGATGCGAAGGCACCATCTCCTCTTATATCTCTCTTGGTCTAGAACTCGATTTCTCAGATTGTCGTTCTCTTTGGTGAGCGTCTCCACTTGCTTTTCTAACATGCTCACCTTATCTTTACATTCTTTTACCTCTTCCGCATTAATTTGTACCGCTTTTGCCACACTTGCAATCATCGCGCTGTGCTGCTTCAGCTGCATGCTAATATCTTCGTGCTGCTCTTCCACTTTGACACCGAGTGCTTTAATTGCATCAAGGATCGCAACATTAGACACACTGTCAATCAGATCAGTTCCAGATGATTTTTTAGCTTTTTTCCCACTTTGAGATTTCAACGGAGTGGATGGGTTGGAATCAATTCCCCGTTCTCTTTTACCTGAGTGTCCATTGCGTAGCAGTGTTCCTCCATCTTCAAATTAGAATCGATTACAAACGGAAAACTTTTAACAAACTCGAAAATAACAATGCTGGGTATAATGGACTAACACTTGAAGTTAACGAGTGGAGTGTAAACTCATCACTTTTAAATAAACACATGGGCTGCGTCCGAAATCGCATACTACTTGTGTAGGTACTACATTTGAATTCAAACGTACTTCTCGACCGTTAAAAAAGTACGTTCTATATAGTATGAATGAGGGTAGTATGAATGGAATTCGGACGTACTACATCCGTCATGTTCATGAAGTCATCTCATCGATTTACAACGTTTAAACTTTAATAAGTCAGCCGTTTACTTTGATTATTTTAAACAAGTGCAATTTAACCACAATGAACAATGTTTTTCCTTGAGGTACTTGCACTTGAAAACAGCCGCGTCGCCGCTTTCCGCCATTTTTCGAATATGACGCCTCCTCTCCCGTGGCATCATGGGATAGTAAAGTGTCCATCGTATGCCTACTACAGAATTCGGGCGGAAGTAGTAGGTCATCCGGGTAATTCTCGCCTACTGTTTTTCGAATACTATGAATTCGGACATACTACTCGCCTCGCATACTGTTTTTCGCATACTATATAGTAGGGAAGTATGCGATTTCGGACGCAGCCATGGACTCATTTACGGAACTGATAACATGACGACCACTCAGTGCTCGAGTGCACTCATTCAATCCCACAATGCACCGCAAAAAACGAGTGTACAACCGATGTACACTCAAGGCTAGAGAATCCCCAGTATGCACTGTGAGTCAAGTCTCGCCAGAAGATGACACCCGCAGCTGAATCATCCATTCAATAGGCTTGTTTGAGATGCGCCTTGTCTCTCCTGTAATTTAGAGAGTAGGCGGCTGCAGTGAGGGGAGGAGTGAAAAAAGTGCAGGCAAGCCAGACACTTCCTGAATCTCGTTGTGTAGTTGGACTGCAAACGTCAGCAATGGAAGAGATCGCGTTCGCGTTCTTTATCGCACTTTGTGGATGCCTTTTATAATCAAAGCCATAATGAGAAATGAGGAGCACACAGATGCTGCACTAAATTTACACTGTTATCCCTAATTATGGGTTAAACATTTCAGAGTGGGATATGGCACAGCTGATTAACCTAATTATGTGTATCCTACTTAAGGGACCGTTTACCCCCCCCCCCCCCATGTTTGGGTGAACTATCCCTTTTTTACATGAAACATATATATAAATATATTACACAATTGTTTGTCACCTTAATGTAAATTTGAATTTCATGTTTAATGATTAGGAAAAGTGTGTACAGCAAATTATTATTCAAAATTAATATGAAACAAAAACACATTTTAAATTAAGAAATTAGCATGCTAATAAGTTGATTAACAGGAAAGTGGGTCCAGCTGAATTAAAATGGTGATTTGTTGGATTGGTATAAAAAAGGTTATTATACCGCGGCAGCGGTCGCGGCAGTCGTCGTGTGAAGCCCTCCTAGTGTGAAGACCAAAGAGTGTAAAGACTATCAACTCTACCGTGCGACTCCACCGGGCAGGGACACCGGCAAGGGATAGAAGTATCGCTTTTTATTGTAGTTTTTTTCATTTATTTGTTTATTATTGAAATATGCATGTCAATTTTATTTAATTTCTTTATTTTCTTAAATATGTAGGTATATAGTATTTATAGAGTTGTAACTTTTAGTTTTAGTTACTTTTTCTTATTTGTAAGTCGCTTTGGACAAAAGCGTCTGCTAAATGGCTAAAAGTACAAGTAAAGTAAGCATGCATGTGTGGGCTTTGTTTACTGCACTCCTGAAATAAGACATACCCAGATAAAGATCTCAGATAAAAACACACAAACATGAGGCCTAATTGCAAAACCGTCACATTAGATGTAGCCTATGCATGCATGTAGGATGGATTGACTAATTTATTTAATGGAATAATGTTGTACAAAAATGTTAAATGTACAAAATTAACACCAGCATACAATACATAAAGAGAAAATTACAACAAACAGGACTTCAAACCAAGAAAATAAAAATAAATAAATAAATAAAGCACATGTCCTAATTACTAATACATTACTATAGAAAAAGTAAATAGTATTAGGCTATAGCTAATGGATTTAGGATTAAGGGGAAAAAATATCAGATGACATTCGCAGCCAATGAGCATTAAGCTGTGTTGTCAGCAAGTCGTTTCCCATGATGCTTTTGATCAACGCAGTTGGTGGAGAGCAACTGCGCTCGACTGCATAGATGTATATACTGACTAGATGTTGCCTCTGACGCTGCTGTCCATAGGATCGATGCGTCAGCGCGGCCGCCATCTTGGGTCGGGGGAAGCCGCGTCTACTCTGCATTAGTTAACATTGGCAGAGAACTATCAACGATTAAAATCACCTTAATTTGCTTAATTTTCAACCGATTTTCAAGCCGTTTGGTTTATTATAAATGTCAGACATATATTTATGATCAGTGTTGGGGGTAACGCATTACAAGTAACGCGAGTTACGTAATAATATTACTTTTTTCAAGTAACTAGTAAAGTAACGCATTACTTTTTCATTTACAAGAAAATATCTGAGTTACTTTTTCAAAAAAGTAACGCCAGTTACTTTTTCCCCATTTATTGACTGACAGTGCACTGTGAACATGTTACTGTAGTTCTAGACTATGTGAATTATTAAATGTGCATTAATTCATCCCACTCGCAAAAAACAGATTTAGTATTCATCAAAATGAATTAAAACAGTGAAATGCAAACTCAGAATATGATGCAAACTGCAATAATTAAATGTTAAACAACACAAATGTATCTAATCCAATTTTATTAACCATGTCTTTGCTGCTGACCTTTGATCCAGTTCAACCATACTAATAAGCAAAAATGACTTTAGATAAACTAACAATTGTGCTTCATTGTTTTTTTATTGCCGAAGAGTGTTAAACCTTCTTATCCTGAGTTTTACTTTACAGACGCAAATTTACTTTTCCTTCACAAGATACAGGGCTTTTACATTTGTATTAATGTAATTTCTTGTATTAAAAACAATCAAGCCCTGCTCATATTTAAAAAGTAACGCAAAAGTAACGCAAAAGTAACGTAACGCATTACTTTCCATAAAAAGTAACTAAGTAATGTAATTAGTTACTTTTTTAGGGAGTAATGCAATATTGTAATGCATTACTTTTAAAAGTAACTTTCCCCAACACTGTTTATGATAGAACATAGATTAATTAATTATTTTACTTATATGATATAAGTAAAATAATTAATTAATCTATGTTCTATCATAAATATGTGATATATCATATACAATACAATACTTAGACACACCTACATAACTAATTAATTTGTTCTACAATGCACAAAACAATTACAAGGATGCTGATAGTGATATGAAAAAAACATGAATAATATAAAGTATATATAAAATATAAATAAATAAATAAATAATAGAGCAAAATTTAAATTAATAAAGGCACGAGTTAAACAAACAAAGCGGGAAAAAAAACAATTATGGACTTCCTGACCAACAGACCTCAGAATGTTAGGATGGGGAACCTAACATCTGCATGTAGGCAGAAATTAAATCATCATAAATCGTCCAAATCTCAAATGATTTTTCTTAGTTTTTTGGTTTGTTCCAACTGACAGACATGTATTTATGATCGAGTCCAGAGAAAATTTAAGCTTTTGATATTAATCTACTTCAAAACTAGGTGTAAGTTTATTATTCTTCCACTTCAGTGAACTTAAAATTAACTATTGTTACTTACCTTAGCCTAGTCTACTGCACACAAAATGGCTACAATGGTGTGATATCCATACTTAAAAATACATGCTAATTAAAACATTTGAATTGTACTGGTTTATTTTGTACATCAGCAAGCCTGCAATACAATGACCCAGCGTAAAATGGTTATATAACACAAAAACAAACATAACGTGCGTACGTAGTGTGAAAACATCTTACAGTATTTACAACAGCTTATTAAATGATTAGGCTACAGTATATAACAGGTTAACCATTCTTTGAAAACATCCAGTTCATGAAAATATCTACTACAGCACAAAAGTCCGGCATCTTCAGAGTTGATCTGAATGCCAGGAAACTTTGGCGCTTCCTTCAGGCCCAAGGCGACATCTAGTCAGTATATATATCTATGATTGGGGGGTTTCATGACAACTTGTGTTATAGAGGTCATTCATGTTTCATTTATCCAAGTCGCGTTGCTTTACTTACCTGAAATACTTACCTGAGTTGTTTATTTGAGATATTTATAAGTACATCCCGATGTGTGAAAGAATTACAACATTGCTGTATGTATGGTTATTTATTTACTGTTATTTGACTTAAGAATATGTATTATTTGTTTTAATGTGTTTATGACTATTGTGATTCAAAGTGTTTTGATGAAATAATGTTTATAAAAGACAACAAAAGAAGACTGCTTGGTCAGCCACTAACTCTTGTCTCTGTCTCTCTCATTTAATGTCAAGTCAAGAAAGTAACGTTTGAGATAACATTACAACAAAAAATGCTACAACCGTCCCCATGCAGTCTCCATTTACTTATGCTTCACCAAAAATGATCACAGGTGTGAGTCTTGTTATCTTTAATCAATAAATATATGACATACATACAGTACATTGACTAGATTATTTGAAAATTTTCCTTGGTCATTCCATTATTGTAAACCCTTGATCTATTTTTTCTTAATGCCACTTGAGGAGGACTGGAATGGCCATAGCAGAAGCTTGGTTTTGTGCTCAGTGATCCATTTTTGTGTTGTTTTTCAGGTTTGTATTTGGATTATTGTCCAGTTGGAAGATCCAAATATGGACCATTATAAGATTTCTAACAGAGTCAGTCACTTATTGATTTTTTTATCTGTTGGTATTTGATAGAATCCATGATGCCATGTGTCTAAACAAGGTGTCTAGGACCTCCAGCAGAAATATAGGCCCACAACATCAAAAATACAGCAGTATATTTAATTGTAAAAATGGGGTACTTTTTATCCCTGTGTTCACCAAACCCATCTTGAGTGTTTTCATTTTTTAGTTTCATCTGACTATAGAAGCCAGTCCCATTTGAAGTTCCAGTTGTGTCTGATAACTGAATATTTTGGAGTTTGTTTTTGGATGAGCTAGGAGAATTTTTCTTGAAATCCTCCCAAACAACATGTGGTGATGTAGGTGCTGTTTGTTTTTTAAGGTTTTCTGACCCGAGACTCAACTATTTCCTGCAATTCTCCAGCTGTGGTCCTTGGAGAGTCTTTAACTGTAAATTCTACTCCGTGTTACAAGTATGGTAGAACCATTACCTCTACCACAAAAGACTGCTGTGTAAGTAATCTTCCTGATTTATCTCAATTCCTCAGCATATCCAACAGCGCAGAAAAACTTGATGCTGTAACAGAAACTATGGACTCTCTCTTTTCTAGCACTTTAGATACAGTTGCTCCTTTACGCTTAAGGAAGATCAAAGAAAACAGTCCGACTCCGTGGTATAATGAGCACCTTAAAATGGAGCGCAGATGGAGGAAAACAAAACTAGAGGTATTTCGTATAGCCTGGTGGGAAAATACCCTATCCTACAGAAAAGCATTAAAAACTGCTAGATCTGATTACTTTTAGTCTCTTCTAGAAGAAAACAAACATAACCCCTGGTATTTATTCAATACAGTCACTAAATTAACGAAAAATAAAGCATCAACAGGTGTTGGCATTTCCCAAAAGCACAGCAGTAATGACTTTATGAACTACTTTACTTCCAAGATTGATTCTGTCAGAGATAAAATTGTAACCATGCAGCCGTCAGCTACAATATCACATCAGATAGTGCACTATAGATCCCCTGAGGAACAATTTCACTCATTCTCTACTATAGGAGAGGAAGAATTGTATAAATTTGTTAAATCATCTAAACCAACAACATTTACGTTAGACCCTATTCCATCTAATCTACTAAAAGAGCTGCTTCCAGAATTCATAGATCCTCTTTTGGCTATTATTAATTCATCACTGTCACTAGGATATGTCCCCAAAACCTTCAAATTGGCTGTTATTAAGCCTCTAATTAAAAAAACACAACTTGACCCCAAAGATTTAGTTAATTACAAACCGATCTCAAATCTCCCTTTTCTGTCAAAGATACTAGAAAAGGTAGTATCCTCGCAATTATCGATCACAAGTGCAGTACGGAGTACCCCAAGGCTCAGTACTAACACAGTTACTTTTCACGCTTTACATGTTACCCTTGGGAGATATTATCAGGATACATGGTGTTAGCTTTCACTGTTATGCTGATGATACTCAGCTCTATATTTCTTCGCGGCCCAGTGAAACACACCAAATTGAGAAACTAACGGAATGCATAGTCGATATAAAAAACTGGATAACGAGTAACTTCTTACTGCTAAATTCTGAAAAAAACAGAGGTGTTAATTATCAGACCTAAAAACCCCACATGCAATAACCTAGAACACTATCTAACACTTGACGGCTGCTCTGTCAATTCTTCTTCATCAGTTAGGAATCTAGGTGTGTTGTTTGATAGCAATCTTTCATTTGAAAGCCATGTTTCTAGTATCTGTAAAACTGCGTTTTCCCATCTCAAAAACATCTAAATTGCGACCTATGCTCTCAACGTCAAATGCAGAAATACTAATTCATGAGTTTATGACCTCAAGGTTAGACTATTGTAATGCTTTATTGGGTGGTTGTTCTGCACGCTTTATCAACAAATTACAATTGGTCCAAAATGCAGCAGCTAGAGTCCTTACTAGAACAGGAAGTACGACCATATTAGCCCGGTTCTGTCAACACTGCATTGGCTCCCCATCAAACATCGTATAGATTTTAAAATCTTGTTAATTACTTATAAAGCCCTGAATGGCTTAGCTCCTCAGTACTTGAGCGAGCTCTTATCACATTATAGTCCTCCACGTCTGCTGCATTCTCAAAATACCTAGAATATCAAAATCGACTGCGGGCAGCAGATCCTTTTCCTATTTAGCACCCAAACTCTGGAACAATCTACCAAATACTGTTCGGGAGGCAGACACACTCTGTCAGTTTAAATCTAGATTAAAGACACATTTCTTTAACGTGGCTTACATATAACACACTAATACACTTCTATTATTCAAATCCATTAAAGGATTATTAGGCTGCATTAATTAGATCAACCAGAACCGGGAACACTCCCCATAACACATGATGTACTCGTTACATCATAAGAAGAATGGCATCTACGCTAATATTTGTCTGTTTCTATTCTGTCGGTGTCCGGATCAGATGGTGGATCGGCGCCGGGAGATGATGTATGTGGCCCTGATCGTTGGCGGAGGCCGGACGCCTGGATGAGCCCCGGGGACATATCCCTAGTCACCGTAGCCACCCGATCTGGTCCGTATCCAGCCCAGATGGTCACTGCAGTCACCAGATCCAATCCGTATCCAGATCAGATGGTGGATCAGCACCCAGAGACGACCTCTACAGCCCTAAACGTCAGCGGAGACCAGGACACCGAGATGAGCACCAGAGACAGATCCCCAGTTAGGACCCCGCCACTTAGACAGCCATCGGGAAAGACCACTGGAACCAGTTGAGCCCTTACAATCTGACTTTGCTGCAGTTTGGAATAATAGTTTTGGAATGCCTGCATTACATGTATCTAAGAAATAACGTGAATATGTGCATTTTAATTAGTTATAATTAATAATACATGGTTAAAAAACCTAAGTTTTTTAATTCAAATAAAAATGAATGTGTTCATCAGTAGCTGATTCAATGTTGAAACCCTTCTTAAACCTGAAATGATTTTTGTAAATCCAGTGGTCAAATGCTGTCGCCACCTGACTAATGACTGATCTTTGTGTGAATGTCCGCAAGACTGGACTATTTATACATATATAATAAGTATATATTCGGTAGACTATTTTAGAAAGGAAAATTTAAAAGATGAAAAAGAGAAATTAGGGGGAATCAATGATTTATGAATAATTTATTGCTATTGTGTGAATAATATGTAATCATGTAATCCATAAAAAAGTAACTGTAGTCTGATTACGAGTATTTTAAAATGTAATTTACTCTGATTACAAGTACTTAATTTTTGGAATCTGATTACGTAATCCAGATTACATGTAATCAGTTACTACCCAGCTCTGCAAGTACATCAGGTGTTTTGGGAAGTGTTCCTGGTTCCGATTGACCTAATAAATGCAGCCTAACAATCCTTTAACATATTTGAATTATAGAAATCCGATAGTGTATTATGTGTAAGCCAGGTTAAAGAGATGAGTCTTTATTAAGAATTTACAGAGCAGCCATCAAGTATTAGATAGTGATCTAGGTTATTACATGCAAAAGTTTTTGGTCCAATAATTAACACATCTGTTTTTTCAGAATTTATCAGTAAGAAATTGCTAGTCATCCAGTTTTTGATATCAGCTATACATTCCGTTAGTTTTGCAAAGTTTCATCGTGTTGCGAAGAGATATAGAGCTGAGTATCATCACCATAACAGTGAAAGCTAACACTGTCTTTCCTAATGATATCTCCCAAGGGTAACATGTAAAGTGTGAAAAGTAAGGGGCCATGTACTAAGCCTTGAGGTACTCCATACTGCACTTGTGATTGCTATGATACCTCTTCATTTACTGCCACAAATTGATGTCGGTCAGATAAGTACGTTTTGAACCATGCCAGTGCACTTCCTCTAATGCCAACACAACAACTCTATTGTGAAAAAGGCCCAGCAGAGGCTGTACTTCCTTCACCAGTTGAGGATGTTCAACCTGCCACAGGAGCTGCTGAAACAGTTCTACTCTGCCATCATTGAATCCATCCTCTGCACTTCAATAACTGTCTGGTTCAGCTCAGCTACCAAATCTGACCTCAGAAGACTACGGAGGGTAGTCCGGACTGCTGAAAGAACTGTACTCATCCAGAGTGAGCAAAAGGGCTGGTAAAATCACTCTGGACCCCTCACATCCAGTACACATCTTTGAACTGTTACCATCTGGGCGACGCTACAGAGATCTGAGCACCAGAACAACCAGACACAGGAACAGTTTCTTCCCTCAGGCAATCCATCTCATGAACATTTGAACTCTTAACAATAAACATGAAACACACAACACTATCATACTTTTCTTTCTTTCTTTTTTTATTTTTTTATTTAACACACATACTTATTACATTTCAAATTTGCACCTAACATACCTGTACATACTGAATTGTCTATTTTGTATATTGTGTTTGTGCTATTTTGCATATTGTCCATTTTGTATATTTGTACATTATTATTATTATTATTTTTAATTATTATTATTATTATGTATTATTATTATTAT
Organism: Barbus barbus; assembly: GCF_936440315.1. NCBI lineage: Eukaryota > Metazoa > Chordata > Actinopteri > Cypriniformes > Cyprinidae > Barbus > Barbus barbus. The sequence continues at coordinate 13,763,873 of NC_136749.1, forward strand.
TATCATTATCTGTGTCCTGTCCTGTCGCTGTCATTCTGTCACACTGTGGAGCTACTGTCACTAAAACAAATTCCTCGTATGTGCAAACATACCTGGCAATAAAGCTAATTATGATTCTTATTTTGATTCTGATAATTTTCTAATCTATTTAAAAGAATGCTGTGGTCAATAGTGTCAAACACGGCGCTAAGATCCAGTAGCACTAATAGAAAGACGCAACCACGATAAGATGATAAAGGCAGGTCGTCTGTGACTCTAATGAGAGCAGTCTCAGTACTCTTATATGGTCTAAAACCTGACTGGAAATCCTCACATATATAATTTTTCTCTAAGAAGGAACATAGTTGTGATGATACTACCTTTTCTAATATCTTTGACAGAAAATGGAGATTCGAGATCGGTCTGTAGTTAATTAATGCTTTGGGGTCAAGTTGTGTTTTTTTAATGAGAGGCTTAATAACAGCCAGTTTGAAGGTTTTTGGGACATATCCTAATGTCAATGATGAGTTAATAATATTCAGAAGAGGATATATTACTTCTGGAAGCACCTCTTTTAGGAGCCTAGATGGAACAGGGTCTAACTTACAGGTTGTTGGTTTCAATGATTTAACAAGTTTATACAATTCTTCATTTCCAATGGAAGAGAATGAGTGGAATTGTTCCTCAGGGGATCTATAGTGTACTATCTGATGCGATACTGTGGCTGACAGCTGCATAGTTAGAATTTTATCTCTAATAGTTTCGATCTTGGAAGTAAAGTAGTTCATAAAGTCCTTACTACTGTACTGCTGGGTAATGTCTGCACCTGCTGATGTTATATTTGTTGTTAATTTAGCCACTGTATTGAATAAATACTTGGAGTTGTGTTTGTTTTCTTCTAAAAGAGATGTAAAGTAAGCAGATCTAGCGGTTTTTAAGGCTGTAGGAGAGAGCATTTTCCCGCCAGACAATACAAAATACCTCTAATTTTGTTTTTCTCCATCTGCTCTCTTTAGGGCCCGAGTGTGCTCATTATACCACGGTGTTGGACTCTTTTCTTTAATCTTCCTTGAGCGTAAAGGAGCAACCGTATCTAAGGTGCTAGAAATGAGAGAGTCCATAGTTTCTGTTACATCATCAAGTTGTTCTGAGCTATTGGATATGCTGAGGAACTAAGATAAATCAGGAAGATTAGTTATAAAGTTATAAAGTCTTTTGTGGTAGAAGTGATGGTTCTACCATATTTGTAACAAGGAGTTGGCTTTACAGCTTTAGCTATATGGAATATACACAAAACTAGATAATGGTCTGAGATATCATCACTCTGCTGCAAAATTTCAACGCCATTGACATCAATTCCATATGACAGTATTACATCTAGAGTATGATTTCGACAATGAGTAGGTCCTGACAGGTGTTGTTTAACACCAATAGAGTTTAGAATATCTTTAAATGCTGATCCCAGTGAATCTTTTTCATTATCAACATGGATATTAAAATCACCAACAATTAGGACTTTATCTGCAGCCAGCACTAACTGAGATAGAAAATCAGCAAATTCTTTAATAAAGTATGTATGGTGCCCTGGTGGCCTGTATAAAGTAGCCAGTACAAACATCACAGGGTTTATCACTAACACTTGTTTCTTTGGATAACGTTATATGAAGCACCATTACTTCGAACAAATTATACTTGAAACCCGACCTCTGAGAAATACTGAAAATATTGCTATAAATTGTAGCAGCACCTCCCCCTTTACCTTTTGGACGCGGTTCATGTTTGTAACAGTAATAGTGGGGGGTAGACTCATTTAAAGTAATACAATTATCTGGTTTTAGCACATCTAGTTTATGGTAAGTGATCATGTCATTTACAAAAAGTGCTTTTGTAGAAAGGGATCTAATATTCAATAAGCCAAGCTTTATCATGTGTTTATCTGTATTGTATCTGTTTTTTATTTGTTGAACATCAATTAACTTGTTACTATTACTTTGGTTTGGATGTTTTCTGTATTTTCTAGTTCAGGGAACAGACACAGTCTCTATATGTCACGGTTCATGAATTCACTGTTTCTTCATGTCTCGTGTATTGTTGTTCTCTGTGTGTGTGTGAGTGGGCGTGACCGCTCACTCCAGTCATCAGCGCGCCAGCTGATCTCAATTCCCGCACCAGCTGCTGCCAATCTACTCACCTATAAAGTCTCACCGCACTTTCCTCTCCTTGTCAGATCGTTGGTTGATGTCCTCAGAGTGTCTTCTCGTGTTGTCTGCTACCTGGTTCCTGGTCCTTGTTTCGTCGTCGTGGTTCGTCTCACCTGGATGTACACTGTCTCTGGATTCACCTACTCCACTCATCACCTGCACGCTGTCTGTCGAGTCCCTGCGCCACCTGCCCACCCGAGAGACTGTGATTAAGTGTGTTTTGTCTTCTGACCCTAATAAACCCCTTGGTTACTTGCATCCTTGCTTCCGCCTGATTTCTGCCGTGACACTATAGTGTGATATCTAGGTGAAAGAGTCTCTATGTGCTGAGAGTTAACTGACTTCTGTGACGTGAGGCGGCTAGCAGACGGTCGGTTTAGCCAGTCTGTCTGCTTCCTGACCTGGGTCCCAGTTAGTGAAGTACGAACTCTAAGACTATGTACCATATTTCTAGAGAGAAGAGCGGCACCACCCCAAGAGGGATGAGTTTCTAATGGTGTTTGTATTTGCACTATTCTAAACATTAATATTTTATGTGCAACAACAGCATGCTCTCAGTGGCCTTACACATTATTTTAAATCTATTTTTCAAACTTTATGATTTAAATGGGGATAATTGTACTGAGAATAACTTCTATCTTTTCTTCAACTGAATACTGTTTCCGTGTTGTTTTGATGTGTTTTAAAGAGTTGGCTGTCAAAATCAATCAAAACTGCTGGATTATAGATATTCTTCATTCTTTATGACAAACAAGATAATGTGAATTCCAGGATGTACAACGTTTTTTAAAGGTGACCCTGGACCACAAAACCATAAGTGACAATTTTTCAAAACATCATCTATACAAAGCTGAGTAAATAAGCTTTCCATTGGTGTATGGTATGTTAGGACAGGACAATATTTGGCTGAGATACAACTATTTGTAAATCTGGAATCTGAGGGAGCAAACAAATCTAAATATTGAGAAAATCTCCTTTAAAGTTGTTCAAATGAAGTTCTTAGCAATGCATATTACTAATCAAAAAGGAAATTTTGATATATTTACGGTAGGAAATTTACAAAATATCTTCATGGAACATGATCTTAACTTAATATCCTAATGATTTTTGGCATAAAAGAAGAATCTAAAATTTTGACCCATACAATGTATTTTTGGCTATTGCTACAAATATACCTCAGCGACTTAAGACTGCTTATGTGCTCCAGGGTCACACATGTATAAATTGCAGTGTACAGCGTTTATTATGACGGGGTAGAATCCACAGCTCAGTACTCACTACTCAATACTCATGAGTACTTTTAAATAGGCTACTCTTTTACTCTTACTCAAGTAGTTTTTTTGGACAAGTACTTTTACTCTACTCAAACTACATTTTTTGGAAGGTAATGGTACTTTTACTTGAGTATATATTTATAGTGCTCTTTCCACAACTGCTAGTATGATGCATTTCACGATCACATAGTGTGCATCATTGTTTTAGGAATAAAGAGCAGATCATTTTGATATCAAGAAAGAGACATCTAGAAGATAATAAACCAGAGATACATTCATATACCTGAATATGAGCTAACGAGTGGTAATTAGGCTAATATACTAAGGAAACATACAAACAACACATGCATATACCATATACATTTGTAACTGATTGATAATAGTCTAAATAAAAGAAATGTTTCTATGCGTGTGTGTTATGTGTGTTGTAATCGTGGCGGTAGTCCACTGGTCAGCCAGACCGTTGGTGTCTGGTATCGAGGGTCATTTAGTTCTCTGGAATGTGTTTGAAGTCCGATGGAGAGAAAAGATAGTCAATCTGTTTAGCGTCTTTTTGACAGTGGGGGGACAACCATAGGCAATTTAGCACCCATATAAAGGTCGAATGTGGGGCCAGGTCTGTGAATTATATACAAATGTAATAATCATAATCAACAGGGGGGTGGTGATGGCGCAGTGGATAAGACACATGCCTTTGGTGTGAGAGACCCGGGTTCGAATCCACTGTGAGACACCAATGTGTCCCTGAGCAAGACACTTAACCCCTAGTTGCTCCAGAGGCGTGCGACCTCTGACATATATAGCAATTGTAAGTCGCTTTGGATAAAAGCGTCAGCTAAATGAATAAATGTAAATGTCAAAAGGCTAAAAGGGGTCTCTTAAGACAAAGTCCCAACGATCATCAAGGATCATAAGCAGATGTTACAACTTACTATTATATTAACAATAAAATAGGCATAATTACATGCAAGTAACACTAAGACAAACACTAATCATAACCCTAACCATATAGTAAGTACATGTAGTTAATTAATATTACTCAGTACGTAAATGTATAATTACACTGTAACAAGGACACCTTAAAATAAAGTGTAATCGGTTTAAAAATAAAAATAAAAATTCACAAAACGTTTTTTTTTTCTATATATTGTTTAATTGTGAATCTTTTTTTAATGGTCAGGTATTGATGAAGCATAGTTGTTAATGATGAGTTCATATTCATTTTGGGTACATCAGGTTTAATAATGTTGACATTACATTTTATTACAATTGTATTTTCAATGTTGTTTAAATAATGTAGAATTAAGAATACACTGCAGTATAGCATTGATAAGTGACATTACTATAGCTTTTTTGTTGAAATTTGAGCCTTGCTTCAACATTAAATGAGGGTGCCAACAAAATACTGAACCAACATCACATTGTATCACTGATTCAACAACAGTCTTGTAGAATCAACATGTAACGTTGTTGTCACGGTCACGGTCACGGTCACGTTCTGTTTTTGTTGCTTTAGATCTACGTCATCCTTAGTTTGTCTCCATGTTTATTAGTTAATTAGCTCCACACCTGTTTCTGTTTCTCCTTGATTATGTTCCTCATTTAAACCCTGTGTTCTCCCCTGTTCCCTTGTCCGCTATTGTTTGCATTTTTATGTGTTATGCTGCCCCGTTCACCTGGATTATTATTAAAATACTGTGTTTATGGAACTCCTTCGTTTGTCGTTCGCCTTATAGCATACACTCGTAACAGTTGTAGTATTGATTGTAGCAATGCCGTAACATTGATTGAATGACTTAACAAATAATTTATTATAATTTTTTTTTATTTCACCATTAAATGAGGGTGCAAAAGTGGCACTGAAACAACATGGTCTTGAGACATTAATTCCATTTATTTTTTTTATGTAGCATTATTTCAATGGTTACTTGCTATCAGGGATATCTTCCTCCTCCTCCTCCACCAACTATTGTAAACATACAAGAACAGTAACAGACAATTAAAGGAACACAACATTTCTAAAACAAAATAAGAGCAGAAGCTACAACAGAACAGTAGAGTTTTTTATGTATTTAATTTATTGTATATTTTTGAAAATAGAGTTGTAGATGTAAGTTAAAGCACTAGTTATCAAAACGTAACTCAATACAGGCTAGTTTTGACTAAAGTACTTACCTTTAACTAGTAAAGCATGTTTTTGTGAGGCTCTTCTCTTTGTGACACTATTCCAGGCTGTGCATTCATAATCTCCACTGTGTGAGAAGTCAGTCTGATCTATGGTGAATGTGTCTGTGGTCACATCAGTGGCTGTTTCATTAAACTTCCAGCTGAATGAGGCAGAAGGTTCAGAATTTGCAGAGCAAGAGAGCGACACATGAACCCCTAAATCCACCACATCCTGACCCTTAATAGAAACATCTTCTGGTCCATCTAGAACACAGACAAGAGACTCACTGTTAGAGAATGGCTTTATTTCATCAGGTTTGAGCACAAATCATCTTGTTGTTTGAATGTTTAAGACTCACAGTTGATGAACAGGCTGAGATCTGCTGTCCCAGAGCTGACAGGGTTTCTATATGTACACTGATATTCTCCACTGTCTGATCTCTGCACTGGACTGATGGACACTGATCTGTTATCAGCTGAGAAGATGATTCTGTTGCTAGGAGACAGAGGACTGTTATCTTTTATCCACTGCACAGAGATGATGCTGCCAGTTCCCTCAGAGATGACGTTAGCAGACGATTCTCCCTCTATTAATGATTCTTCTGGACCAATAAGCCTAACATTAGTTATATTTTCTGTGTAAGTGAGAGACAAAGAATAAAATTAGTCTTTCACATTAAGTAAACACTGAATTTAGTTATATATAATAAATAATCTCTATATAGATCAGTGGTAAAGACCCAATTCCCAGTTGTGAGAAGAAGGGGGGATGGGGGGGGGGGACAGATCTTGAGCTTCTGCTTGTGAAAAAAAAAGTAGATAAGTAAGATTAAAATTAAAATCACACTTGAGGTATGTGTGTCAGGAATATATTATTGTCACGAATCTGGTCCATGCTCTCCCGGTCAACCACCACTAGAGGTCACCCTTTCACCACATTGACTTTTTCACTCACAACACACTGGACTCCATTTCCCACAATCCATTGCACTAACGACACGCACAGCTGTTCACTATCTCGCCCACACCTGATTACCATTTCTCATCACTACCACTCACTATTTAAGTCTGGGACTTGCTATTGCTCACTGCCAAGTATTGTTTAGCCTAGCTACTTTATCAAGCGTTCTCTGTTCATAGTTTTCCTAGTTGTTTTGATTCCTGCCCGTGTTCCCGGATTATTCTCTCTGCCTTGCCCTGTTTTGGATACTGTTTGCCGATCGTTGACCCACGCTTGCTCTAGGATTGCTCTTGTGTCTTGCCTCTGCCATACCTGTCTGCTGTTCATTGACCCTGCCTGTCTTGACCACGTTTTGTAATAAAGCTTTGCAAATGGATCCGCACGTCTCACGTCTCGTCAACCTCGTTACAATTATGGACTTGCCCACTGGGAGACTATTTGGGGCCCAGAGGGCAACATAATCATTAATCATTTAGGCTCATCAACAATGAAAGAAATGTTTATTTACAATTAACGCATTAACAATTGTAAGGAGTGAAATGATTTCCTTATGAAACCAAAACATCAGGAACTATCACAAACAGATGTCATGCAACAAAATAATAAAACTAATCTGCAGAAGAGATCTCCAAAGAGAGTAAACAACACCACCCTGACCAAACTTATCTCCTTGTTCATTTACGACCCCCTTCCTCCCTCTCCTCTCCCCTCTCACTCTCTCCCTCAAAAGCAAGAGTATCAATACACCACATGTGTTATATCTTGTGAATATGTTGTTTTTCCCCTTCATGTTTGGTATCATTTTAAAGGTCTCAGTGCGACTGGTAAAATGGTTTCAATTTCTCAACAGTCCCTTATATTATGAGAAAGATTGAAAACTTAAGTGAAATCTGTACTTCTGTTGTGGGTGGTCTCCTTTCAATATCTGATAAACACTGCTCTACACCAGGTGTGACCATTTGGGTGCGAGAACAGCTTCTACAGAGGCTTCTCATCCCCCATACACAGATGTTTATCACCCTTTTGTTCTATTTAAGGGTATTTAAGGGAAAGTTGCAAATCAGTCATTGGGATTCTGTAGCCAGAAAACCCCCATGCAGTGTGTGAGAGTCTCTGAGCTTTGCACCATAACTCTCGCTGCTGTGTGTCTCTCTGCTGTCAGGTATGCATTTCGTTTTTATTCAAAAGTGTAATTGTGTTAAACACATTGTGCCCATAGAACACACTATATAGTTGTTTGTGCTACTACATGTGCACATAGGCTAGTTAAGTTTATTCTTTAAAACACTTGATTGCTTTGCTGTAATTGTTCTTTGAAATACTTAGGTAAAAGGTTGTAGATGCTATGCCTTTCTAGACCATGTCTTGTGTTAAATTAGGATAACTGTTACATGTGTGACTGTTAAATTTATTTGTCTCTTACGTGGAACACTTGGCTATTCCCCATATAGCTACAGTGTTTATGTACAGGAGCAGGGTTGCCACGTGGCTACAGTGTGATTCAAAATTGCCTTATCCTTTCTAAATTGGCTTCTAATAGTTTGATTATGTAATTGGCATGATACAATTTTACCTGACTAATAAAATGTTATATTTGATTTATTCTGAACTCTCCTGAAATCTTTATAATTATTAAACTGTAATGAGGCTTTTGTTACCACAAATCTATGGCCAGGATAGGTCAAACTGAAGGCTCATGAATAATAGGAGCAGTAGGCATGTCATCGGAGACCTTCTCATTTCTGTCTATCACTGGTGCTAGCAAGTTGTACGGGAAAAGACTAAGTAAACTACATTTTATGTCATAAGCAAGCAGTAGGCGGCAGACAATTAGGTATTAGTTTACCTGCACCCTCTGAATAACATCAGGCTGGCGAGTTTGTGAGCGTGAGACCAGCGCCTTCGGCCGTCACTAGGCTCAGAAGAGACATTAGGTGAATAGATCATTTAATATATGGAAGATCTAGAATAATCAAATATCTAAATTGATACATAATCGATCATTTATTGATCAGCTTTTGATTATAAATATACAGTATAAGTTTACTGATCACTTAAAAATTGGAGTCAGATAAAACACAGAGCTAGACTAAAATTGAAACTAAATCCTGATAAATTCAGAGGCGCAAGTAAAAGACCGAACATGCATTAAACCTTCAACCAGGCGGCTGGATTCCGCTGTTTGGGCCGGCGGGTGGGACCTTACACAACTATATATTTATTTCAGTCTCCATTTAAATCTTCAGTTTTAAGATATAATAATTAATTGTTTCATGGATTTTCATAGCTGATAGAAGCTTGAAATTGTGGGACAAGGGCAAAACAATAAAAAAGGGATATCCTACACTAACAGGTATTTGAAACAGTTTTTTTATATCTATTATAATGTATTTTTTTCACACATCCATGATAATATGCTATAAAGGTATATTGCTTTTTAAATATTTTTTTTAAACATACTTCTTAAATTCCCATTTTATGTCACCTATTAGGCCTGTATAGTCTGTGGTCAATACACTGAACCAATTTTTAGCAACACACTCACCGAACACTTGTAGTAAAGTTTCTCCTGTAAGTTGAGGTCCAGCAGTAGTTGCTACAGACAGTCTGTAATTTCCAGAATCCTCCAGTCTCAGGTTCCGGAGCTCCAGAGCGAGAGTCTTTCTGTCAAAACTGACTCTGTCTCTGTATGCTGAGGATATTATAGTTGAATCAGGCTGTGCTGACAATATAATAGTTGTTCCAAAATGCCACTGAATTATATCAATTGATGTGGATGGTGGGTTATCGGGAGAGAGCGTTACACTTCCTCCTACTGCTCCATTAGCCGGCTCAGAAAACTGCAGATCTTCAGCTAAATATTGTGCTGTCAATAAATAAATTAATCAATAAGCGAAGAAAACGAATCAACCAAACACTTATTTTTCTTTTTTTTTCTTCCCTGTGGTTACTCCAATTACAAACAACAACTGCAGTAAAAGCCAGACATATCGCTTCTGCACTTAACTGAACATATAACAATTAACAACAACCTTTGTAGTTATTTTATATATAAACAGCACACAATATTATTTTCTCTTTTCTAAAGGCTCACCAAAACATGACAACATCCACAGCATCCAGTACAAATGATTATAAACCATCATGATTGTGCTCTCGTCTGTGAGGAGCTGCAGCTCAAATCACCTGAACTGAATGCAGTTTCAGGAAATGATAAACAGCAGTTATAGACAGCAGAGAGCTCAGTGTGCCAACTAACGCTGGATGTTAACACTAGTCATGATTTGCATTTGATTACATCAATAATAATACTTAAATAACTAGTTAAATACTAGGGGTGTGCTCAAAATATCGATTCTTAGATACATACCGATATAATAAAAAAAGATACAGTATCGATATTCTAGCCCTTAGTATCGATACTCCGCCCAGCCATTAGGGGGCGCAGCGGCGCCCGCGAGTTTCAAAAAACTCATGGAAAATGTTAAAGCAAGATGTAGCATTTAAGTGATTTCATAGTGAAATATGTTATGGCAGTACATGGTGTCACAAAAAAGAATTATAAGAAGATTTAATAAGAAGTTAAGAATAATAATAAGAAGATTTTGTGCTTGTGTGAGCTCAGACTGTACCCTTGGAAAGTTAAATGTTGACTTGTGGTAATTTCCAGATTAATACAATTTGTGTACAATTAATCAGAGCACTTAAAGTTGCAAATATTTAAGCAAAATGCACTTTGTTATAATGCACTTTTGTCTTTAATAAATTGAAGAAAAATGCAGAGTTCTGTTTGTTGAGTAAATGTGTTCAGCATTAACTAATTGGCTCTGGCCCATGTATTTTTATTGAATCGTATCGAATCGTGTCACATTGTATCAAATCGTATCGAGACAGCTCTGTATCGAGGTACGTATCGAATCGTGACCTGTGTATCGAGGTATGTATCGTATCGCCAGGTTCTCCAAGGTATACAGCCCTATTAAATACAGACATGATTTTGTTGAATTAGTAGCATTTTCACATAGTGAGGACACATAAAATAAAATAAAAAATATTGGTTGATATTTCACTCATTTGTATGTTTATGTTTTCTATTCATAATGTAAATACATCCTGAATATGCATACAGTCAGGGACGGATTACGAACCGGGCCAGCGGGGCCCTAGGGGTGCAGGGGGCCCGTGGGGCCCCTAGCCCAAAACAATTTGCAACGCTTATCAACAATGTATTTTCGTTTGTCTATTTTAGAGGGCCTACATTCTTTGATCATCTGCCTACAAGGGCCCCTGACCCTATAGGGAGGGCGTTTGGCTGCCAAGGGCCCTTGAATTGTGGTGGTTGTGGTGGTGGTGCTGGTGGGGGGGTCGGTGCTTTCAGTGGGCCCCCGGCCCTGCTATAGGAACTTTAAAGGGAAATGGGTGCATGGGAGCCTACTTTTAGAAGGCCCTCTTAGGCCCTCCTATTATAGTCCTGGCTTCTGGCTACCAGGGGGTCCTAGGGAGGATGGGGGCTTTGGGGGTTTTTAGAGGGCCCTCTGATTATGAGGGCCCTACTAGGAGGCCCTAGGGAGGAGGGTGTAGTGTACCTTTAGAGGGCCATCTGATTACAAGGGCCCCTACCATGGGGCCCCTGGTTTCTGGGGGGAGGGGAGGGGGGCGTGTTAACAGCCTTACAGAAGGCCCTCTGACTAGGGAGCGGTAGCATGGTGGGATGGAGGCGGTTAACCTGCCCGCTGAGTGGCCTCCAGACCAGTGTAGCAGTGTAAGAGTTTGACCAGTGTAATCACTCCCAGGGCTGTAGTGGAGGCTAAACGCAAGTAAAAACGGTTTACCCACCTCTGAAATTTCAGAATTAGAGTTTACCCACTTCTCAATTGATCTAAATGCACATCATAGTATAGTTTATGCACAAAATGTGATCACAGAATTCGTAGTTCACCCACCTCTTATTTTACCAATACACCCCTGATCACTCCGTTCTGTACGGGGATATGGTACACAGGTGGATTCTGGCATGGTTCAGCTGGACACGGTACAAATGTAGTGTGATCACTAACCGTGCCCCAACATGGCTCTCACTGTACGTTCACACCAGGAGAGACCAAAGCGAACACGTCGCCAAGGCCGTTGAAGAAGCTTCGTTGTTGAATTTGCTTTATTCACTTTGTTCGCTCATTGGAATGTTTGATTTAGCCTGTTACCATGGGGCGTTGGTAAATCTATATATTAGAATTGGTTTTCACCGAACCGCGGCATAACTCATTACATAAGGTTAACTGACTTTTAACTTCTCTTTTTCGCTCTGGTCGCCCAATTCGCTTCACTGCCAGTGAATTTGCTTTGTTCGGCCAATTCGCTGACTCTCCATAGAGAAATAATGACTTTCGTCGCTCTGGTCTCTTCTGATGTGAATGTACGTGACAACAATAATGACACTCCAAATAATAAATATTTGAATTAATTTGAGAAATTTGGTGTTAATAACAGTTTTTTTCACATTGGAGAACTTGCAATGCGTAAATCATGGGGAGAGACCTATCTTTTCCCATGGTAATAACCAGGCTGCTGAATAGAAATGGGATGATTAGCAAAAGTGCTTTGATTTAGAGCATGAATTGAATTCGCACAGGTTATGGAATGTTGCTAATATTCGGATCAAAGATTCTAGGGTGTTATTCTACTCTAGGAAGAAGTTCTGCATACAATACATTGTTTTAATGCTATTTTAATCCACGTTATTGTACCAAATACATTGCCGATTTTATCAGCAAAATAAGCTAAATCATATTGCTTAGTTGATTTTGTTTACCCATGCCAACGGTTGCTAAGGGAAGAAAAGCCATGCTTTTAAACAAGGGTATCGTTAATTTCAGCCCAGTTGGTCAGTAATAGCAAATGCACACGGATTTGACAGAAAATTAAGCAATTTAAATGAAGGAAAGAAAAGAATTATATGGGCGTGCGGTTGACGTTTCTAGTGGGCATTCCCAAGTTGAAATCATGGATATGTTTTTCTTGTCGTGGCGCAACGTGTTTTTTTTTTTGTTTCAATCTGTATTATAGTATGCTTGCCCTCCTAAATCTATATGGCATAAAGTAAAAGAACGAAAAGTAATGTAATAAAAGTAGATCTACAATCGCAAATTTAAACTGATAAAGACTTCCATGAGCCGGCAAGAAGACAAAAGGATCACACAGCTAACGACAACATTAACTGTAGCTACGAAGTTTTAAGGTAGGACAATAGGTTTCATTTATCATTTGCCAGCCGTGGCTCTAGTTGGCAAGAAATTCACAGCACATATTATTTTGAGCGCATCATATTTCTTGTTGGGTCTATTTGTTGCACCTTATACCATCGTCAGATTTATACATGTCAACTTGCATCTGGCAAGCTAACGGCCACCTCTCAACTACATGAGCGCACTTCTCCACAGCATTCTGACAACCCACGTGTAAACCTGCTGTTTATCTAAGTTATTGGTTTATTAAATATGACACGGGTGGGTAGTATTTGTGATTTCGCTTACTTTACCATTTCATTCTGTTGGTGTCCTTGAATTTATTTGTTCCTGGCCCTGCGCATGATATGACTGCCCCCTAGCTACGAGGATGTAATTGTCTTCTTTGGGAAAGCTGCAAAGCAACAATTGTAGATTATAACAGGTACCGTACATGGCATTTTGGTTCACTTTTATAGACATTTCCATTTCTATTTCGAACTAGCACATTCTGGATAATTCAAACAAATAATGTTTGTTATGGTACGATCTGGTTGTGCTACGTTGCTACCTGTCTCTATAAACAGAGATGGGTAACCTGGTGCTAACATTAACGTGAGGTAATGGCATTAGGCTGTACTGATTATAATTTGAGATCCAACTTACTGTATCAACTTAAGCCACCTTCTTTTCACTTTTTCCGAGGTAAAAAGCGGCAAAAGATAGTTTTGTCAACATCATTCTGCTTTTACAACACGGTACGCGTACGCCGCACTAGTTTGGACCCACAAGTGGCATGATGACGTAACAACTAGCCATCCCAGACAATGCTGGCGTTTTTTTTTTTTTTTAAGGGGGGGGCCCTCGCGAACGTTTTGCCCAGGGGCCCACACAACCCATAATCCCTGCATACAGTATACAGTCTTTCTTCACATTCATGTACATTTGAGTGCTATGACAAACTGTTGTGATGTGCACTACACTGCTGAACATTAAAAAGACAAGATATAAGTGATTTAGATTTGTCACATCCATGTTGCCCTATATATGGCTAATCATTTGATGGTTTGTAGAGTTATGATGCAAAAACAACTTTAAGAAGACTTAAAATAGTTTAAATTAAGTGTTTCTTTTGCAAGATAAATGTGATGTTTTGCATCTTGTGTGTGTGTTTTGGGGGGGGGGGGGGGGGGGTTGTGTGTTGAATGTGGAGAAAAATAAATCAAACGTTTTAGAAATTGAAGATAAGGTTTTATTTAAAAACAAATATTTAAAATGTCCTTTAAAAAATCTCCTGAAAATCAGAGAGAAGCAAGTTTTTGCAAATACCTGGCAGTGTCACACCACAACACACAAAACAACTGAAAACAGAACCAGTCACTGGGGTTTACATAATCTTTTAAGAAAATAACATAAAGTAGCTGTATCACATTCATTGGAAAAGAAAATGAACAATATAGTTAAGTATTCAGGTCACATAATTTCCATAGAAATATCAGTCATATAAATTTGTTGAACAAAGGTCAGTTTTATGATTGGAACAAAATAATCACTTCCTCATTTATTTTCCCTGAGTGACAAGGTGTTCAGGTCTAAAGGGGATTTTAGTCATGAATATGGCCTTTGTATTGCCCATTATCACAGTTTTATCTTGTTTTATTTGCCCAATTCTGGAAAGAAAGAATAAGGATGTGTCTTGTGATTTCTGAGAGACTGTATGTGATCAATAGTAGCTAAACATAAGCCTATAAATATATATATATATATATATATATATATATATAAAACACAGTCTTTGGCTGAAACACATTTTCAATAAAGAACAAAATGAAAAGTTACAGTAATTGAAAACATTAGATGAAAGTGCATGGACTGCTCAGATATCACAGATCATATTTTATACATCAGCAGGACCAGCTGGAATCTGTGGATGTTTGTCACAGTTTTTGCAATGATTTCAGGAGAAAATCTGCAGGATGTATTAAATAATGGTCCAAGTGTATTAATTAAACAGATCTAAGTGTAACTAACAGCATAATTAAGGCAAAATATTGAATAAATTAACATGAACAGGGTGTTAAATCTGCTTTCTACTGATTCGGTGTGCACTGATCCCATGTGGACCTGCACATAAATATGTACAGGCCTGTAGATAAGTAAATAAAGCATAGAAATATCACAAAGTATGTGTGAAAAGTGCAATATGCTGGAATGTGCAGATTTCACAGTCTTCACATTGTCATCTGCGCACAGGAGGAGGGTTTGATACCTAAATGGAAATGTTACACAAAGATGTATTAAACAAAACCAACCAAATGACTTTCTGTTTGTTTTACCAGAAAACTACAAAACACAATAAATAGCACTTATTTTGTGATGCAACCAAAACACACAAATGCTCTACAATGGGAAGAACTGGACTTAATATTATGAAACTGCTCACCCGAGGAGGAGTAGGAGCCCTTGGCCTGTTTGAAAATCCAGGTTTTCCATTTTCATTGAGATTCACATACAGACTAGATTCACTCATATTCCCTGAAATCGATCCCTCTCCCTTTGTCTTCCGGAAATCATCTATTTCTTCATATTCCTACATTTTTTTTTTTTTTGTTCAATTACAAAGTCAGACACAATGATGATCACTTGAGTTGAAAGTGATATTTAAATGGTAAAACAAAAAATATTAATCTGTGGCAATGGCTCTAAATATGTTATGTTTGGATATCTGTCAATATCTATAGCTCATATTAAATTTTTACTTCAAAGCATGTCTTAGTGCAGTAATATGTGAAAGATTAAAGTCCATTTAAGCTGACTGTAAAAATAAACTCATGTCTCCTGCTATAAAAGACATAAACTCTTTAATTACCTCTGAGATACAGCAGGTAAAATAAGTATCAAACTCATCACAATTTTTCTCAGTAAATATATTTCTAAAGGTGCTGTTGACTGTTTTCACCAGATGTCAGTAACAACCCAAGTAATCCATACATGCAAAGAAAACAAAACAAATAAGTTCAGAAATGAAGTTGTGTAATAAAGTGGAATGGCACAGGGGAAAAGAACACATGAAGAAAGGGAGGTGCAGAAAGGCATGGAAAGCCAAGACACCAGCTGAAATCTATCAGTAATTAGAAAGAAATCCTGCCCCTTGATAGTGGAAATTAATATTAGCTGGTTTAGTCCCAACACCTACAGTACCAGGATGATGGTGATGAATCAAGGATGGACATTTTAGCAAAACAATGATCTAAAACACACAGCCAAGGAAACTCTTGATTGGTTTTAGAGAAAGAAAATAAAGCTGCTAGACTAGCCAATCACCTGACTTGATTCCAATAGAGAATAAGAACTAAAGATCAGAGTTCATAGCAGAGGCCCACAAAACCTTCAAGATTTGAAGACCGTGTGGAAGAATGGGCCAAAATCACACCTGAGCAATGCATGCGACTAGTTTCTCCATTCAGGAGGCGTCTTGAAGCTGTCATTACCAACAAAGGCTTTGTACAAAGTATTAAATACATTTCAGTAGTTCAATACTTTTCCCTGTGTCATTCCATTTTATTATACATAACTTAATTTCTGAACTTATTTGTTTTGTTTTCTTTGTATGTATGGATTACTTGGGTTGTTACCGGCATCTGGTGAACATTTCATGTCAACAGTACCTTTAGAAATATATTAACTGAGAAAAACGGTGACGTGTTCAATATTTATTTTACCCACTGAAAAAGATCAAGAGTCAGAAGAGGCTGAAAAAGTGAATCTCAGTTAAAATGAATAAAACACACCTTTACTGTTAAAAGTGTCATTTGACATCAGATTTACAGTTTTAGATCAGTTATTTAGAGAATGTGACGAGTCGGCTGCCTCCCCCCTGTCCATCATCACCACCCCGTCCCATATTCGCCGCCCTTCACCAGGCTCCCGACAGGAGTGGGTGTGTGAGAGAGGAGGGGCGCTGAAACAGCCAGGGCTGGCGGCGTGTGATGAGGCGCACCTCACGTGAATAGAGCCTCATCACCGCCGCCGTTAAATGCCGAACGCGCCTCTCCTCGTGAGACCGGTCTCTCCCCCGTGCATGCACGCTGGTGTCCTCGTGGGTCCAGGAAGGGAGCGTCGAGGAGGACTGCCGCACCCGTTAGGCGGCTGACGGGCCAGGATGCCGGGCCGCCGAATCCCCCAGAAGCGCCGGGATGCCCGAAGATGGACGAAGCCGCGCAAGAGACGCCGCCGCCACTCGCTCCCGGCCCCGAGAGGGGAGCGCGTGCGGCCACCGGACTCCGCCCCTTCCCTGGACCCTTCCCTCCTGAACACTGCCCTCCTACACAGCCCCGCAGCACGACGAGGACACCAGATCCCTGTTTATTTTGGACACTTTTCCCCCTTTGGACACATTAGTTTAATATTTTGTTTAATAAAAACCTCTCCGAGGCTTGACGCCACGCCCACTGTGTCTGTCGTTGGCTCCTCTCGCCACAAGAAATAAAAGATAACAAAAACTGAAAGTCACTCACAGGCTCCTGTTTTGTTTGTGCTTCTGTTTAAAGAAAGAAACACTCAGTCAGTTTTAAAATCTATTATGGGATGGTCACGATCATGATCGGTCTTGTTTTAACTGGTGATGTCAGTTGTGTTGTTCAATCAGATCATATTCATGTCATTATGAATAAATAGTAAACATACCTTCACTTGCTGGTCTCATTTGTTGTGCGTTTAGTTCTGGGCTGTAGTGTAAAGATACTAAATGTCACAAACAGGCAGTCATAGTTTGCACTGAGATTATGGTAATTTTGTAATTAATGTACATATGAAATACCACAAAAATATGTTACACATTTTAAGGGAAAGTCACCATAATCTGACACAATTCAGAAACTTTGGTTTGCAGTAGTCTTATGTATGAAAAAGATTTTCATGATTCAGGACTAAAGGTCACAAGGATCTTGACTCACAAAGACCTGTTGGAACCTGATAAAAGCTGTGACTCTTACTCTCACTTATTGACGGGTATTGATGTCAAATCTGTGAGGATTCAGATTACTCACATTTTAGTTTTGGTTAAATAGACAATCAGAACACAAATGCCTGCAACTGCCACTAAAACCCCAATGACAATCCCAGCTATCGCCCCTGATGTCAGCCCTCCTCCTCCTCCTCCTCCTCCTCCTCCTCCTCCACCCACTATGACAAAGACACAGGAAACAACAGTATATTACAGTACATTGTTATAGTAAATTGAGGTGAAAGCATTAAGTATCAAAAGTTGAGAACTCATTTCAGGTTAATTTGAACTATTCTTACCTTTAACTAGTAAAGTGTGTTTTTGTGAGGCTCTTTTCTTTGTGACACTATTCCAGGCTGTGCATTCATAATCTCCACTGTGTGAGAAGTCAGTCTGATCTATGGTGAATGTGTCTGTGGTCACATTAGTGTCTGTTTCATTAAACTTCCAGCTGAATGAGGCAGAAGGTTCAGAATTTGCAGAACAAGAGAGCGACACATGAACCCCTAAATCCACCACATCCTGACCCTTAATAGAAACATCTTCTGGTCCATCTAGAACACAGACAAGAGACTCACTGTTAGAGAATGGCTTTATTTCATCAGGTTTGAGCTCAAATCATCTTGTTGTTTGAATAAGACTCACAGTTGATGAACAGGCTGTGTTTTGCTGTCTCAGAGCTGACAGGGTTTCTATATGTACACTGATATTCTCCACCGTCTGATCTCTGCACTGGACTGATGGACACTGATCTGTTATCAGATGAGAAGATGATTCTGTTGCTAGGAGACAGAGGACTGTTATCTTTTATCCACTGCACAGAGATGATGCTGCCAGTTCCCTCAGAGATGACGTTAGCAGACGATTCTCCCTCTATTAATGATTCTTCTGGACCAATAAGCCTAACATTAGTTATAATTTCTGTGTGAACGAGAGAAAAACAAAGACACTGAATCTAAAAATTAATCTTTCACATTTAGTAAATACTGAATTTAATTCCACTTGTAAAAACAGTAAGAATTTGCTATGTTACATTAAAAAAATAACAATTATAATACTTGTTTAGCAACTTAGCAACTACGTTTATAAAAACACAGCAGCTTCATAATTCATATTTGAGGTCTGACTACACAGTCCAGAGAGGCAGCTGGTACAGAAGGCCCATCAACTATGATATACATTTCTATTTATTTTTGAATATGTGCACTTCATAGAAATATGTTTATTTCAGTTTCTATGTAAATTTTCATAATTTGTAACATATATTATTTATTTGAATGGATTTTAATAGTTGATAGAAGACTGAAAATCTCGATCCAAGTCAAAAGTAAAATAATAATAATAATAATGATAATAATAGCTAGTTTTATATTAATTAAAATAGTAAAACTTTTTCATGTAAATTATAAAGGAAGAAAGTTTCCAAGACCGTTTTAATGTCATTTCTACGGAGCCCCTATAAGAGCTCATGGTGGTGGAAAGATTTCGGGGTGGGTGAAAAAAAATTCGGTCTGGGAGGAAAAAATATTTTTCCAATCTTTTGCGTTCTCTCGCAAAACTTTGCAAAAAGGGAACGCAAAAGATTTGAAAAACATTTTTTTCACCCACCCCGAAATCTTTCCACCACCATGAGCTCTTAGGGGCTCCGTACATTTCCATGTTCCATGTTGTTTTTAAAGTTTAAATATAGCCTACATGGTTTTAATAAAAATCAACCCTTGGGAGCAGGGCCGGCTTTGCCGACAGGGGCGCCATCTGCTGGACGGGGCGCAAAATTGCAGAATTAAAAAAAAAAAAAAGTTAATTAAATGTATCGTATTATGAAAGCTGCGCACACGCTGTACACTTTTACTGTGCACTGTCCACACACTGCTTGTATTTGTCCATTTCTTTTACTAGATTATACAATCCTAAAAAGTCACTCTGACAGCTGTCAAACTCACGCGCGTTGCTCAGCAACCGGGAGTGGCGCAAAAACATCTGACAGCTGGTTTTAGCGCTTTAAATGATGGGGTAAAAGTTCCCCCCCTTGGCGGTTGTAGGCTATAAATGATCATATATAATCTTTTATAACTTTTTTTTAATAACTATGGAATAACTGTGAAGTTGCTTTTTCCTAAAGGGGGCTCTAAGATTTTTGCTTAATCGTACGTATTTTACGAGTTGCCAAATCGTATGAATTTGTAGGAATGACCTACACCTAACCCCGCCCCTAAACCCATCACTGGGGTTTAGACAAATCGTACTAAATCGTAAAAGTGAGGTCGTATGAATTCGTACGAATTAGCCACCTCGTAAAATACGTACGAATTGCCGTGAGATCGGGCTGGAAAACCACACAAATCAATGTAAATAACATCAGATATGTGCCTATCTTTACCTAAATCATTATTATTAGTAATATTACTGTTGTTGCTATTATTATTATTACATTCTCTTTAATACTTGCAATTGCTGTAGCCTACTCCCTTTCACAAATATATTTAATGAATTTGTAGGCCTACAATCATTAGGCCTATATAGTCTGTGGTAAATATACTAAAGCCTTTTTTAGCACACTCACCGAACACTTGTAGTGAAGTTTCTCCTGTAAGTGTCTCTCCAGCAGTAGTTAATACAGTCAGTCTGTAATTTCCAGAATCCTCCAGTCTCAGGTTCCGGAGCTCCAGAGCGAGAGTCTTTCTGTCAAAACTGACTCTGTCTCTGTATGCTGGGACTATTACAGCTGAATCAGGGGGTCCTGTCACTATAATAGTTGTTCCAAAATTCCACTGAATAGCCTCAATTAATGTGGATGGTGGGTTATCAGGAGCGAGCTTTACACTTCCTCCTACTGCTCCATTAGCCGGCTCAGAAAACAGCAGATCTTCACCTAAATATTGTCCTATGTTAAAGAAAGAAAGAAAGAAAGAAAGAAAGAAAGAAAGAAAGAAAGAAATATTTTTTTTTAGGTTTTTTTTTTTTAGTTTTGTAGTTGAAGTTTTAGTTGACAGATATATATATTTTACATATATTTTACACAATTAAAATATGCCCAACTAACTAGTTATTTTATACAGAACATAAATACCACACCAAAACCATAAACAATGTTTTTATATTTCTATAAAGGCTCACCAAAACACGACAATATCCACAGTGTCCAGTAAAAACCACGAGAAACCATGATCGATCTCTGATCTGTCAGGAGCTGCTGCTAAAATCATCTGAACTATTTAAACGACTGTTATATAATGTAGAGAGCTCACTGCGCCACCTAGTGCTCGATAATAACACAAGCCCAATAGTAATTGACCAGATTTATTCAAGTTGAAGAAATAATAAAGTATGGCTGACTCGATGGAAATGTAACATTATAGGCCTACTTAATTAGTTAGCGTTAGTTATGTTTTTCAACACTTATTTTAGCTGAACAACAAAAAGACTTTACAACAAAATATTAATATTGATATTAACTTATAGGCCTACTGGGGTCACCAAACGTGAGCAAATTCAAACAGTGTACAAGCCGGCATTTGACACAATTGTCCAACAAGTGTGACCAACACATACAAATGACTGGTATTACTATGCAACACTTGGTCCTCATAATGTAGAGAATACTTGGTACACACACACACACACAAAAACACACACTCTCTTTCACGAGTTTGCCTGCACATTCAGTCCTGCTAGAAAGGCCTAATGGTAAGCGAACTGGGCTTGCTGTCCTTAAAGGAGCAATAAATGCTATATATACAGTATAGCAGACATACAGTAGGTTGACTACAATATTTGGTGTATAATTTTGAATATCCTTGGTCACTCCATTTTTGCAAACCCTTGATCTTGTGAAAATCTTAAAATGTCAAACCAATCATATCAAATTTCTACTGTATAGATAAAGATTCTTTTAGATGTAATGTAATTTTTGAATGTTAAATCACAACAATAAAACCATTTTTGTGGAATCAATAAATTGTAGTCTAATATTTTTGTCTTGTTGATTAGAGTCATTAAATGTGAATTATTAGAAATGGATTATCACAAGTGACTCAAAACCAGAAACATAATGCAGCACCATTTTTCACCATCAATGCAGCTTAGGGAACCTAATTCTCAGCATTTCTGCTTTTCCTTCCTCTGTTTTAAAACAAATTCATCTACACGTTGTCAGGGTTGTAGGCAGCTGTTTTAATTTCCCTTTTTGTGATTGGGACTTTATGTGATTTTTTCTAGTGTTACGCAGCTTGTGTCATTATTCTATGGAAATGAAAGCTTATGATGGACTTACATAATGTGTTTATTCTTCTACTGCTGTCTTGCACCTCTGTGTTTACAGGTCAGTGAATTTTTACAGTTTTTTCATATTTTTGAAATTATGCAGTAAGTCTTGACTGCAAATAAAGGTAATAGCTATACGATCAAAACCCTTTGTGCAATGATTATAGTGCTAAATCTAGTTCAAACATAACTGTCATAACAGGGGTATTTATTTATATTACATCTAACATTTACAGACTGTCTTTACAAAGTTTGCTTTTTAAGATGGTGAAAATATGTTATTGATTTATTGATTTCAATCCTTTTTTTCCTTTTCATTTATTATTTATTCTGAATATCACTCTCACATTGATCTGAATTAATTTACATGTTGTTGTGGTTTTAATTGGCCAAGAACAAGACTGTTGAATAAACATAAAATTATAATTATATATTCCATTATATGTAATTAAGGAAATATATATTAGGCATAGGGAGAAAGCTGATTCTGCTAAACTCTTTCTGTACCTTACTTTATTTTATAAAGCATGTCCTATCATGCTGTCTTGAGAAATTTCCAGACTAACAGAATAAACTAATAAATCAAGCTTGATATTAGCAAACATATATTGTAATTAGATCCTTTTACAATCTTGGAATATTTTATATGATTAAAAAGGCTTGCCAGCTATGAAATGGTTGCTTAAATATACATATATATCTTTCTCTTTTTTCCAGTACTGCATGGACAGAAAGTTGTCACTGATCTTGAAGTTACTGGGTACCGGGGTCATGATGTCACACTGTTGTGTCAATATATCCGTGGAAACACAAAAGACAATATAGAACAAGTGCAGTGGACGTGGCAGAATGAGTCCAGTTCCAGTAAATATCAAATCATGGTCTTTCACATAAAGCATGGCCTTTCTATGCTTGAGACACCCCTGAAGGATAGAGTCAGCTTCAGTAAGAGCTCTCCTCCGATCGATGAGGCCTCCATCATCATCAAAGATGTGAAGAAGAGTGATCAGGGAGTTTACAGCTGTGACTTCACAACCTTCCCTAGCGGCAGTCATACAGGACAAACCACTCTTACAGTGTTAGATGGTACATAAATACAGCTCATTTAATTTGACCAAAGCATCTATAGAAACTGTTGCTGTTATTATAAGTAGAAGGCCTAGTAGTAAATTAGCCTGATAGTATAGTATTAAGCATTATAGGCTACTGTCGTTTATATATATATATATATGTGTGTGTGTGTGTGTGTGTGTGTGTGTGTTATATGACTTTTATAAATTATATAGGCTATATATCTTTTATGAATTATAATGCTGAGTCCATGCCATGCTGTAATTACTTTAATTATGAGATTCCAACTTGTAAAGACTGTTTATCGGTCTCATAAATACAACATGGGAACTGACTACTGCAGATTCACCAGAACAAACCCCTGAGTTAGGATAGGACAGGAATAAAACTGGAAAGTTTGGTGGGTGTATGTAAGTGCTACTAATAAAGCAAAGATTTCTTACTGAGAGCTGAAAAAAAAAAGAATAATAATATTTTAAATATAGATCTATATATTGTAACGGAAATCTCCAGATGCAAATAGATAGTAAAGTGCTATAAAATAAACAACTGAATGTGTATTCTTGTTTCCTTTCCACTAGTCTGAAACAACACTTCACAGAAGCCAAACAGAATCAAAAAGATTAAAATTGACCAGCACATAAAAAGGTTTTAGCCTGTAGAGTCTTGTGTTAATTAGCTTACATAATGAAGCATTAAGTTTAGTTATTTGCTATTGTATAAACAATGAAACAATTATAACCTTTTACCTACATTTTTAAGTTTTCTGAATAATAAAAATATTTGTTACTTGCTCCTGTTATAATGGTTCCTAAAAATAAGTCTGATTACTGTGATACATAATAGTGCACCTCTCCTTGACAAGCAGCACAGTTTAGGTATCACACTTGTTAGTATTACAAATGGTGTGGTATGACTTGCCAAATTTTGATACTTTGAGTCAGTGATTGCTGTTTCACCACTAGATTTCCTAAACTGCTGGTTTATTATGAGCTCCTCTTGCTGTCTGCAGGCCGTCCTCCTGTTCTGTCCACCGCTGAAGCTGTAGGGATTGTGACTGCTGTAGTGATCATCACTCTGATTATAGCTGTTGTGGGGTATTTATCCCTGCGAAACAGACGGTATGTGACTACAAAACATTTAGCAAATGCATCGAAATATGAAACAAATCATGCCAACAGCCAACTACCACAGCAAAAAAAAAACAATTACTCCTCAAATCCATTTCAAAGGTTCTCTAAGCTTTTCATAAAATTTATTTAAAATTGATTTCATATTAACCCAGCACTGTAGCTGTACATATATTAGAGGTAAACCAAGATAATGTGCCAGCATTAAGAAACACAACATACTCCATCATTATCTTTATCTTTTCCAAACATGAAACTAATAAAAAGGACATGATATTAAATACAGATTCAGTAAAACAATAGTAAAGTGAGTGAGCTGTAACTAATAAATTCATTATCATGTTCAGTATTCATCATAAAGTTATCACGAGATAAAAAAAACACCATTAACATTTCTCTTTTTATGTTTTGCTACACATGGCAGACGGGCTGGCAGTACTTTCACTTATTGTAAGTATAAATGTCATGCATGGGCTGTTTAAAATCTCCCTTTTTAAAGGAATCAGTGTGAAACTGAACATATTGCTAATGCTTGCATGATAAATTTATGTTTCTCATTTGTATATTGCTGTAGATAAAAGGTATCCTAAAAGACTAAATGTAAATAGGAACAGATTTTAAAATCAAATAATTAATCTTATACAAATATGAGGGTGCAGTTTTATGATCTGTAAGTACAAATTTCAAAATTGAGAGCGTGGCTTCAAAAACAATTGGTGAGTACAGATCATGGGGACAGACTTTTGACACGGGGTCGTATAGTGGTGCTCTTTACTTTCCTCCTTGCTCTTGGACTTTTATTAGGTCACACCTTTAGACTTTTAATTCCATTCCTCTTCTGTGAAACCATGTATCATGCTGCTATTTGACCTGTGTTTTTCCTCTTTACTAGACACAACTCAGAGCCCCAGTGACCTACAACAGGTGAGACTTCCTGCTGCTGAGAACAACTTCTTAACTGTGGGAGAAAAAAATGATTTAGTGAAAGATGCAATCAATCCTGAATCTCATAATTCATATATTTCACAAGTGTCAAACAGACCATGAGATTCAGTAAATGACTCAACTTCTCTTTACCTGTATTAGGATGTCACATATTCTGACGTCACACAGAAACCAGGCAAAGCTAACAGAAGCACCTCATCATCAGGGGACATTGAATACGCTGCGGTTTCCTTCAGTGGTTGGTCTGAATCAGCATCACTGCGAGCCTCAGCCAATCAGATGGCTTTAGGTTTCCACGAGGCAGAGCAGGACACTGTGTATGCACAGGTGAAAAAAGACTGATTTTGAGTACAAATGTCAGGTAACTACAGGTTTCTATTAATGAATGAGGTTTTGTACAGTAGAGAACTGAACAGGTTGAGCATTTATAGCAGCAGTCAATAAAACTCCAGCTTATAATAAACTCCAGCTTATAATAGTCGGCTTTTCCGATCCCACCCCCTTTCTCTCTCCCACTGTGCTTCCTGTCAAAACTTACTGTACTATCAAAATAAAAAAAGAAAAAATGCTTGAAAAAGTATGCTTGTTTTCAGTGTTGGGGGTAACGCATTACAAGTAACGCAAGTTACGTAATAATATTACTTTTTTCAAGTAACTAGTAAAGTAACGCATTACTTTTTCATTTACAAGAAAATATTTGAGTTACTTTTTTTTCCCATTTATTGACTGACAGTGCGCTGTGTGAACATGCTTTTAATGTAGTACTATACTAAGTGTGAATGTGCATTAATTCATCCCACTCGCAAAAAACAGATTTAGTATGTATCAAAATGAATTAAAATAGTGACATGCAAACTCAGAATATGATGCAAACCTGCAATAATTAAATATGTTAAATAACACAAATGTATCTAATCCCATTTGATTAATCAATGTGTTTGCTGCTGACCTCTGATGATCCAGTTCAACCATACTAATAAACAAACAACAATTGTGCTTCATTGTTTTTTTATTGCTGAAGAGTGTTGAACCTTCTTCTGCTGCGTTCTACTGTACAGACGTGAATTTACTTTTCCTTCAGCCTGACGTTTATTCATTACACTGTTTGGTGTGAAAGGGTTTTTACATTGTCTATAAATAGAACTTCTTATATTAAAAACAATCAAGCCCTCCTCATATTTAAAAAGTAACGCAAAAGTAACGTAACACATTACTTTCCATAAAAATTAGGGAGTAACGCAATATTGCAATGCATTACTTTTAAAAGTAACTTTCCCCAACACTGCTTGCTTTCTTTTTAGAGGTAGACTTGAGTCTGTATGCAGTCTATGCAGAAAGTTTTAGTACTTCTTAAAATTAAAGAAATGGGCTGATTTAAATACATTTCAATGCATACTCATTGTAAACAATTATTCCTAAGTGTCCCTTTATTTTCATCTGTTTGTGGGCTTTGATTAGATTTAGAAAAAATAAAATTGTCTGCAGAAAAACACAATCTAGTCTTTGCACAGCATAAGGGTTGACAATTAAAAAAAGGAAAGTAAAATAAAAAATGGAAAAATGCATGTTGAAGACAAGTTAACGTAGATTATTTTTTTATTCCAAAGGATATTCTTTGTCTATAGTTTTAACATAACATGATCACCTTGTTGGAAAAGCTCCTCAACCCCTAAAACTGACCCGCTGATAGATTCATTTAAAATACCCTCTGCAGCTTAAGATGTAATGTATTATTAATGTAAATAATAACCATCATTTTTTATGCAATAAACATTTGTATAGAAATATTTTTTTTAAATAATTCTAACAAAGAGGCTCTGTTTGGAATATCTGTTACTCTTCTATTTCCTTCTTTCCTCCATTACTCATTTTCAGTGCACTGATGTGTTTGAAAAATCTTTAAGCTTAACCACAACATCAAATGCCTGACTTTCTGTTTCTAAAAACACTGATCTGTGGTGAATGCAGACAAGCACGCATGTGCAAATTTGGGTTGAGGTATGTGGTGTGATTTCCAGCACTGTTTATGGACTCACAAGTTCTTGCAGACAAATCAAAGTCCACATTTTAATGAACACAGCTCCTCATTTCCAATAACATACATACAGAGTTGATCTCCTCGGTATCAATAAAGTATCTCTATTTTTAATTTCCAATTCAGACAACACAACCCCAGAATTAAATTACACAGACAGTGAATTTAAAAATAAGTATAGTACAGAAAAGTAAGAATATCTGTTTAGAATATCTTTTTAATTAACAAGTTTGTGTTTCATAGTGTCATTGTCCTCCATGTACATGTGTGCTCTCGTTCTGTCGTGTCTGGCTCTGATCTGTTTGTTATCATTGAGAGAATGACATCCAGAAGAGAGCGTGTCTGTGCTACTTCCTCTGTGACCTCTATCATAATATAGAAACCAAGTTCGGTCAGGGAAGGAAAGGCGAGTCTGTATCGCCGTCTGCCTCTGATTGCAAGCGGACGTCTGTGTGCTGCCTGAAGACCAGAATCACGGGGAAGTTTAATATCTCTGTGCTGCCTGTCGTGTAGCAGTTCTAAATCCAGACTGAGTAAATCTTTACTACCACATTTTCAAGGTTGCTTCAGACACAGTCAATGTTACAGTACATCGTTCAATAGTACAAAAGAATCATTGATGTGGCACATGG
This sequence comes from Barbus barbus, assembly GCF_936440315.1. Classification (NCBI taxonomy): domain Eukaryota; kingdom Metazoa; phylum Chordata; class Actinopteri; order Cypriniformes; family Cyprinidae; genus Barbus; species Barbus barbus. Next base: position 13,791,756 of record NC_136749.1, read on the forward strand.
CTATCCAAAAGAAGAGGATAATTCTCTCGTACCAAATAAAAGATGGAAAGCGCATTTGTCTGTGATTTTGAACAAGAGGGTGAATATTGCAAAAATGTCACACTTCTGTCTCCCCCTTTTGTCAGTCCCTCTGTTCTCATTTCTGCTCTCCCATTAGGTCTGTGTTGTTGCTAGACTGAGGTGGTAGTAAAGTGCAGCCTTTTGCCGGCGGGGAGTGGCCTATCCTGCAAGGGCTCGGCCCGCCACCACCTTCGCTGTCCGTATTGGAGGATGAGTGTGAAGGGGGCGGGGCCAGGCGAGGCAGAGGGGCGGAGGAGGGAGGGATACGTGTGCAGGAGGTTGTGCGGAGACTCTGGATACGCCGGCACTCCTGGCAAATGCGCACGTGAGTGCAGCCCCGCGGCAGAGGCACTGTCACTGCGGGGGGACCCAGGGCCACTGTGGGGGTGCTGTTGGCACCTAACGGGTCTTCCAGGAGTCGCTGGGGGCCGGGACCCATGTCTGAGGGGCCTCCTCCTGGCCCTGAACTTCCTGTCAGGGGTCCGGTACCACTGTAGAGCTTTCCGTTGCTAAGGCGCATCTCTCGGACAAGGCGCAGGGGCCGCGGGGCCCCTAAAGTGATGCGGGTGGGGTGTCGAAGGGCCAGAGAGCTGGACAGGGGACGACGGCGGCGCAGACGAGAACTTTTCTTGCAGGAAACGGCGTTACGGAACTCTGTCAACATCTCCTGACATACAGACACCTGAACATTTACAAAAATATATTAAACGCTTGAACGAAGGAAGATTAGAATATATCACAGAAGTATATATCACAGCTATACACATATCACTATTTATCTATATACATAATATATAATTAAGATATATCTTAAAGGGGACATATCATGAAAATCTGACTTTTTCTGTGTTTAAGTGCTATAATCGGGTGCATCTATCAACCCAGAAAATGTGAAAAAGGACAACCCAGTAACTTTGTTTTGGTAAGCCTTTCTCTGCAAGCAATGAGCCGCTCAGATATCGCTCCCTAGTGACGTTGGACGGGGATCTTATTATATTACCACCCCTTAATCTGTATGTTTCCACCCACGGCACCGCCATGTTATTATCATCGCTAGAGCAGCTAGTGATATGTGTCAGCTACGTAAACATTATAGCTGTTCTGTTGTTGGTTGTAATAACATGTTTTCCATAAACTTCTGGCCTCTGAGCTACTGAGGACGTGGATTAATTTTATTCATGATGGGAATGTGTCCAAGAAATAGCTAAATTCGTATATGTTTGTGCAAATTGTCACGAGACTGCTTTGGAAACAAGGGTCATTAAAGCATCGCCTTTCTGAATATGTTTGTTAGTGTGCTGTATGGCTAATGTGGCTAAAGTTAGCTAGTATTCACAGAGACCTGAAATATATTGTTATTTATTTTTAAGAAGCAATAAATGTTCATTTATGAATTACACAGATGGTGAGAGTTTTCAGGTTAAAAATAAAAATAACAACATAGCTCTGGTCTCTGTGAATACAGTAAAGAGACAACATGCTAACAATCACTTTCAGAAAGGTGAGGTGCATGTCCTAAATATGAAGTTGGATCACAAACTATTAGTCATGATCTATCTTTGAGAATTTCTGTGGGACATTCTACATTTTTGTTACTGGAGTATCTGAAGCTAAAGGCCCTGCCCTCTTCTGGAAGGGAGGTGGGGAGCAGCAGCTCATTTGCATTTAAAGAGACACACACGAAAACAGGATCTTTCTGCTCGCACCCAAAAAGGGTAATTTTGAGCACGGTATAATAAATGATCTGTGGGTATTTTGAGCTCAAACTTCACAGACATATTCTGGGGACACCTGAAACTTAAATTACATCTTGTAAAAAGGGGCATAATGGGTCCCCTTTAATTATAATCTTAATAATTCCAAACCTTTGTATATATCACAGAAGTACATATTACAGATATATACACAAGTAGACATGCACACTATAACACAACCACTGAACTGGACTTTGACACACACTAAGGCGGGTTGCTTTGTAACCTACTGTAGAGTGACTGTGATATTGGCGGTCGCAGGAGAGAGGCCGTACCTCGTCTGTTTCAGCTGATCGGCGTGTGGACCACACAAACTCCATCACAGCCACAAACACAGCAATAATCAGTCCACAGATTAACACCACAAATATACCGCCAATGTTCTCCATCCCAAGACCTGCAACAGTGAATGAAACACTTTTAAACAATCTGTATCTATGAGGATATTTCATCACAGACATAGAATGTAATAAATATAATTTCCTAAAGTTGGCATGTAGTGGAAATGTCAAAATGTCATAACTGATCTTCCAGAAATGACAGACTTCTCTCTGGCTATGCATGCCAGACTTTTCCAATCATTTAGTCCACCTAAACCCATGCCCTTTCTTACAATTGACTCAAGCTCACATTCAGATCTGCCTCCATACATTCAACAACTGCTAGTTAGAACCAAGTCCCCACTCTAGAGTGGGTGTGTGAAATCCCTCCTGTGTTTTGGAACACAGTAGCTGGTTTCTAGCTGGTTATGAGTTGGTACATGCTGATAGTTTGTTTCTTGTCATCTTGGACCAGAAACAAACCAGCTACCAGCTGGTTTTTGGAACCACCAGCTGTTTTTTGGAACATTGTAGCTGGTTGACCAACTAACATGTTCTTTACAGCTACCGGTTCCAACTGAATTTTTCAGCAGGGATGAGAATGCGAGAAGAATATTGTGTTGAAGTGCAGGAGAGGTTCATGCCTTTGGCGCGGTGGTCTTCCTCTTTGGGACACTGCCCTCCCTCCCACCATCTTCTCTTCAGGATCTCCAACCTGTTATTCTCCTGCAACTGCAGAACTGCCAGACTTAGCTCATCTCTGAAAGGAGAACCTGTGAGACAGAATTATGCAGATGTCAGTGTTTTGTGATTAAGCATGAGGAAGTGTCAATGAGTTGTGCACATCATTGCACGTTTACTTCTGTAAAAAACAAGCCTGTCTGATGATAGTCAAATGAGTTCACAATTTGCTTATTTTACTGGTGATTTTATAGATTTTGAAAGTGATAAGGTTTGTTTTTTGGCAAAGATGTCATTTTTAAATGTTTTTATGGTTTAAAAACCTTGTGATTCACAGTGCTGCCACATTATTTGTGAGACTTCCATTGTACGTGTGTTAATGTGCTCGATTTTTACAGAATAAAGGATGAGTTGAGAACATTTTGCTGTGGTAATTATGTCCATCTCTCTCACCGAGAGGCATGCCGATTCCGTAACCCTTGGTGTCCAGCAGGCCTCCGATCTGGGTGAGGTTGCAGTTGAGGCTGCGATAGTACTCGTTCATGGTGCTCTCAAGCAGGAAGGCGTATTTAGAGTTCACGACTCGTGCAATGCCCTCCTCTGTGCTCTTCACAAAGACACTGGGCTGCTTAGAATACATGTAGTTCCACATCCGCTGATACGTCTGATAACGAGAGTTCTGACAGAGGGAAGGAGAGGATGTATCATCAGTGCATACATCATAAATAATTATATATATATATATATATATATATATATATATATTTATATATTTAACATGCAAAATAACAAAGAAAAAAGAAACAGTGACACGCACACAGATGGTAAAATCACTTGAGCAAACAAGACACTGAGAAGAAAATACATAGTCTGTAAGCCAAGGGTACTCTACAAGCAAGAAAATAAACAAGAGCGATACAAAAACCATCCAAATGCATATGCAAATATATGCCTGCTGGCACTTTCCATGAATATGGTACAAAACTGGGCCTGAAAAACTTTAAACATTTTTTATTTTTCAACAGATGTTCAGTGAAAGAAGTGCTTAAAGCATTAGTGGCATTGGAGTGTTTTTTGACTTGACACTTCTTAGATAAGTTATATAAACATAAACACTACAAATGACCCCCCCCCTAAAAAAACAATACAAAACAAAACAAAAAAACTGAAATTATAATTCAGTTTATTGTAGTTAAAACATATACACACACAATTGACACATATCATTCAGACCCTTTTTCACAGTGTCACAATTAAAAAAAAGTATTACATTTCCTAATTTTCACAAATACTGTACTCTTGAATGTCTTCACCAAGTTTGTCTGTTATGCAAGTAATTGTACTTTAATCTATAACTATAAACTAACATTTGGTCCAAAACTGATGATGACTTAATTTTGGCTAAATTTGCAAGCTAATTGTATATTAGCTGATTGCTAATTGTCTAAATTTGTAATTCATCCTTACTTATTTTCTAACATTGTAAATTTTGTCATTTAAAAAACAAAAATTACATAAATAAAGATCTATTTTCTACTTGGTTATCATTGATTCTGTTGTGTGTGCATTAATCTTTTAAGTTTGTTTTTACCTTGTAATTTAATGTAATGTCATAAAACTGTCCTAACTCGATCTTCGGATGAAACGACTCTCTCTGGTCATTTAGGCTGCTTAAACCCTGCCCATTCTTCAACTGCAAGCTCGTGTGAAGGAAATTTTAAATTTAATCGTAAAATCAGTTGATCATAAATGTTGACTGACACATATAGACAAAGACGAGATGGCTAGATGTCTGTCTGAAAATGAAGAGTTTATTTGCAGATAACTTAAAACAGATCAAAAAGCATGTTTTTTATTATGTTATCATGTTTTTATTGTGTTTTATTGTGTTAGTTAGCTGTTTTTTTTTTACTTATTTTTTAACCTATTCAAAATAACCCAACTACAGTTTGATTAAGATTAACTGGAATGCACAATGAAAAAACATGATTTCTGAGAATAGTTAAAAATTTAGTTATGTTTTTTTTGCAAATGAACTCTTCAAATATTAATAATCATATGGTTTTGTGATTTGGGGAACAAGAAATAGTAATCAGTAACAGAGGCAGGAGAATGATGTAATGTGACATAATGTTACTTTTGCTATGCACCTTTGTTATATAAACTCTTGTATTCTTTTGGTTGGGGGAATGTCTGTGATTGGAATGAGATCCTACCGGCCGTGATTAAAGCATATTAAAGCAAAGGCATTGTCTAGAGCAGGGATCCTCAAATCTGGCCCACGAGATCCACTTTCCTGCAGAGTTTAGCTGTAACCCTAATCAAGCACACCTGAGCATGCTAATCAATGTCTTCAGGATCATTAGAAAATCACAGACAGGTGAGTTTGATCAGGGTTGGTGCTAAACTATGCAGTGGATTGGCCCTCCAGAGTAAGATTTGTGGAACCCTGGTCTAGATTCTCTCTGGTTATTGCTGCACAGCAGGTGGGACTCTCTTAGGCTCTTATGTACTAAATTCTTAGCTGAATTGTCTGCTTAACATTTTCTGAAGTGTAGAGTATTTATGGAAAGTCCTTACTATTTATTATTCCCCTTTATCGCTCTCAAAACCCACAGCTGCCAACTCACTAACCCCTCCAGGCAGATGCTTCATAAGTGAACAATTACGTGCAAGCCAGCATGTGTTCTCTTTTGTGTGCGTATATTTGTGTGTATAAACGTAATATCATATGATATGTACCATAAAAAAGGTCATGGTGCTTCCTCCATGAATAGTGCCATACTGGATATTAGTTTGATCAGCCAGGTCATCGGGTGATTCGATTGGCACTTCCATTCTCTGCACTGTGAGAAACGCAGCCAGATTCGCTGTGTATGAGGAGACTATTATGAGAGTGAATGCCCACCTAAAAGAGAGAAGAGAGCGAGGACATAAACGATGGAAGCAGAAAGCAAAGAGCACATAGCTGTGCTGTGTAATGTGTCCATTGACTTAAAATGACCATCAACACATATGAAGCTCCAGCACACGCTCACACTCACCAGACCCCACTGACGCAGCGTGTAGAGAGGGCCCGGGGCATGATCTCTGACCCCTGCTGCATGAAGCCCCCCACAGGAAACCACAGGCTGTTTCCTAGCGTGTACTGATTTTCCAGCAGGTCTCCGCGCTCACGCAGACACGGGTGAGGGTTATACCATTCATACGGACTCAACCTGACAAATACACACAGAGAGATTTTGAGAAAAATCTTGCATTAAATAGTTATTTCCTCATTATACTACACAAATAAATCATTACATTTTGCTTGATTAATGTTTTAAAAAACTACTTGCCGATAGGGTAAGAAACCTAAACTTAACTGAAGATTTCATTAGCATCTCTGAAATAAAGTATTAATATCTTTTACAGTTTTACCGCTCAGATAAATTATTATTATTTTACAGAGCAAAAAAACCAAACACATTGATTAAGACAATGATTTTTAGCCGTGTTTGAGTATATGTGTGTGTAGGTGTGTGTACCTAGCAGAAAGAAAAAGCACACAGCTGACAGCGAGGTAAGCCAGCAGCATGAAGAGCCAAACAGCCGGTGAGAAAGGATCCAGGAAGGAGAAATAACCTGGCTTCCTGCCCTGAGAGACGGTGGAAGAGAAAAAGAGGTAAATGAATGCAGCTGAAGGAAGGAAGGTGGTAGAAATAAAAGCCAAAAGGAATTAGGTACACAATGAATATTCAATCTGATAATTACATATATGTAGCAATAGGAAATGCAGAACTGTATAATACATATTAAGGCATTTAGACAGATTTTATTGTACAGTATTGTCTATCTGTTTATCTATCTATCTGTCTATCTGTTTATTACCCTTAGTTTAACAGATTTTACACTGGGTATTATTCAGGACAGGACAAACAGAGAATATCACACTATTATCAAGTATTTGCAACAATGTAAACCCCCTCTCATCCCCTCTGTTCGTTCAAATGTATGTTTTATTCGTGCATGTTTTACTTCAGCCACAAGAGGGCGTTATTGATCAAAACAGCAAAGCAGAGTCACCAAAGATGGATTTTAGTACTCTTCCATGGAAAGTAGATCTTGCTGTTTAGTGTTTACCAAGTTAAAAGGTATAGGCAATATTACACTAACCAGTTTTCGTTTTCAGTAAGTGTGGGTCAGGGTTTGCTTATAAAACAGTTCATTTCTTTAAAAGGCCATTCATTATTCAAATTAATCACAGTTAATCACATCAATATTTGATGAGTAAAGCACAGAAATTAAGATACATTTCAAAGATGTTGTAAATGAATGAAGCATTGCATAGACTTTACAAAAAAAAAAAAAAAAAAAATTTAAAAAGGTATAGTTCACCCAAAAATTAAAATTATGTTCATTATTTTTGTTTTCTTTGCACACAAAAATGATTCTCATAGCTTCATAAAATTACGGCTGAACAAGTGATATCACATGGACTATTTTAACCATGTTCTCATGTTTCTGGTAGTTCTGCTGTTGTCTATGCAGGGTCAGAAAACTGACGATTTCATCAAAAATATCTTAATTTGTGTTCTGAATATGAGTGAAGTCTATACGGGTTTGGAACGACACGAGGGTGAGTAATTAATGACAGAATCTTCATTTTTGCGTGAGCTATCCCTTTAAACCTCAATATATCGTGTTGTGTTTTTTAACACAATATCATTGAACACAAGCCTATCACAATCTTACAGTCAACAGCAATACGTTTTCTTATCAAGTTTGTCCGAGGTAAGCTTAGGACTCATTTCCATAGGACATGTTTTTGTATTCCGTCTGCGTTATCTTTTAGTTGTTGATCTACGTAAATATCCAGATTGACGCTGTTGTGTTGATTCTGTGTGTCTGACTTACTATATGGACTCTGTAGAGAATACTGATGCCCAGGGTCATAAAGGGTTTTGAGAAGTCAATAACCTTCTCTCTCTCAGATGTGATGGTAAAAGCTGCAACAGCCAAATCAGCTTTCTGCTCCAAACAATGAAGGAGAACGAAGGATAGAGAAAGAGAGAACAACAAAACATTAAAGAGGGAGAGCATAAACTCTTGTAAAAGTCTTCTAGACACAATAAAAAGAAAATGACACAGAAAAGAACTGAACGCAACCATGTGTTTTTCAAAATTAATTCAGGAGGAAATTTATTAATGAGTATGACCACATACCCTGTTGATCAGCTCTCCCACCATGCCCGTCCATGAGCCGTTGGGTTCAGGTGCTCCATACAGGGCATCGTCTACCAGTTTGATGCGGTAGGTGAACTTAAGGATATCAGCCAGCTCTCTCAACATATCCACACAAAAACCCTCATACTGCTCATTCCCCTCAAACTCCTGGTAATTCACCTTTCTCATCATGTATGGGTTCTCCTGCACACACAAACACACAAACGTGAGTCATTCATTTTATACAGTAGTTTCAGGTCCATATCACATTTGTTTTACTGCATCATATAAAATATTAAACTCTATTAAACGAAGTTTAAAAAACAGCAGTGAATTTTTAATATTTTCACTACTTTGGTTTGAGCAGATGTTGCTTTATCATGTCTCCAGGTGACACACGTGAAAAACTTTCTAACATGTAAAACATTAATAAGAAACATTCCAGGTGTTTCAGTCAAACAAGTTTTTACTGGAAATCTTGTTTTATTTAATAATCAATATATAGTTTTCCTCATATCATGTAATTTGTAATAACACCTAAACGAACAAAAGCCGTTAATGAGTAAAAACGACAGGAAGAGACATCTTTTCTAACTGGAACACAACAGTACAAACATAAGCAAATTTTAGCAAGGTTTTTGATCAATTCGGTGATGTAGTTGGTTTTTCTCACTTTAAAACAAACTTGTTATGTGTTTTATTTTACATAAAATAGCATCATGATAGACATTCTGTTAACTATATGTCCATTGTGTAAGTTAAAATGAATTGTTTAAGTGGATATTATAGAGTTCAAAAGGTACTGTACACAGATGTGGTAAATATTGTGTGAACATAAGTGGGCTATATGGGTCTGCTGTGGTGCAGTTGGTCCTCACCAGTATAGTAGTGATGATGAGGCTCTTGTTAGCCAGAGTCTCAGACACGTTGATATCCAGACTGGTGGAGTTCATCAGCAGGGTGTTATTAGAGAACCAGATCCCAATCTAACACAGAGAAGGATGACAAATGGAGCAATCAAGATGTTGGCACTATTCAAAGTGTGTGTGTCTCTGTGTGTGTGTGAATCTACTTAACAAATCTGTACACAGAAGTGAGCTAAATCTGACAAAACCTTGTTTTAGTGATTCCTTTTTTAAATGCAAAAGTTTTCTCTTAGGGTTAGGATTAGGTTATATTATTTAAACTAACCTATATAAAAGCATTAGTTGTCTTTGGATATTCCCATTTAGAAGTAAATGTGTATGTGTTTGTGTGTCGTTAACCTCTTTGTGGCCTCCCCTGTGCTTCTCCAGGATGTGGAGGGTGTAATTGGTCCTCTGGCCTTTACTGTTGAACTCAACTCGACCTGTCAAACCATCATACTCCACCTGATCAAAACATGGGAACAGAGAGAGAAAGAGAATAGAAACAGTTATGTTACCTTAACAGTGGATGCTCTCTAATGCAGATAACAATGCTGGATGACTTTCAAGTGGTTGAATATATATTTACACACACACAAACACACACAGACTGACCATACGCAGGTAGTTCATGAGGCTGGTTCCGTGTTGCCAGATCTGAGGGGAGGTGCAGCTGAGAGGTTTGATGCCAATCTCCTGACTCCGGTTGAGTTCCTGCACTGCACTCACCACCACATGGACCGCATCAAACAGCAGGGCCGAAGACAGCTGAACACACACATACACAGTTTAGTGTGAGCAGTCTGTGTGTGATACATCGACAGGCTTCTGTATTGTGTTTTGTGTCTGTGTGAATCTCACCGCTGGTCCGGGGTACGGGTTAATGTCACAGCCCTCTCTCCAGGACAGGTTAAGGCTCCTGATAAACTCCAGGTAAAATGGGTGGGTGGTGTTAAACATTGAGAAGCCCACAATGTTTGACTGCTCATCCACTATATCATCTAACCATAGCAGCGGGAAGTCCTGCACACACACAGGAATTACATTATATAGCAGAAAACAGAGAACATCAGTCTGTGTGTAAGAAATAGAAATTTGAAAGAATATAGAGCTCAAAACAGAATAGTGACTAGTCCTGTGAAATACTACTGGTATATTAAGTGGTATTTGAGTAGTTAAGTATGGTTTGTTTGTAGACTGAATGAATGTTGAATGGTGCAGTTGAGTAGTGTGCATAAGACAAGCGATGTGTTAAACTGAACTATTAAATGTGTGTGAGTGTGAATGCATGCAAGGTTTGAGTAGCATGTAACTTGTTAAGATAGGCGAGTGATAAGATGGTTTTATAATAGGATGGTTTAAACTGGTTAGACTAGGGCCTAGAGTAGTGTTTGTAAGGTGAAAGTAACACTTTAGATTAGACTAGGAACTTGAGGTTTTAGTAAAGTATGTAAAGATCAGTGATCTGTTAGGTTAGACTAGTGACTTATAGATGTGTTTAAGGATTCCATAAAATGTTAAACTAGACCAGACGAAAGTTTTAGTAACGCATGTGATGTTTGAGTAGCGTAACTTGTTATAGTATACTAGTAATAAGGTGGTTCAGTAGTGGGTGAGGTCTGTGTAAAGTGGTTAGATTAATGATTAGAAGTTTTTCAGCAGTGTCCATAAATGGTTTAAGTATGTTACTGTAGGTAAGACTAGTGACCACAGTAGTGTTCGGTATTGTAACTATGGGTTTCAGTGGTTTGCATCAGGTTGGAGTTAAAACAGACTGTACAGTTCCTTAGTTGGTAATGTTTGAGTTAATTGGTTAGATAAAATTGTTAAATCAATGCATAAGGATTTCAGTATTGTGTACATTATGTGGTAACATGCTAGGTTAGACTAGTGACTGGAGTTATCAGTAGTGTATGCAATGCAGAGTTAGTTTAAAGTATGGATTAGTAATATGTGAATAATCGGTTATATTTACCAAAGGTTTCAGTAGTGTGCATTAGGTTTGAGTAATAAGTTAAATTAGAAATTAGAGTAGTGGATAGTATGTGGGATGAAAGTAAGATGTTAGGTTAGACTAGTAGAGTGTCTAAGAGTTCTGTAATGTGTTACGCTACACCAGTCACTAAATGCTTCAGCAGTGCTATAGCAGGTTTGAGTAACATGTAAATTGTTAGGTCAAACTAGTAATAATATGGTTTGATAGTGGTGTGCGTAAGGTTGAAATAACAAATTATACAAATTATATAGATTAGACTATACAGTTCATTAGTGGGTAATGTTTGAGTAAACTGGTAAGATAAAATGGTTAAATGAAAATATAGAGAATTCAGTATTGCTTTAACTAGTTAGGATGGCCTAGTGACTAGAGGTATCAGTGGTAGTTATGATTTCAGTAATGAGTTTGTTAAAGTAGGGACTACTAGTGCATGTAAATTATGAATAATCTGTTATATTTACTAGTGGTTGCAATAGTGTGCATCATGGCACATCAAGCCAACAGTCGGTCATCGTTAAGCGCCTACACAGTTGGCAGTTGACCGATTTCACAGAAAATCACGTGAAGTATTATGGGCACAGACTCTGATTTTTTAGATTCAGAATCGTTCCATCCAGTCAGAAAAGATCAAACATTTTATTTTGAGCTGATTTTAGAACACATTGTTTTCATCCTTCATGCACCTCCTAGCAACAAGGCACATGTTTCTGCGTAAGTTTGTTGCATTCAGAATGATTTGAAAGTCTGGTAGTGTTTTTTCGGCAAGTGTGTTTTAAACACAGTACGTCAGACTAATAACTAGACTTTTTAATAGTGTGTGTTGTTGTGTTTGTAGGTTACACGGTAGTATGTATTTAATGCAGTTCAAGCTGTGAAGGGGGTTGGCTTGAGAAGTGTGAGTGGGTTTGAGTAATAAAGATGAATTGTTAATACAGAAGATGGGGCTTCAGGCATGAATATATCTGCAGGAAAATAGGCCAAGAGCTCCTCCTCTATCTTACCATGGTTGTAAGGATGTACTTGTAAAACGCGGATGTCATTCCCAACTCTGACGCCTAAAAAGAAAGGCAAGAGGAACGAGACAATGAACACATTTCAATGTGTGCGAATGAGAGAGCTGCATGGAAAAGGAGAACATTGTATAATACAGTCCTTCAGCAGCATTATGATATTTAAAGCATCTATACATTAAAATGCAGGTATACTGAACAAAGCTGAATTACGGGGTGACGAGAGAACGAGAGATTGAAGTGGGCGAAGAAAGGAGAATGAATGAATATGAAATAAGCCAAAGCAACAGCATTTAGATAATGTGACTGTATGCTTACCTTTTTCAGTATAAGGTAAGATATAGATGCATTAGCATCAATAATTATTGTAGCTATTTTGTCATCACGAATCTCCTTCAGTAAAGGCGTGGGGTCAAGGTTGTCATCCAGCATCCTGATTGACAGCGTCTCTCGAGAGATCAGAAACCGCCTTATCAGCTCCTCCAGTCTCAGCAGACCTGCGGGGAACAAAGCGAGTTGTTGGCCGAAAGCATACGAACACTCAAACACCCGACTGGAATTGAAAGGGGCCAATCCGGGCTTCATGTAGTGTACCTGAGATGGCTTGTGTCTGAGGTTGTTTGTAAACAGCATGCATCTGTCCGTTTGCAATGCTGCTGTGAAGAAAGTGAGTCGGTGACAACACAAAGCCCAGTGAAAATGTAAATAACTAGCTGCGCTCTCAAGGGAGCCTGCATGCACAGAAAGAGCCAGTAAAGCCAGTGGCAAACTTTAATTAGCTTGAGGGAGGAGAGAAATCAATGCTCTCCACACTCTCATTCTCTCTCTCTTTCTCTCGCTCTCAATACCTCCCCTTTTTCTGTCTTTCTTTCACTGATTTCTCTCGTTCATTCTGATTTTCAGCCTCTCTGTTCGCTTCATTAAACTAAATTTGTCTCTTTTTTTGATATTTCACTTTCTTATTCCCACAGCTGTGTTATATAGTGAACCCAGATCTTTTGTTTTTCACCAGAGACCAGCGCTGTGACACACTGAAACAAACATTATCAGACCCAGACCAGCCTTGTGCTTAATGACTCATGTGTGACAGTGACTAGAGCTCTGTTCCAAAACCTAGCGAGCAGCCAGCATTGCAGGACATCATAGGCACGTTCCACACACAAAACCCATTTCAAAAGGTAGGCATTTTATTTATGAGATGCCTAAATTATAGCAGCAAGAAGGTAATCTCAGAATGCACTGCACCAAGTTCAAAGAAATGCATGCAGAATTGAGGTTTCATTTGAGTGTTTTAGTGAATAAATAAATCCAAGATGGTAGACTAGGCAAAATACTTATAGACTATTTTAATGCAATATTTGTGTGTACTATACTATAATTTTATGTTTACTGAGATGTGGTCACATAGTTTGTTAAACGTTTACAGTGGTGAACAAAAACTAAACCAATTATATATATTTGCTCCAAGAGGAAAAGAAAAATCCACAATAGTGTTGCCATGACATCACTTGCCATCACTCACTCAGCCATTAGTACTTATAAGTACTTATAAAGCACATATTCTGCGTGATCCCTAATCCTACCCAATTCCTATACCTATGAAAACTACCTTGCTAACTGTTAAATAACTGCAGCAAATTAGGAGTTTATTGAGGCAAAAGTTGTAGTTAATGGCTTGTTAATAGCGAGAACTGGACCTTAAAATAAAGTGTGACCCTGCTTTTCTGTTGTTTATCCATGTAAACATGCTACATGGTCATGGTCATGCTTGACCATTGCGCTTGTTCCTTGCACCTTTTGCAGCGACACATTGTTTTAAAATCATCTATAGAGTAGTTAAACTTTTAAAAAATGCATGTCCATATCTTGCACTTTTTTTTTTTCATTTCACTGGCCTGCATCTCATGTTTTTAAATCTGTATGAATCACTTCTTTGTATTCTACATATGCAAAGTATAGACAACAAGGCAGCTGGCTTAGTTTTGGAAGATATGTCTGCAGTAGATAAAAATAATGGTTAAATTCTGTTTAAAAGATTTGTAAAAAAAGAATGACTTAGAATGTGTTTACGCAGTTGTTTAGATGTTCCTTTCAGTCTGACAGACAAGAGGTCACCAGAGAAAAAACAGTTGAAGCTTACACAAAGTGTGTGGCATCAGATGACAGTTTCATAAATTAAAGGCAATGAGGTTTACCAGAGAATCTCCGCACACAACACACATGAAAACATTTGTCAAAACAGGCTTGAAAACTTGCTTTCTATCTGTTTAAAAAGAAGCGGCGAGCCTCTCTCCATCTCTTGCCACCATTTTAAATGAGCTTGATGAGTGGCAAGTTGCACCTACTCTGCTGCCATAGCAACCATAGTGCAGCCAACTGGGTCAGAGCTGAGCGTTATGTAGCGATGCCCTCTCTAACACACATGAACGTCCAAAAGCACAAACACACGCACAGCCACACACTCTGCATACGTGCTGGTGTCTCACACATTAACACGCGCTACATGGGGGAGATTTGTTCTTACGTAAACGTTATGTTGTCCAGTGACATGCTGTGTAATTGCCCAGCAGTATGTTTTATTGGCACAGCTACCTATTACAACAAAGTAATTGTTAGCACTTGCAGTAAGAAAGCACTGCAGTGTCATTATCAGAGTCTGTTCTCCAGAACTTCTGTAATTTCATCTCTCTCATCAGCCTTGAATACATATTGTAATTTGAGTGTTTGCTGAGAGAAAATGATTGATTGGGCGGATGGAGTTGAGGAAATCAATTTAAACGTTTTTTTTGGAACAGTGGAATTATTGTGCATCTCTTGAAAGATGCACCATCTTCTGAAGACTTCAACACTAACTTATAATTATTAAAGTATCCTATGCTAAAAAAGCATGTGTTGCTCTCCCTGTAGAATCATTTCACATATTCAAGCTTGAAGGAAGACCAGACCAGCTGATGAGCAGAGCAGAGGTCTCGGACTCACATTCGGCCTTGGAGCAGACCAGACTAGCCGATGGGTAACTGAAGGAGCGTAGGATGGCTCCGATGGCAAGGCTCAGATCCTCATTGCTAGGATACAGAGTCACAGATGCAAAACGCAGGTAAGGAAGCCGTGGAGTCTCTTCTGGACCAATTTTGACATGTGGAATCTGAGGGATTGAAGAACAAAAGGAAAGAGATTATGGTTAGCGAATATGCAAAAAAAAGTAAACATGGTATATTTAAATGAAGCTCACCTCCTTTTCCCCACAGATGTGACTGACTATGGAGCCAGAGGCAGGGCTGGATGCGGGGCCAATCACGGAGACCACGCCCTTCGGTAGGATCTGGCACACTAAAAAGTAAGACAAAAAAAGTAGTGCATTTCATTCCTCATAACCACTCAGTTTGCCTTTCTGAGTCACTGTATGCTGTACTGCTTGACTTCAAAAAAAATTTGTGTTGAGGGATGTGTGTGTGCGTGTGTGCACTTTTTAATGTATGACTCACTAGTATCTGTAGTCTCATACTGAGAGTCTTTCTGGAGTTCAAATATGTCGACCTCCACGCGAGCGCGGGCCGGGCCCTCCATCACACTGTTGATGTTCTCGCGTGCTAACGCTAAAGCTAACCGCTCCCCACGCCCACAGACAGAGCTGTCATCCAAAATTGCCGCTAACGGAGGAGAGAATGAGAGAGAGAGACAGACAGATCAGAAATATGGATACAAGTAATCTAAATGTAATTTATAAAATGGTTAGTTCCAGTCCTCTATTGTGATTGGTCAGCAGCTGTGTTTTATTCACGATAAAGCACAGCTACGACCGCTTCGGGGTATCACCAAAGTCCCTTTAAGGCAAGTCATGTCACTTGGCAGCCATCTTTGAAATGCCTCTCGGGCATGCAAGTGCAGCTCCTATCACTTTGAATGGGGAAACATCAAATTCTCCAAAACTGTTCACTATAAGCTTACGATTAAATTTCATATTTGAAATCACCAATGAAATCTGACAACAACTGTCTCATAAATGTGGATTATTTTGCTCAAATAGCATTAAAAAAAGCTTATTTCTTAGGCTAGACAGTGTGCCAGTGTGCATGCGTTCCTGTTTGAGCCTGTTTCATTCAGAGGGCGGGTCTTCCTACGATTAAGCGGCCATATTAAGTGTTGCATTTTTTCCCCATTCAAAACTATACGAGTGACATCTTGGGTAGTCTTTGGTATCACTCAAAACAGTGGTATCACTGCACAACACCATTAGCAACCACCCTTAGCAACATAGACAATAAATAATATAGCATCAAAACTGTTCCATGTATTATGCATTTTATCAAAATTAACTTTGTTATTTATTTAGTGAAGTATGAAAGACCCCTGCTGGCGTTATGTTGCATCATTCATCTTTAATTTTGAGACCTTGCCCTTCCCCCGCCAAAAAAACTCTTCTCCTGTGGGAGAAACAATGACGTGTTTCTGAAGTGAGGAGGGAATAATAAATTACTGTATTTATTAGTTTTCTGTTTAAGATATGATTCTGTATGTCCATATGTCCATTAATTTACACTGTAATGATGATTGTAAACTTGCACTGGTCTGGGAATCAGTCAGTTATAAACTAAAAGACGGAAAAGAGACGTTTTCTCATGCTGAGAGATAATAGAATATAAATGGCAGATATAGACAATATAAATGGCACAGCGGATGAGAAGAGTTCCTATTCTCTGTTTTTATTTGAGCTCCAAAGGATGAGGCATGTTACACCAGAACATTGTCTTGCCATTTACTGTTGCTGCCAGGAGCTATTTTTTAGCGGAACGACAGAATTAAACAAACTATCAATACATATCAATACATACATTTTTGGTTTTATTTTTTTTTTATTTTGTGGTAACAGTTTTATAAAAGCAATAATGTACTCAAGGTGTGCTGTTCTGTGAATAAGTCACAGCTGAAGGGGTTGAAGGCACTCCACGTGACTTATTCACAATACAACACGGCCTCTCGTACCTTATTGCTTACAATAACAACCCTTTAATATAGAGTCTATATAACATATATATAACAGTCTACCATGTCCAATAATAATAAAGTCAGTAATAAAGTAAATAATAAAGATCATTTATAATGATTCTGAATTTCCATAGCGTATCTAATAGGAACTTCTGTAATAAAGTAGTTATTATCATTGGTTCTGAAATGGTGAACCAAAAGCCCAGATTGTGTTGCAGGTAGATTCTGATAGATTTAGAGGTCAGCTGGAAAAAAATATTCTAAATGAAAATAATAAAATTCGACTATTTTCAGTTGAAAAAGATTTGTCGTCTATTCATTTTTTAGATGTATCGATATCTTAAATTAATAAAGTCATATCCACTTTCCTTTAAGCCAATTAAATAGACTAAGACAAATTTATGATACAGAAGAGGAATTTGATAAACAGTCTGAAATTCTTCGCCATCGTTTTGTTTCGAGATGATATCCTCTAAATCCATTTGGATTCAGGAAGCATTTGACAAAAGTAAAGAAATCAAGGAGAATTCAGTTATTAAAAAATGACCAAAGGAAAAAAACAATCACCTTCTGTTAATTACATTCTCACTTATACAAAGAAAAGTCATCAAATCAAATCTATTGAGAATAAATACTGGTTTATTTTAACTTCATGTCCCTTATTAAAAGAGGTTTTCAAATGTCTTCCAATGATCACTAATAAAATGTCTCACAATTTGGCAAATACGTTGATGAGACGTGGTATGAGATGACAAAAAAAGCATACATACAAGGTTGTTTTCCATGTCGAAATTGTGCCTCATGTTCTTCAGTGTTGCAATGCATATACTACATGTCTTTCCACAAAAAAAGTGTATCACAATAAATCTTGCATAACATGTTCTACTAAAAATTTTATTTATTTCCTTCAGTGCACTTGTCCATTGATGTATGTTAGAAAGACATCAAGGTCACTAACAGTAAGAGTAAGTGTATTCAAAGCTATTCGAAGACATGTTTTATTAACTGTACCCATGATATAGAACATGGGGGGGGCATTGGTTCAATGTTTATGAACGGCAGTTTTTGCCTGATGTATTATTGTTCCCATTATTTAATTCTTGATGTTTAAGTGGAGTCTGTGGATTGATTGATTAATTATAATCACCTGATGTATGTTGTCTGTTATATGTTCACTGAGAAAAAGAATTCTCACGCTGACAAGGGCAGATAGACGAAAAAATTTTATCTCCTGCTTTGATTCTAATAATAGACTTAATGACTGCAGACCAAACTTTATAATGCTTATCCACCATATGACAAAAGTCCACATGTGTGCGACTTACCCATCCGTACGGATGACAGAATGGGGGTCTGGCTCAGGGAAGAAGGCGGCATGGTAACCACGGTGACTAACAGGAAGCGGAAGTAAATCGACAGCAGGAGCGCTGGCAGTTCCGGCATCTTCTACCGCTCCTCATGGAGATGCCTTCTGCTGCCTATAGCACCCCCTAGATGAACACAGAAATGAGATGAACTTTTTTATACATGAGCACTTACAGATTTCAATCAGTTTTTGTCTAGACTACAAAAACATCTATTGTACATTTCCACCAAAGATACAGTTCACTGCACACACATTGACCTTTTGTGACAACTTGCCCCGGTAGTACACAAAACAATTAATCAAGAAACCAAAATATAAAAAGTAACATATAAAATATCAAACCATTGTTTTGTTTCGACCTGTATTCAGAAAGGCACGGAAAGCAAATAACTCGTTCTAATAAAATAACACAAGCCTCTAAACGGACATGGTAGCTGCTTGCTAGGGGTAGCCTGTTACATTACAGTACATAAGATTTCACTTACCACATAAACAGAGTAAAGAGAGATGATTGAGGACGATGGCGAATGATTTACAGATCCTGAGCACCACTGACAAGCATCTGATCTTGTAAAATGTGTGGTAAGTACTGCCACTCCATTGTATAAACCAGGGGTAGGCAACGTCGGTCCTGGAGTGCCGATGTCCTGCAGAGTTTAGCTCCAACCCTGAAAAAACCTCACCTGCCTGTAGCCCTTGTAATTCTGAAGACCTTGATTAGCTTGTTCAGGTGTGTTTGATTAGGGTTAGAGCTAAACTCTACAGGACAGCGGAACTCCAGGACCGACGATGCCTACCCCTTGTATAAACAGAGTACATGCGATCGCTAATCTCGAAAGTGAAAGTGAAACTAAAAAGCGATCATGCATTCGAAAGCAGTTTCAATGCCCAGCATTATAACTGCGCGAGAAAGTATTTAAATCTATATTTTCCCTGTGTTTCCTTCCTGCTGTGTGAGCTACTGAAATGAGCAGCACTGTCAAACAGCCAATCAGAGCAGAGCTCATCATTATTATTCATGACCCTTGCAAATAAGTTAAAAACAGACCATTTCATTCTAGGGACAGATCCTAAGGTTTTAAATAGACATGTAAAACCGTTTCTGGAGAATTTTTTCCCTTACCTAAGCCTCATACCTTATATGTAGATATCAGAGAATAATTTAAAATATTGTATCAATGAATTCTATGGCACCTTTAATATTTTTAGATATCATAGAATGTAGAATTGTGATATATTTTTTCAAGATTCTTGGATGAATATCAAATTCAAAAGAACAGCATTTATTTGAAACAAATCTTTTGTAACACAAATATCTTGTATGTTTGAAATACTGTCACTTTTTAATTAAACATTCAATTTAATGCATTCTTGCTAAACAAAAGTATTAATTTACAAAAAAATTAATAAAATTAAAATCTTACTGACCCGAATCTTTTGAACGGCAGTGTACTGTATGATGCTGTAACCCTGCGCCACGGTACTTTAAAGTTTACTGAAAAACACACTATACCGCTCAATTAGTTTTAGTGAAGTGAAGTGACATACAGCCAAGTATGGTGACCCATACTCAGAATTCGTGCTCTGTATTTATCCCATCCAAAGTGCACAGACACACCGTGAACACACACCCGGAGCAGTGGGCAGCCATTTATGCTGCGGCGCCCGGGGAGCAGTTGGGGGTTCGGTGCCTTGCTCAAGGGCACCTCAGTCGTGGTATTGAGGGTGGAGAGAGCGCTGGACATTCACTCCCCCCACCTACAATCCCTGCCGGCCCGAGACTCGAACCCGCAACCTTTGGATTACGAGTCCGACTTTCTAACCATTAGGCCACCACTTCCCCGCCTTCCCTTTTACTGCAACATTATGCATAGTTCGGTGTTATAATGGAGTGGACAGCGATGTGCGAAGCATCGTCACGAATTAGGGAATCATGACAGTTTGCTGACGCATGTCACAACCGTGTCACGCACGTCCCTAACAGCAGCACAGGGAAATCACACAGACATAAACACCTGATGTTCAGTACTTGATTCATACACACTCTCCCACACACACAACTC
Source organism: Barbus barbus (assembly GCF_936440315.1). Lineage (NCBI taxonomy): Eukaryota > Metazoa > Chordata > Actinopteri > Cypriniformes > Cyprinidae > Barbus > Barbus barbus. Next base: position 13,812,102 of record NC_136749.1, read on the forward strand.
AAAGCAATCTCTGTGAACTCTGACCTTTACAGACCTAACAGGATTTATTTGACCACAGGGAAAAAATGATGGATGTACTTCTCTCTGTTTCATTGTTCATCTCTCCTCCCCCTCTTTCTTTCTTTCTCTCAGTCACTTTGGATGTGTCAGCAGGGCGCGAAAAGTGAGAAAGAGAGGAAATGAAAAGACAACATGTGTATACAGAATAGAGGAAGCCATTATTGTTCCACTGTAATTATTGCAGGCAAATACTAATGACCAGTGTCGCACATATAAATCTAAAGTTCACACCCGCTGTTTTGCATATGTGCACGCCTGAATGAAGCGATACTTGGCAGCCGGCAAGTAAACTGTAAAATCTAAATTATTTAGGGGAGAGGGTGGAAGCGCAAAAGAAAGAGGCGACCAGAAATGTGGAGAGGGGGACTGAAATAAAAAAGCAGGGTAACGAAAGGAGAACAAAGACTGAGAGAAAGAAAAAATAGAATGAAAGACAGAGAGAAAAGGAGACATTGAGAGAGAATATGCTTGAAGAGGGAGCCCTCGGGGAAAGGGAGGAGTAGATAGCAGGCGCTTCATTTGTTTCTTCTTCATCTTTGTAAGTAAGAAGTGAATCTGACAGTTATAATAATAGCAGAGTGATTCATTCTCCTTAATTGATTTGGATTGTGAAATGAGAGTGCTGGATGCAAGCATTGCCAGTACCGGTTGATACAGACACATTAAGATGTCACCAGGCTTCTGTGAGACGAAGAGGAAGCATTTTCCCTTCTTATCTTCGCCTTTTCCACTTGTGGAAAGATTCCAGAGCGGAGGCAGGAAAAGACACCCGTCATGTGTCCCTCCTGGCACTCCATGGGCCGAGAGCACAAGAGCTTAATAAAACCATCAAAAGCCCTCTTCATCAGGGGTCTGAAATCATCAGCGAATGCAAACACACACTGGCGTGCTGAGGGGCAATTGAATGAATTGCACTCAATGACGGTGCATTTTATTTGCACACGCTATCTGCGTGATTCACTAAAGTAAATACATAAATCTGTTCAAGCCCCAAATGCTCATACAGGCTTCTTGCGGGTCGGTTCAGAGTGCTCGGATGTGGAGGATGCAGCAAACTACTTCAATCTGTCACACTTTACTGAAACTGTAAAACAGCCCTCTCTACAACAACACTGTATCACTGTCAAAAAACTATTTATGTTAACCGAAATAAAAACAAAACTATATTCTCAGAAAAAAAAAACAGCTATAACTGAGGCAATACCAAAATATCTAACATATAGGTGCTTGTCCACTTTAGTAAATGTTGCTTTATGGTACTAACAGGCACATTTCAGATGTAAATAAAAGGTGTTCTTTTGAAATGGTGCTGCTGCAGTGAGAGCTACTATATCATTTTTTTTTTCTAAAAGTGTAGCATAACAAAATTGAAACTATACTAATATACATGTTCATGATTCCAGAGTTAAAAATAAAAATGGCTACAAATTAATGCTAGTTATATATATATATATATATATATATATACATAAAGTTTGAACTCTTCACAACTAGCCTGCTTTAAACATAAAACACTGTGACTAGTCAGAAATAAAACTATAATGTACTGAGAAATTTAACTTGGTTAACATCAGTTGGTACATTAGGTGGCCAACATTATTAGAACACTAGTATTTTCACCAGCTAGAAATGGTTTAAAGTCAGTTATTTCTATTTGCTGTAGTGTGTCAGTAGGAAATATCAGTTAACATTTCCAAACATTCATTTTGACATTAATTGTAATAATCCAGTGAGAGTTTTGTCTGACAACAGCCAGTGCTCCACACAGAGATCTGATCTGATCATCATCCAGTCTGTCTGGAATGACATGAAGAAACCGAACAGAGACTGACTAAATCCAGAAGAACTGTGGCAACGTCTTCAAGATGCTTCAAGAAACCTACCTGCAAAGCTACAGTACTGTTAAAGGTTTAGGCACTTGTGTAAAAATGCTGTAAAATGAGGATGCTGTCAAAAATAATGTCATAAATAGATTTTCTTTATCAATTAACTTCTATTAACTAAATTAAATCAACAATTGGTGTGAGAATCCTTTATGTTTAAAGCAGTTTTTGCCCTTGGTGCACTCAAGTAGCTTTGCAGGTCTCTTGAAGCATCTTGGAGACATTGCCACAATTCTTCTGGATTTGGTCTGTCGATAGCTCGATAGATAGATAAAGTATTTGATAGTGTAAGTATTCGCACATATGATCATTTTCCATCCCCATTTTCACTCTGTCAAAAACACATGACTGGTGAAGTTCACTGCATCCGATCTGCAGCAACGTTTGACGTGTTTTGTGATGGTCAAAGATAGCAAGCACTGTAATGGAGCCATACATGTTTGAGCTCAAAAACCAACTCAACCACAATGTTTGCAACAGTCTGTTTCAGCATGATAATTCATCAGGAGTGATCATATATTTCTAAACCTATTATTATAACTTGTTGTCAGACTGCTATAATTAATTGATATTTAGAAAAAATGGCAACATGTTGAGAATAATAAGAACAAAGTCCTTTGTGATGTTAGACGAACAAATGAAAAACATTCTAATTCAATCAGGCATGTCGTTAAAAATAAACGTCAGCCAATAGTTTGATCTTTTAGAAGGGAATGCATAGTTTTTTTAGGTGCTTGTCTACATCCAGGGACAAAACAATGTGGATGGTCTTAAAATCTTCCCCTCACAGCTGTATATTACTTGTGAGTGATGGACATACAGTACATGATTTTCCTTAAATCAAACGTTAAAAGGTTAATTCTGTTTATTATATAGAGTGACTGTATCTTTTTACAAGACTTGGAATAAACCCCTTGATTCATATGGATTTGTTTTATGATGCTTTTATGACTTTTTTGGATCTTCTAAGTTTTGGCTCCCCGGCCTTTCAATAGAGGGACAGAAACCTCTCAGATTTCCTTAACAATGTCTCTAATTTGTGATAATCAAAGTCTTATTGGTTTGGAACAGTATATGAGGGTGACAGATGATGACTTTTTTTTCATTTTTAGGGCATGTAGATGATAGTCATAACATCACAACTGGGGAGATTTCAAATCTTGTGTTTCAGAAGGATGGAAAACCAAAAACAAACTGGAGAAGTTAGCACTGAGGTATCATCCTGAGGCAGGATCTTTGTACCGCAAAGGAACTTTTTATACGTGTAATTATCAAAGACATTTATATTTACGCCCATTTAATGTAAATATGGTGCAGTGCAATTTAAGCACATTTAGAGCTCGGTTAAACTACACTGGCAGATGGTTAGGAAATAAGATGTGCGGTTTTGCTCTGAAATACCACATTCAGGCTTCTTGAGTCTTCTCTCAATGGGCAAATCAGTCAGAAACAGCTTGTCTCCCTAATTCTCTCCATCTCTTCTTCTGTCAGTTGATTCAGTGTACTTCTGCTCTCTGACAATCTTTTAGCGGCACGGCGCTTTGAGCCTCTTACTTTGTCCTTAACCCACCCTGTAACATACACACATGCGCTCTCTCACTTATACAAAGAGAAAATCCGCCAGCTTGACAGTCGATCCTTCCTTTTTCTTGCCTCCTTCTGATCCTAAATGTCCTTTTGCATTTCCACCAACCTCTCACAGTTTCACACACATTTCCATGCTTTTGAAACAGGGGGATGTTTCCGCTGTCCTTCTTGACAACATGGGTCACTGATGCTGTTCACATGTAACACACAAACACCAGTCCATGTGTGTTTTGACAGATCTGCTCTTCGACATTGGCAAGGCCTGCCCTGAGGTGCAGCACAAACATCTGTGTCAAATCCAGATTCATCACAGACACACGCACGCACACGGATGAACGGATGGATGAGTGATCGGCGCAGGCCTTGGACTTTGTTCACAGGATGCTGACTTACCTCACAGCAGAAAGCAATTCGTCTCTCTGCCCACTCACAGATAAACACCATGCAATTAAGAACCTAACAGTCGTGATCGCGCCAGTAACAAACCAGTGCTTTGGCAGGATTTGAAAGATGCAGGTGTGGTCGGTCGCTGCTGAATATTTGATGGCGTTTTAACACTTTTGGGCTGGTAAATTGTAAATACATGATAAGATATGAAGATGAAAGGCTTATACCGATGTGAAATCTTGTTCTTTGTGTCAGATGAATGATTTAACCGACCCTGCTGTGCCAACAGATTTAAATGAGAGCATTTCAGCTGTACGGCTCTTCAGCATTCCCTTTGGCAGAGTAAACAAACACGATGATTCCTCATGCATGACGTCTGCAGACGCTCTCGGGAGCCACGGCACTTTCAGGCTCCTGAGTTTATATGGGCGTGCAAGGTGCGGACCGCTGTAAATACATGTAAAGCGTAGCATAATGATAAAGGACACAGACGCAAACAACTGCGCTTTCAAGCCTGCAGATTACAAAACAATGTTAGCAAATCTGGTGATGAATATGCACACTTCATTACAAAACAAACACATACTGTAGGATCTAAAGAGCACATATCCATTCAAACCAAGTGGATGCTTGCCGTGGTAGAGCCATGTGGATTTCAGATACAACTTTTAACAAAAAAAAAAGTATTTTTGTTGTAGGTAAAAAAAAATTGTTTGTCTAAATTACTGTGGCATAAATCATAATGTGGTCACACTTCATTAGCTTCAAACTGAAAGTGCTGTCATCAGCTACCCACACTCTTGTCATTTCAAATTTTTAACTTTCAAACTTTTTCTCATGGAATATAATGATGTGGTTGTGCAATATCATGCATAAATAGAGAACAGTTACAGAACTGAAATTCAAATTTAAATTTAAAGAAGTACAATTAAAATGAACTGAAATTCAAAAAACTCCATAAAACGGCAATAGGGTATATATTGGTAAAGTGGGAAGCTTTTGAAAATTTTACTTTTCCTTGCACTAAAGACAAACTTTGAATAATGGTTTTGTCTTAAAGTTTAAAGAAGTTTATAAAAAGTCCTGAAGTTTGAAGTTATAGGCCAAAAACTGACTGATATGCTTGAAATGTCAATAACTTTTTACATAGAAATTAATGGACTATAGGTTGGAAGAACACATAATTACCCAGAATGTCATTATTTGTTAAATTAATCCGAAATGTAAATTGCACTTCTTTTAATTCCAATTCAACTCCATGTGGGATGTGGACAATTTCAATTCCAACTTATTAAAAATGAACCAATTCTTAAATTCAGAATTTTGCTGAACCACTGACTGTCAAGTGCAGTTTTATTTTTGTATGTTTAAGAAAAACTGTTAGGGCTGGATTATAATTTAACTACTTTCTTTGGTTATAATTTATCTTGCCGGGGGCACCAAGTGAGCCAGAACTGCCACTGGTCCCACCTCAAATGCATATCAAAAATAGGCACATGATGTGCCTTTCAGTATGTTAGAGCAGTAACTGTCAGTGTGTTTCAATGGATTACACTCAACCTTTACAATCACCAGTAATATTAAATCATATGAACTCTTTATTAGACATTAGGCTTTAGAGAAAAGCCCACTTATTGCTTGTTGAAGATTAAGTTAAATCGCAGCTCAACCAATGGTTTCTATGATACGTTGTGACATTCATTCTTTCTCTCCTGCTCTCTCTATCACACACACGCTCACACACATATTGACACCAACATTAAATGAGTCAATGATGACATTTGCTCTATCCGTCCCTTTCTCTCATAGCCAGATTATGCTGCCGTGGCAACAGGGTGAGATGGGAAGAAAGAGAGAATGCATCTGATATTTCAGGAAGTTAATGTTGGTTTTTCATCTTCTCCTTGTCTCTTACCTTTGAAGTTCATCAGTATGGAAATGGAACACAGTGAATTTTGATCTTTTCACTTGGCATAAAACCGAATATGATTACAGGGTTCTTTCCCATTGAGATTATTGTTTGAGCTCCTGACTCGCATTGATATGATGTTGCGGTTGATTCTCCATCTTATTCCATATTACTCTACCGAAAGTCCCTTAAGAGACTATGAATTCAATAATGCAGCGACTGTGTACAAGTGTAAAATAAGACAGATGCTATTTATGCTGTGCGTAAAAGAAGATGCGATTTAAAGCATCATTCACGAAACATTTGTGCCACTTTTGTATGTGGTATACCATTAATATGTTTTAATATTATTCACAAATCACCAGTAATCCAGTTAACCAGCCACAAAATTCAACAAAATAGCATTGCGGCTTGTCTATTTAAATTAAATCATTCTTTCAGACCAAACACGGCACCTTTCTGCGTAAATTAGGCTTATTATACATTGCGCCCACAAATTGCCTGCTGCAATTAACATCATGCTATTACCGCCCGAGTGATGTTTGTGTACATTTTCTATTGATCACAGAAGCAGTTATTCATGAAATGATGATCAAATGATGGAGATAAGCATTATAACCTGGCATATATCCAAATATCGCCTTACAAATTGTGTTCAGCCCCGATTTTGTGGGCGCTTATGCAGTTACCCAGTTTCTTCTAGTGAATCAGGCACTAAAACAATGCAGAGTGAATACCCCCCTCCTGAGAGAAAGTTAAAAATACTTTCAGTTTATTATCCAGACCTTCAGAAGTTCAGCTTTATCAAGTAAAGTAAATGTTTTGAGAACCAACAGATACGATGTGCACTAATTCCTCTAAATAACTTTTGACCTGTGAGAACTTGAATCTCTCTCTGCTGTACTCACAGACTGAGATACGCTAAACCCCGCGGGGGTCTCGTCTCAATTAGTCAACACCAAGCTTATCACCTTGTGCGCGCAGACTTTTAAAGCAACTTCACTGCTAAAACAGCTGTTTTAGACAGAATCAGGCCTGCAGGCTTCTTGCTAATTTCTTAGTATACACTGAGTATTCCTGGAGGTTCAGGGGGCAAACGCGTGGGACACCTGTTAGCAAGCACTACAGAATCTCATTAAATAAGCGACAGCCTGTTGAAATCCAGTTATCGAGCTCACTGAGGTCTAATTAAGCTTAACTAAACCAGCAGAATCCCAGGTAGAACTGAAGTTGACTTATTAAAGCCTGGATATAGTTCTGCAGATCTAACTCTCGAGATATTTACAGCTAAAATGTTTATCAGGCCACCAGCGATGTGTCATTATGGTAATGGGACATATGCTAAGAGGAAAAACCAAATAAGCGAAAAGACTTGGTATTTATGGAAGCACAAACATTTAATGTGAGATTAGCATGGCCTCGTTTCATAGCTCAGTGAGTCGGGACTAAGGGTTTGAACACATGCATAATGCATGTGTGTGTGTGTGTGTTGCCTTCCGAAAAAAGTTTCCACCATTCATAACAGATCAGAGGATGATCGCAGAAACTATTAACATACAAATTTCACAGTTTCTTTCTTTCATAGTGTTCAAGTGCCACAGCGAGACCCCTGGATTTTCTTTTCTTTGAAGTCAACAAATAATATTTTTTGTTTAGTATAATAGTTTTTGTGACCATTTCCACTATCTATCTTGCTCTAAGGATGAAAAACTCCATATTTTGCGACTGTGACTTTAAGAAACGCCCCCTTGACTTGAGAAATGAGAAACAGCACTGAGTTCTGCTGTGCTTCAGTCCTCATACACTGGCTTGCAGGTTTGCTGTTGTCAAATATAGTTTCTGACCGCCCCATCCATCAAAAACAGCCTCTGTGAAAAGCTATATTACATTGTTAAGTGAACCTTTCACTGTCTAAAAACTACCTGAAAAGTGCCGCACAAAATGTTAAGATCAAACTGAAATGATCAAGGATCTTGTCAAAAAGCTGCTCATTTCTAAGGTTGGGTTCCTTTAGCAGGATCTGCAGAGCAATAAGTGCTTAAACCTTTCTCTCATTTTACACTTATTTGTTAGTCTTTTTATTCCACTTTAATATCATCATGACTAGACATAGAAGACAGTGCCAAAATAAAATGACAGAATAAATGGTAATTTTAAATAAAAAATTTAATGTAAATAAGTAGATCACTCCTAAATGGATGAATTAATAGGGATATTTAAAAACATTTTTTAAAAATGTAGTGAAATAAAAATATATATAAATTAATATATTGACAAATAAATAAACCTATTTAAAACTACTTATGAAAACATTTTAAAATTTATTTTTCTAAAAATAATAATGTAAAAAATAATAAAGTAATACACACACACACACACACATAAATACAGTGTTTTTTAATAATATATATTATTAAAAAAATTAAATAATTTTTTTTTTTAATTGCCAAATGCTATTGGACAATTTACTCATTGGAACCAACTTGAGAACATAGGAATAAACATAAAAATAAACTTCAAACTCAAACATGTGCCACTCGAAGTTATAGATTGTCCAATTACTAAACTGATCATTTAGTCCTTACTCTTAGTCAACAATATGGCCATCCATATGGGCTTTTTTTCTTTTTTTTTTTTTAAATATTGAATGTGTTACAAATGTTAAATAAAATGCTAATAAATAAATAAATACAATTTATGGACTAGAGAGGACATTTTGAGCTCCAAAACTTACAGTATGTTTTCAATTCGCATCCATCTGTTTTATCTCAAAATATCCAGGGAAATCTGACGACCCCTAAAAAAACCCTGGATATAAAGCTCTGTAGAGACAGGACCAGATTCAAGACCCTTTTAATCAAACACACATGGTGGCATATAGGTGATTTATCGTGGGCCCCTCTCCTCACATTCATTGCGTTTAATCACACGGCCTTACAGCCAAGTATACAATCAATACTCATCACCTGACAGCGTATACACACACAATGCAGAGGATTACGTACAGCGAGAGGAAAATGAGAGCTCGCAAAGCTTCAGGAGAGACAGAAAAGAGTAAGCAGGAGGACAAAATGGGTGCTGTGCCACTGGTTAACCGAGTAATTAAGTGACAGGCGGGAATAAGAGTGTAAATCACATCCAGGAGGGAGAACGCGAATGAAAGCAGATAGAGATGAACGTGTGATAGAAAGAGTGAAGAGCGAGTTAGTGTGGAGAGATAGAGAGAGCAGGAGGGTGGAAGAGTGGGTGGAGATGGAGGAGTCTATATATATAACTGCAGGGTTATGGAATAAAAGTGAGAGATCATACTGTTGTGTTTGATTACTTAACTCGGACAGCCATGGTAACCAACTTAACAGCACATGAAAAGCACTTTAATGCGTGCACACATACATGAAATGGTTACCGACATGCTAACCAACACACAAGAGGACTCTTCCGAAGCCTGTGCCAACATAACACTATAAAAGAAGTAAGAGCAGCATCGCGCAAACATCTCTTTGTTTGCCACGCGTCCAAACCGGCAACAAAAATAACACAGACATCATAGTGCAGAAAAATCTATCAGCCTTTACCCCTCTCAAAAAGCTGAGAACAAACCTTCTTTCCCCAGCAGACCGATTCAACTCTCGCTCTCCCTCACCGGAGAATATTTATATAAGTATATGCAGCCGATTCAACTTACAGGAAGCGTATGTGTGTGGCGCACTCGAGATGTGTTATGGTGTGTGATTGTGTGTTTACTCATCCTGTGTAAATCAGCTGGAAGCGAATAAAAGCAGGGTAGTGATGCTCTGTGGGAACAGCATGGAAGGGTCACAGAAAGGATCTGATGCTTCTTTGTTTGTTAGTCTCTGGTGAGAGATGATAAACAATAAACAACCAGTGTCTGAGCGAACTCCACACTTCAGGCCCCAGCTGAGGACCACTATCCTGAGCTGCCTGCAGACCCAGGTAGCCGATACTGAGAAGAAAGCCGAGAATAAAATACATCCAAATGCAGGTAGTGAATGCTTACAGGAAACATTATTGAGAGACTGAACGCGGCAATGAAATCTGAAGAACATGGGTGAACAACGAGTTGGCTCTGTTTCTGTTATACCTCGATCCTACGGGAACTCAAACCCACAGACTCACGAATGCCAATGTAACATTAAAACAAAGAAAAAATACAGTGTATACAGCAGCACTGTTGATTTAAAGGGATAGTTCATCCTAAAATGAAAGTTTGGTCATAATTTACTCACCGTGAGTTCCGAAACTATATGACTTATTTATTTGAGAAATATCACATGCAATCGAAGTCAGTGTTGATTGGCTGCCATTGTTCTTCAACTGATAGTGTTCTACAAAAGAAAGAAAGTCATACAGGTTTAGAACAACATGGGTGAGAATATGATGACAGAATTTCCATTTTTAGATGAACTATCACTTAAAGGAACTTTTTTTTGAAAATAGGCTCATTTTCCAACTCCCCAAGAGTTAAACAGTTGAGTTTTACTGTTTTCGAATCCATTCAGCCGATCTCCGGGTCTGGCGGTAGCACTTTTAGAGTAGCTTAACATCTCACTCAAAAATGACCAAAGAGTTTCGATATTTCTCCTATTTAAAACTTGACTCTTCTGTAGTTACATCGTGTACTAAGACTGACGGAAAATAAAAACTTGATTTTCTAGGCCGATATGGCCAATCAAAGAAGGTGCAGCAGGTGCAATGATATTACACAGCGCCTGAAAGTAGTCCCCAGCTAGATAACTAGTTATGATATAGGTGGGGACTATTTTCAGGCGCTGTGTAATATCATTGCGCCTGCTGCACACATGGTACGGCAGCAAAGTTCCTTGATTCCAAACTTTGTGCTCTTGATCTCAGTCAATTCACTATGCAGAAAGTGAAACTGACGCCATATATTCTCTCAGAGTTGACAAGAGACAAATCTACTTCAGCATATGCTGATAACGGTATCGCTAACTGTTTTAATTTATTCCCTTAATATTTCTCTTGTGGCCCGTACATACAAAAATTAGAATAAACGTATTTCATGTTAAACAGGTTGTTTTTTGAAAGTAGGTGCTTGAATTCAAATCTTTTTATTTTGTTGATTTTATTAATGATGTAACAGCACGACCAGGCTCCCCCGTCACTCAACTCCCAAGATCTGCATCACCTGACTTCTAATCATGCACACCTGCACCTCGTCATCACCCTCATCACAGACACTTCATAAGCACTCACCCCAGCCACCACAGTTGTCCGATCTCGTTGCTACCAACTGGACTCTACTCTGAAGCTCTCCAGTCGATGAGTATTATCTCTGATTACTTACCTTGTGTACTAACCTACTGTTCTCCGTCCCATCCTCCTCTCTGTCTTCAGACCCGTCTGTGTGTGATCATCAGTCTGAGATCCGACTCCTCTTCAGTCACATTCCACCCGCCTGCAAGGCAAGAAGACCCGATTAGCACTGTCATCCAACACCCGCAAGATTCACGACAAAGAAGCTACTCACCTTGTCCCACGATCACCAGCACCCAAGTCCTGTAAATAAAGACACATTATTGCACCTACCTTTGAGTCCGTCTGCATCTGTGACAGAAGATCGGACCTGGACCGCTAACAACATGAGCACGCCTGATCCCTTTCAAGAGCTAGTCGACTCAGTGAAGAGGCTCCTCACACAAGCTACCACCTCTTCACCACCCACCGCTCCACCGAACCCACCAGCCATCAGCTCTCCTTCTCCTGTGATGTTTGCCAGTCCCATGGCCAGACCAGCGCCCTACTCTGGAGAACCTGAAGAATGCAATGGTTTCATTTTGCAGTGTAATCTCACTATCGATCTTCACCCACAAATGTTCACCTCAGATAAGTCCAAGATAGCGTTCATCATCGCCTCACTCACCGGTCCAGTGCTCAAATGGGCGGAAACTATTATGTCCCAAGCTGGTCCCGCTACTCATTCCTTCTCCCAATTTATGAGCCATTTTCGCGAAGTTTTCAGCCATTCACCAGGTGACTCCACGGTCGGCGAACAGCTGTATCGGCTGCGGCAGGGCTCTTTATCCACCCGTGAGTACTCCCTCAAGTTCCGTACCCTCGCGGCTGCGAGCGGATGGAACGAGCCCTCGCTTCTGACTGCCTTCCGCCAGGGCTTAAACCCCTCGGTACGCTTACAACTTGCAGCTTACGATGACAATTTCGGCCTGGAAAAATGTATCCAGCTGGCAGTACGCTGCTCAAACAGAATGCGAGCCTGCAGCCCTGAGTCCCACCAGACCCATTACCCCAGCACTCCATCCACTCTGCCCTCGTCTGGAAGTAACCCACCTGAGCCTATGATCACGGACTCCTATCACCTCACTCTCGTAGAACGCCGAAGACGTTTGCAAGGAGGTTTGTGCTTATATTGTGGAAGCAGCTCTCACCTCATCCTGGATTGCCCTCTTCGTCCCTCACGGCTGACGGTGAGTGGACTCCAACCTACCTTCCCGAAAATGAAACCTCTTACCACTCGGGCTCAACTAATCACCGACTCCTTGTCCCTGTCAGTCACCGTCCTCCTCGACACCGGCTCTTCGGGGAACTTCATCTCTGGTCTCCTCTGCAAGCAGCTCCAGCTCCAGACCACCAACACCGAGACAACTTACCAAATCGAAACCATAACAGGTAAAGCCCTTTCCCGTCGTCTTGTGAGACACTGTGTGGGTCCCTTACTACTACAAGTGGGCATCCTGCATCAGGAGGAAATTCATTTGCTGGTGTTAGAAGAGTCACGGGTGGATATCATCTTGGGTCTCCCCTGGTTCATTCAACATAACCCGACGTTGTCCTGGAGTACCGGTGAGGTTTTAAAATGGGGTAGTTGCTGTTTCCCAAGATGTTTCCCATCATTACCGTCGCCAACCTCTGAGACCCAAGTTTCTCTCCCACTCTACTCCACCTCCATAGAGAGCCCTGTCGCCCAGCAGTCTGTTGACATCCCAGCCGAATACAGCCAGTTTCAGGACGTCTTCTGCCCAAAAAGGGCTTCTCAGCTACCACCGCACCGGCCATGGGACTGTGCAATTGATCTGCTACCGGGTGAGTCAGTACCGCGGGGAAGGATTTATCCTTTGTCACTACCAGAGCAGAAGGCCATGGAGGAGTACATTGAGGAGGCGTTGCGACAAGGTTACATCACACCATCTACCTCCCCTGCTGCGTCCAGCTTTTTCTTCGTGGCCAAGAAGGATGGTGGCCTTCGTCCGTGCATCGACTACCGTAAGCTCAATGACATCACAGTCAAGTATCGGTACCCTCTTCCTCTTGTCCCTACGGCCCTGGAACAACTCCGCGACGCCACTATCTTTACCAAGCTGGACCTCCGCAGCGCATACACTCTCATTCGGATCCGAGAGGGAGACGAATGGAAGACCGCTTTTGTCACGCCCACTGGTCACTATGAATATAGGGTCATGCCCTATGGGCTCGTCAACGCTCCCTCGGTCTTCCAGGGATTCATGAATGAGGTGCTCCGGGAGTACCTCCATCGTTTCGTCATCGTCTACATCGACGACATTTTGATTTACTCCCTGAGCCTGGCCGAACACCGCCAACACGTTGCGGAGGTCCTTCAACAGCTGCGGAGGTTCCATCTCTACCTCAAGGCCGAAAAATGTACCTTTCACCAACCCCGCGTCCACTTCCTGGGCTATATTATAGAGAAGGGTGGTGTCCGCATGGACGGAAAGAAGGTGGAGGCCATCACCTCTTGGCCACAACCGAGTACCATCAAGGAGCTGCAGCGCTTTCTCGGGTTCTCAAACTTCTACCGTCGTTTCATTGCTCAGTACAGTACCATCACCAGCCCTCTCACAGACCTACTCAAAGGGGGAACCAAAACTCTTACATGGAACACCAACGCCACAACAGCTTTCCTGAACCTGAAGAAAGCCTTCACAACCGCACCACTCCTAGTTCACCCTGACCCGAATCTGCCATTCGTCGTGGAGGTAGATGCCTCCATCACAGGTGTTGGTGCGGTTTTGTCCCAGCAGCAGGGGACGCCTCCCAAGCTCCATCCATGTGCCTTCTTTTCCCGAAAACTCAGCCCGGCGGAGAGGAACTATGATATCGGGAATCGAGAACTGTTAGCTATCAAGCTCGCCTTGGAGGAATGGAGGCACTGGTTGGAGGGGGCCCTTCATCCCTTCCTGGTTCTGACGGACCACAAAAATCTTCAGTACTTGCGTGAGGCCAAACGGCTAAACCCCCGCCAAGCCAGATGGGCTCTATTCTTTACCCGGTTTAACTTCAAGATTTCCTATCGCCCAGGGCCCCGTAATTTGAAAGCAGACGCTCTCTCTCGAGTCCATGCCCCTGAGGAAGGTCCGGAGGAACCAGAGGGCATTCTGCCGACGGAGATGTTAATTAGTCCCATCCAATGGTCCTCCCCACCAGTCGCCTCAGAGAACCCTCCTGCCAATCCGCCGGGCTGCCCTCCAGATCGCCAGTATGTACCTAGAACTCAACGAACCCCGCTCATCTTCTCGTCTCATACCTCCCTCGGTACTGGCCACCCCGGGGCCAACGCCACCCTCTCGCTGCTACAAGATCGCTTCTGGTGGCCCAATATGGCCAGAGACGTGCGAAGGTTCGTTCAGGGCTGTCCGGACTGTGCCATCTCCAAAACCTCCCGTCATCTCCCCACTGGCAAACTCGTTCCACTTCCCACACCTAACCGCCCATGGTCACACCTAGGAGTGGATTTCATCACCGACCTGCCCGTCTCGGACACATTCACCTGCATCCTTGTCATCATAGATCGATTTTCCAAGTTCTGCCGCCTAATCCCGCTCACAGGCCTGCCCACGGCTCTTCAGACTGCAGAACTACTCTTCAATCACGTATTCCGCCACTATGGCATACCAGAAGATATAGTGTCCGATAGGGGACCCCAGTTCATATCACGTGTGTGGAAAGCCTTCTTCACTCTCCTAGGTGTGACCGTCAGCTTGACATCCGGCTACCATCCTCAGTCTAACGGACAGACTGAACGAAAAATTCAAGAAATCAGCCGTTTTCTAAGAACCTTCTGCCATAGCCACCAGAACTCTTGGAACCAGTTCTTGGGCTGGGCCGAGTACGCGCAGAACTCCCTACGCCAAAGCTCTACCGGTCTTACACCCTTCCAGTGTGTACTCGGCTACCAGCCCCCATTGTTCCCGTGGACGGGTATTCCCTCGGATGTTCCTGCAGTAGACCACTGGTTCCGGGAGAGCGAGAGGGTCTGGGACGCGGCACACCACCAGCTGCAGCAGGCAGTGCGCAGGCAGAAGATCCAAGCCGATGCCCGCCGCTCCGCCACACCCTCCTATCGCCCCGGACAAAAGGTATGGCTGTCCACTCGGGACATCCGCCTGCGCCTGCCTTGCCGGAAATTGAGTCCCAGATTCGTTGGCCCCTTTACCATCCTTGAGCAGATCAACCCAGTAACTTACAAACTTCAACTACCTCCTCAGTATAGAATTCACCCTGTGTTTCACGTATCACTGCTAAAACCCTTCTCCCCTTCTGTCTCCCCAGAGCCTGGTCCGGTCGAGGAACCCCCTCTCCCTCTCATCGTAGACGAAGGCGCCATCTACAGGGTACGAGAGATCCTACATTCCCGGCGCCGTGGTGGCAGGTTGGAGTACCTTGTCGATTGGGAGGGCTATGGCCCCGAGGAGCGCTCTTGGGTACCCAGAGAGGATGTTCTCGATCCAACCCTGCTTTCGGATTTCCATGCCGCTCACCCGGAGCTCCCAGCCCCACGTGGTCGGGGTAGGCCACCACGACGCCGGGGTCGGCCTTCAGGAGCAGGCCGTGGAGAGGGGGGTACTGTAACAGCACGACCAGGCTCCCCCGTCACTCAACTCCCAAGATCTGCATCACCTGACTTCTAATCATGCACACCTGCACCTCGTCATCACCCTCATCACAGACACTTCATAAGCACTCACCCCAGCCACCACAGTTGTCCGATCTCGTTGCTACCAACTGGACTCTACTCTGAAGCTCTCCAGTCGATGAGTATTATCTCTGATTACTTACCTTGTGTACTAACCTACTGTTCTCCGTCCCGTCCTCCTCTCTGTCTTCAGACTCGTCTGTGTGTGATCATCAGTCTGAGATCCGACTCCTCTTCAGTCACGTTCCACCCGCCTGCAAGGCAAGAAGACCCGATTAGCACTGTCATCCAACACCCGCAAGATTCACGACAAAGAAGCTACTCACCTTGTCCCACGATCACCAGCACCCAAGTCCTGTAAATAAAGACACATTATTGCACCTACCTTTGAGTCCGTCTGCATCTGTGACAAATGACTGCAGTGTTAATATTTGAATTGTAGCCGATAATTCATTGTATAATAGACCTGTTTTAAAATTCTTTTTTAATTGAAGAGTAAATACCCTTATCTTTTGTTATCCTCGCAGCACGTCAGTTATTTGGTAATTATTGCGGGGCATATTAATTTTAATTTAATAATAAATGTAACCTCATAATAATAACAATAATAATAATTGGCCTAATAAAAATAAGAATGTATCAGGCCTACATTAATTGGAAATTATATATTAATATTGCCAACAATTGATGTTTTTGACAATATCTCTGGCTATCGTTCAATACAAATATGTACACAATAACACCCCTAATTATGACGCTTGATTTATTATTTTGTTATTTTTAAAATAGCTATTTTTACTATTATTCATTTTATTTTTAGAGTTATATTTAATGGGTCACACTATGTGCAGTGAGAGCACCAAACCAAATCTCTAGGTGCTCGTATGAGAACCAGACCGAAAAACTTATGTGCATCCCTGCCTATTATGCTTTTTTGATTTTCTTCAGTGTGTAAAAACTGTAGCTGTTTGTGCATGTAAATGATGTGCGAAGTTACAAAGCACAAAGTCCATGCCAAAGCGAGTTAATCTCTCAAGCAGAACACACTTTCTCTCCAAAAGAAACTTGTTTGTAGTTGTGCCATTATTTCTGACTTAGCAATGTCACCATGTTACACATTTGCATAATGCCCGCCTGCTGGCTGCTTTGGCCCGCCCTCAAAGAACAGTTGGGTAAGTGATTTCTCTGTGTTGAGGAGACATAGCAAATCCCAATGGGATGTTACATTTCTGACACACACTAAGCGATTGCCCGATCACAACAGACTGGGAGAGCTGAACAATTAGAGCAGATTTTTTTTAAAAAGCAGGCTTTAAAGAAACAGTAACTAAAACAGAGAGATGCAGTGACAATGTGCAGTATGAGAAAAACAATGTTTTTTAAACTTTAAATCATGTAAATGTATTTAAGCAGACCCCAAAAATTAAGAACTTGTTAATGAGCATAATGTGGTCACTTAAAATACTTTCATATTATTTTTACATAAAGGTTTGCACATTCCATTTAATCAATAAAATAATTACTGTGTTAATTAATTGTGGGCAGCTTGATAATATTTGGAACAATTACTATGTACAAAAGCCTCCTTTAAACATACGTGTGTCAAGCCTATTTGAACGTGACAGTTTGCACAAGTATTCTCATTGAATCATGTGTAGTGCGCACACAATGTGAACACAATTCAATACCAGAAAAATATGTACACTTTATTTCAGAGTGCATACTGTACCACATTACAAGTACAATCTTAAATAAATAGTTCATAGCGAGGGGGTGCTGACTGATTTGTGTATCATCTGCAGAGTTTCTCCTCTTCACTGTCAACTAAAGCTGATCACTGGGGGTTGTAGGGCAATATTTCTGTAAAAAATACTTTGGAATAATATTTCTTGTGAATAGTGCCATACTAATACTTTTTTTTAGCAGGTTTCTACATCTAACATTACTCTAAGAGTGGACAGAAAAACTAAATATGCTGTGAACTTAAATAATGATAACCAAATAATAATTTAACAAATTTGCTTTAGTTCAATGTCAATATAAAAAAAAAAACAATTACTTCATTTACCAAGCAGCATGATGTCTTCGTAATATAATTTTATCTATTTTTCACAATATAAATGGGATTTTATATATGAAAATAAACAGCAGCCTTTATGCTTTAGAAATTAGTTCCCTCACAAAGCTATCACCATATTTCAAGTTTGAACCCTGTTGAGTTGCACAACGAACTTTTTGTTGGGTAGATTTTAGAAAATCTGGTATACTGATATACTAGCGCAAACCCATAGGTTGATCGGAATGTCCTCATGTAAAATGAACAAACTTTTTATCCTCAAAAGAGCCATATAGTCCACGCAAGAACACTATAGCTAAAATTGTACTTAAAGAGAGGGTCCTCTGCAGAATGTAAAGTGTTTAAAAAAACAAAGAAGAGTGTACTGTGTATACCATACCACATGACAAGTACCAATTAATATTTTAAGGCAGTAAACATACTTACCAAGAACCAATCAACTGCTTTCATGTACCGGACCACCATCACTTACTGCTGAACTCTGCATTCAGACAGAGGCCAGTCACATGGATGATGGCAATCAGCAGATGTCATCAAAACTACAGTAGCTCCTTTGTTGGGGTGCAGTTTGACTTTAAACTTAAAGCTTGAGCAATTATATCAAACAGCAGCCATACCAACCAAGAGTCACTGAAAAAACATGCTTGTGTCAACAATTTTCAAAAATGATATTATGTTGCTTCCTGCACATTTCGGTACACTTTCAAAATCAAATGTCTAGTGAATGACACTAAATACACATTTAGATTTATCCAAAACAGATAAATGTGATCCTGGCGTGTTTTGCTACAAGGATTGTGGCACGTATGGCGGCAGTTCAGAAATTAAATATCCAGTGAGTGCTGCTAAAAGGTTGATGCTCTATCATGTTAAAAATGACTGTACCACAATACACTAAACTCTACCCTAAGACCAACTGATAGCATTAACAAAACCAAAAGTGAGATAAAAATACATTTGCTGAAGGAACCATGCCATTTTAGCTTGCTTCTACAAGTCTTTGAGGACTTTATCGTGATTCTGCTTCACAACTGCAATGCTGCACCAGGTGAGCTACCAAGCAAGTTTACTAAAAGAGATTAGTAAACAAATCATGCACTATGCTTAAAGTGTTTTGAAGTCATAATATTGTGCAAGGAACAGATTTATTAATCAATAATCTGTCCCTTTAATCATGAGTTGTGTGAACAAAAAATAAATAAATGTTGGAGTTTTAGGGCCACTAGTGGTCATTTTAGCTATAAAGTATGTTGTTGGAGTTTTGCCCGGAATTAAAATGGGGCACAATCTTCCAATGCCGTGTTACAGTATGTTTGTAAAGGAGCTCTTAATAAGATTCTAACATGAAATGATTAACTGTTAAACTCTCTCCACCAGCTCAATGGCTTTCTGTTCTTGATCTACATCACTTTCATTTAAAGAAAAACCACACCTCAAAATTACACCATTTATCTCTGACCAAATGAATTCACTCATAATGATAAAATGTCACATGACCAAGAGTAATAAAGCCTGCAGGTGAAGCGGCCATTTTAATCTCTGGGAACGAGAGAGAGGGGAAGCAATGATGTGCCAGATTAGACTCATTACGAGAGGGAATGTGTTGATGGGCTGCAGAAATGGAGGATGAAGGGATGGGGATGCAAGAGCCACAGAAAAAAGAGGAGAGTCTTACATTTTTATGTATGCATTTGGCAGATGCATTCAGTCTATTAATTTTACACAATGTGTCAAGTTTTTAACCATGTATTTTTTTGTATTCATGTTGGTTTCATATGGTTTTGAAAAACCATTTCCAAACAAGTTTCAATTTAATGTCATGTTTAACCAATAATTATTCCATATTTTCTTTACACTTTGAAAGTACACACATTATAATCATTATTTTCAAAACCTTTTTCTATATAATATTTTCTATTAAATATTTCTATTCAAAATATTTTTCAAGTTATTTTCTAATTATCATAAATTACTTTTTTTTCTAACAAATAATAATAAAAAATATGCTAAACTTTTTAATAAGGATTTCTTTTCAAGAATGTCTATTCCTTTAGCATAAAAATTTGCATTTGTAACTGTGTGTCAAGGCAGGAAGGCACTGGAGACATCAGGAGGTTTCATAAGAAGTAACATTTAATCGTAAACTCAGGATAGCGGAAAATACACACTTTAAACGTAACTGAGATCGGACAAAGACTCCAACAAAACTGAATGCTTATAGAGAACAGGAAACAAAGGAGTAAATGAGATGATTAATAAACACAGGTGAACTAAATGATGATTAGACAAATGAACTAACGAGAACCGGAACAAAACCAAATAAGGGTAAACAGGAAACTAGAAGTGCAAACACGTAACAGGATTCAAGTGTAATATGAAATGCATTTTATTTATTTTTTTATGATAGACAAAAATAAATGTCACATCATTGACTCAGTCTACTTGTTATGTGAAACATTTTTTAAAAGTACTATTAATAAAAATGAACAGATAAAAATAACAGTTGGAAAAAATTAAAGTTGTCAGTTGGAAGATCTGTATATAACCAAAAAAAACAGCAATTGTACATTCAGTTCGAAAATTTCATTCAAAACAACATTTTCTATCCATGATTAATTCACTGTGTGCTTTCACATCAGCGCTATTGTTCATGAGCTTATTGGACAGTTTCAGAGCTGGTGGCTATTCAGTGGGCATAAATATCCAGTGACTAGACTGCATACGGATGGGCTGTTTTCCTCTCCGATCTGCTGTTAACAAGAACGTTTTCTTGCAATGTGGATCAAGTTAGCAATCCATCCTATTATATTCATTTAAATCTGACATGGACCCAGAGTACACTGAATCATAATAGGGATGGATGGAGGAAGCAATGAGTAAATTGAGATAATGAGAGCCAGAGACGTCTAGAGTGAAGGCCTTCCTTTTGTCTTTTAGGCAAACGGCTGCAGGGATACTAATGGTTGATCAAATCCAAATATGCCAGATAAAAATGATCTGTCCTACTTTTTCGCTAATGGATGAAAGAGAAAGAAAGAGGGAGAAGTCCTGACTCATGCCATATATGGTAAAGGACTCACTGAACTGATGTCCGGCAGAATGTTTCCCTTACAATAAAGCCTCTCTCAACACGACACTGCTAAAAGCTCTCCAAATCAATCCTACTTACAGATACTGAGGTGTTATTACTGGAGCGTATTTGTGTTAAAGTGTGTATATTTGCAGAAATGTATGTGAACTTGTTGGACTTATCTGGTTTTATCTGCATAAATTGGATATTACATTTTAAACAAAGTTACAACAGTCTACTTGAATGAATAACACAACCAATGATAGGTTTTCATGTCTTCATTGAGCACACCATGTAAACCCTAACCCTAACAAAGACATCAGACCAGCCATCAGCAGGTAATCTCTAGTCCATCCCTTTTACAAAAAACTATTTCTGTTCAGACTATGTCAATCTCTGGTGTAAATGTCTCTGTTCAGAGCATCAGGTTGAGGTCAGTACTCTGACTGGACAGACCCATTCTGGTGTTGATTTACTCCTGTGTTTGTCGTGATACATCACCTTCTGCAGAGCTTGTGAAATTCCTGCTTGGGAATTCAAACACTGCAGCTGAGAGAGTGCTGTGCTTCTTACATAGTGTAGCGTTTTCATTTTCTCCAAAAAAAAAACTTTGGTTTTATCCGTCCCCGAAATATTAGTAATGCTGAGGAACATCCACATGCTCTTTTGCAAATGTCAAACATGCAGCAATGTTTTATTTTTGGGCAGCGGTGGCTTCCTCTGTGAAGTCTTCCAATGAAAACCACTCTTTTTTAGTGTTGAACACATTATAGACACGTCAACAGAGAAGTTCAGGGTTCTTCTTATCACCATCGAGCATCCTGCACTGTAGTCCTGCAGTCATCTTCACAGGGCGCCCACTCCTAGAGAGAGCAGCAACAGTGCTTAACTTTCTCTATTTATAGATATCTTGTCTTACTGTGGAGTGGCGAAAATTTGTGTGTTTTATAGGACAGGGAAGCTCTGATCAATCTTGTATTAACTGGACTTCTCACTCCAGTTATGTATTCACAACTTTTGTGACCTTCACTGGGAATGTATACACAGTGAGTTCAATAAAGACATAAAAATGAAAAATATTGTTATTCATTTAAAGGTGCAAATCTAAAAGGTTTCACACAAGAAAATAAAATGGGATTACTTGAAGAGTCATCTGAATGGTGTACACTCACTCGATGCGAAGAGTGAAAATTAGACAATGGAACACATTTTTATCATGCTCAGAAAATGGGAGAATCAGTATTTGTATGGCTGAAGAAGGAGAAAAGGTCTGAAGTCAGAAGCTTGAAGACCAATGAATAAACATACACCATACACAAGGTGAAAAGAAATGATGATGGAGAAGTGATGCCCAAACTGCTGCTTTTTTTGTCAGACAGGAAAGTGAATTATTGTGTAGGCCACTCTCTAAAAACTTACTAGTAATAGTGTATTTACATAAAACTAGTGGTCAAGCCATGTATCGTCATGGCCAGTATACTGCCAATATACAATATTTGGCATTTTTAAATGAAAAGCATCAGCTGGTAAGTTTCTGTTTGACCGATAAGTGTCCAAAGCAAGGCTTTAATTTTGACAGCCCTAAGAAACCAGGGTATTATATTGGCTTATTGGCTTTCTATTGGCCAAGATATCAGCATCAATCTTCAAAAAATCTTTTAACAGTCAACCATTAGAACGGTATCCATGTAAACGATGCTTATCCATGTAAACAAAATTTTAAAAAATATTAAAAACTAAAGCACATAAACAACATCAATGCTACTGTAAAGGTCCGTTCACACCAAGAACTATAACTATAAAAATAACTATATTAGCGTCCACACCAGTGGACAATACTGTCTGTTTATTCTAAGCACACACTCGTCTGCAGCTTTAAATTTTTGAGCTTGTGGTTGCACTGGAAAAAAATCATTCTGAAAGTGATTCCAACAATATCATTTCTCTGTGCCTGTATCGTAGCTGTGGTGTGAACTCTGCTGTTCTTTAATATTGAAAATTATTTTTAGAATAATATTTTTATCGCTATCTTTATAGTTATCATCTTTTGTGTGAATAGGCCTTAACTCTAGCTAAAGAACTACTGAATGTACCTTTATGCAGACTGTATTTGTTTATAGTTGTGACTTACCTCTAAATCAGATCAAATTTTATGCTCAATTTATGCAGAAATTCAGGTAAATCCGACGGGTATTTTTTCCCGCAACTGTATATATCCTGTCATATCTATGATTCATCGGCACATCATGACACAACAACATTACTGCCTCCCAGCGTGAGTTTCTCGTTTCCAGAATGCTTCATTAATCATGAAAAAAAAACAGTATTACTACACCCTCAGAACTTGTCTAAAGCACGAATGTGCGATCCATTTTTATCACTTGCTATGAAATTTGTGTAATTTCCGGCATAAACTAGGTAAAATATGACAGAGAAAGAATATACGAATGTAGGGAAAGCTGAAAAATGGATTTCAGCCAGCCCTAGAAGTGATAACATGTAACAAGGTACACTTCAGCTTCTTCATGTGGAAAGAAAGAAAAGGATGGAGAGCGACGGACACAGAAATAGAGAGAGATATCAGAGTCGAGGGGGTCAGAACCACAAGAGCAGAAATAAAACTCTAGTGGGTGCGATTCAGCCCGAGGTGGGGGAACGAGAGAGCGGGAGAGCTGGAGAGAAGCACATGAAAGTATAGGCACACTCTCGGTTTGAGAAATGCATGCTGACAGAGGAAGAGAGTGTGAGAGAGCCACATGAAAGGCTGGAGTCACCTCTCTGTTTGAATAAGGTATGCTGACACTCCATCAAACCCTCCAACAGAAGTGACAGCGGACTGTAGAGGAACAGAACAAAGAGCAGCATGTATGGATGTGCCTTTATGTGCGTGTGTTTGTAAGAAGAAGCTACAAGCAAGTTTCTGTCCTGTTGCGTTCCATCTTACTACCAACCCTCTTTTTCGAATCCTGAAGTGATTAGACAGCACTTCCCATTTTCTTAATGAGAATATTAATTCTCCAAGAGAATGGTTACAGTTCAGATGGTGGAAAACGAAATGGGGAAAAAAAATAAATAAATTCACACAGGTATCTGGCAGCTACCAATTTAACATTTGTACACCGAGGTGTGTGTGTGTGTGTGTGTGTGTGTGTGTGTGCAGGAGGATTTGCTTAAGTACTGTGTAACTAAATGTTCCAGTAATGTAGGTTTTTGAATATGTATAATCTTTGAGTCCTCAGAGATAGCTCCGAGTTGTCTACGATTTTTAAAACGCTCATTCATAAACTGCTCAAATATTTACACTGCAGTCCTCTATTTTGGCTGAAGCAAGCAGGAGAAGTGTGAAAAATAGCCTGGAAAGGATTGAAGTTAACATTGTGTGAGTCAGAGGTTAGCGTGTTCTCGAGTTGTGAAAGACGTAATCACATAACAGTTACTCACAACTTTAAAGCCTCCTCCTACAGAAACATCTCACTGCGGCTGCTTCGTTATGAACACGAGGGTTTAATGTATCTAATACTTCACTTTGAAATGGGCCGGCAGATCAGTGGAGAGTACAGATGCTCTGTGAAATACAGAAATCAGGGTCATGCTTTTAAATACATGATTAAATGAACCAACTGAGATCTGTCTGGTGGGCGAGAGACATCAGGGACTATGAGAGTACGCGTGTAAGAACGATTGAGAGAAATAGGACATTTGTCTGTAGGGCCTATAGATGAAATGAACAGTTAAGTTTAACAATTAACGCCAAGGTTTTTTTTGGCCATACAATGAAGGCTATTGACTTCTGCTGGAGAATACACATTCTCATATGCATACAACCGTTCAAACATTTAGGGTCAGTAAGATTATTAAATGTTTTTGAAAGAAGAAAATGCTGCATTTATTTGATCAAAATACAGTTATATTATAAATATTAGTTATTTTACCATTTAAAATAACTATTTTAGTATGTTTTAAAATGTATTTGTTTCCTGTCATGGTACAGAAGCTATTACTCCAATCTTGATCTTTCAGAAGCTACTCTAATATGCTGATTTGGAGCTCAATAAACATGTCTTATTACTATCAATGTTGAAAACAGTTGTCCTGCTTAATAATTTTTTTCCAAGATTCTCTGATGAATAGAAAGTTTAAAATAACGTGTGACCCTGGACCACAAAACCAAGGGTCAAGTATTCGAAAATTGAGATTTATACATCATCTGAAAGCTGAATAAATAAGCTTTCCATTGATGTATGGTTTGTTAGGATCGGACAATATTTGGTCGAGACAACTATTTGAAAATCTCAAATTTGAGTGTGCAAAAAAATTGAAATTTTTCAGTTTTAATATATTTACGGTAGGAAATTTACAAAATATCTTCATGGAAAATGATCTTTACTTAACATCCTAATGATTTTTGGCATAAAAGAAAAAATTGATCTTTTTGACCCATATTGCTACAAATATAACCATGCAACTTATGACCGGTTTTGTGGTACAGGGTCACATTTATTTGCAATAGAAGTCTTCTGTAACATTATAAATGTCTTTACTGTCACTTCTGATCAATTTCATGTGTCCTTGCTGAATAAAATTGTTAAATTCTTTATTAAAAAAAGTCTTACTGACCCCAAATGTCTAAACAGTAGTATTCCGAAGCTACATATTTAAGGCCCAGCATTTTTAAAATACAGAAATAAACATAATACCTAGCAGAGAAACTCTTTATTAAATATTTAATCATATGAGTAGGCCTAATAATACTCTTAACTGATCGAACTTCTGTCATAACACTAACAAAAACAAATATTTAAATACATAAATATTTTACTAGTACCGCATGATTTTTATGCGTTTTTACAGTACCTGGTAAAATTAAAGATACAAATCATCTGTTTATGACCTGGGGTTTGTGTGATGCTGCTGGGCTTATAATACATATCAAATCTTGAATTTGAGTTCATTTGGGGTTCATTTTGGCATTTCAACCACATACACAGCACTTTTTTATTCATTTTCAGCTCAATTTTAATGAAGCACTAATCTAAATCAGCTCTTCTCTAGGAGACAGGGACTCGGAAGTGTCGCCGGAATCAATCATTTAATCTATAAGAGGGAAAGTGTTGTAAAATATTGTTAGTGTGGCTTTATGTCTCCCTGTTAGATCTATCTCTGAATGTGAGTGGGCATAGCCTCTGGTATGGCTGTCTTCAGTAAGCTAATTATACAGCAAACTAAATATTTAATGCCCATCAGTCTTTAATTAGCTACAATAACACGTGCAGTCAGCGCAAAATAACAGTGATGACTGAGATTCAGGCTGGCACCTGCCATGCAACGTGCCACCCAGAGAGCCCATCAACCACAGCAAAGCAGAGAGACAGACCCCCTACCATAGTACAACGACAGAGAGACAGCCCAGCGAGACAGAGCCTTGACTACAAGCAGAGAGAGAGAGATTTGTTCATGTTAGGGGGTAGTAGAGGCTCATTAAAAGAAGAGATCAGTCACAGTATAGCAGGAGAGAGAGAGTGATTGTCTTTACAGGCTAAGGTTGTTCATTTTGTTGGCCGTTGTGAATTGAATCATTTTTTCCTCATTGTTAACATATGTACATTCCTGTGCCACTTCTGCTGCTGCAGGCCTTCGGTTTTGCTCACTGTTAGAGGACGAGAGAACAAGCCTCACACACACACACACAGAGAGAGAGAGAGATTGTCCCCACAGACACTCCTCTCTCTTTCTCACTCTCTCTCTCTCACACACACACATACACACATAATGCCAGAGTCAGAGAAGGACACAAGGACACTGCTGCAACACACTAACATAGTTTTAAAAACACATACACATTTGTTTTCCTGTCATGGTGGGCAACAGTGTCATGCACCTTTTTTTGTGATGAGGGGGTCCTGGCTTACTTGGTGTCTTAGGCAAGATAAAACATGTCTAAAAAAAAGAAAAACACTAAAGTTATTGTTTATAGGTTATTCCGCTCTCAACAAGGCATTAATCAAAATCAAAACTTGATTATTCGCAAAGGAGGCATTAAATTGATCAACTGTGATAGCAAAGACGTTTATAATGTTACAAAATATTTCTATTTTCAATAAACACAGTGCTTTTTAACATTCCATCATCAAAGAATCCTGAAAAAAAAGTGAAAAACTGAAATCACGATTTCCACAAAAATATTAAGCAGCAATAATCAGCATCTTAGAATGATTTCTGAAGGATCATGTGACACTGAAGACTGGAGTAATGATGCAGAAAATGTAGCCTTGCCATCACAAGACGAAATTACATTTTAATACATATTTAAAAGAAAAGAAGGTTTAAATTGGAAATTGGAAAACATAATACTTCTTTTAAAAAAAAGGTAAAAATAATAATAATAAAATTAAATTTTAAACATTTTTAAATAATATTTGAATAATATTTATAAATTATTTGAAATATTCATTTAGACCAAATATGAAAGTCTAATTTCTACCACAGTGCTTTTAAGAAAACAACTTTTTAAAATTTTATTTGTATATATTTTTTAAGAAATTATTATTATTTTACCTATAACACAGCATTCAAAATCCATTTGGCTGATATCCACCCAAACATCTGAAGGGACATGTGCTTGTTTGAATTAGCATGACGCTTCTGATAGACTTCCCAGTGATTTCTACTGCTCCTGAGGTAATAATATTTCTGACCTCTACCCATCTACCAAACCCTCACACAACATTTTTACATTTTTTTTCAGACATTATTTATGCTTTATAATGTTGGGTTCCTCCTGGACACTGTTGGCTGCTCCCCACAATGCATGTGATTTCAGGTTTTACTATCCTTTTGGGACATCTGGTCCCACACACACACACACACACACACACACACACACATGGCACACTCGAGATCACTACACCATTCACCTTTCTTTGTGTCCCTTTAAACAGCTCATTCATACCCAGGTTTCATCGTGCTGTTCTCACAGTGCTCTCTACAGTCTCTTTTCATCACAATTCCTTTTGTTAAATATTTTACTCCTACTGCTCAACATTCTTTCACCCCCATCATCTCCCACTGTCCTCTGCTGAACACAGGTGAAGGACAGACAAATCAGGAGAGGAGGGCACACTGAATAAAGGGGTTCTGTTTTCCCTTCATCTTGATTTACTGCCTGTCTCTCTGTTACACCACAGTTTGGAGCCATGGGGCAACAACAACCTCCTCAATCTCAATAAATAGGGTCAGGAAAGAGAGAAAAATGGGCCCGGCGAGAGAGAGACAGAAATTTGTGAGAAATGTTGTGCAGCAAAAAAATTATTTATTAACCCTGAGAACATCAGGGGACACAACAGCATGATACAAAGAGAAATGATGAGTGGAGCTGGGAATGAGTAAAGGAAAAGAGGTACAGTATCACTCTATGGCTGCAGTGTAGGTATGTGCTGGTGAGGTGTGATGAGGTAATTTACGGGGTTACACTTCAATAAACCCTCTCACCAAACATGCAAATGGGATGTTGAAAAGAGCGAAGGAGAAAAGGGAGGAAAGCGGCAGGTGGGGAATGGAATACTGTGAATGAATGAAAACTGTTATTTTACAAAAAGCTCAAAGAACAATGGATGTGTGTTAGTTTTTTACTCCTCAGCTACAGTGTTAATGTGAGCAAACAGAAATTCACAAATTTCACAACAAAAAAAAGTAAAATTCACTAAACTTTAAGAAGAAGAAAGTGAATGGTAAATGTAATGTGAGGTATAGTTCTAGTTGTTGGTTCTGAAGTGCATTCAAAGGATACATAACCGCATGTACTATGAAATCTGACTAATTTGAACTGTAAAAGACTGCAAAAATACTAGAGTAAAAATCTGTTAATGGTAAGTTTCCTTACTATGTGTGAGGGAAAAACTGTAATTGATCCAAACTTACATTTCTTGTATGTTTACAGAATAAATGTATACCATTTTTGGAAGTAAAGTCATCTCATAATGTATAGGGAAAACTGTAAACACTTCACATGTAATGGTATTTTGTTCATATAATTGTGTTTCTTAATAGTTTTTGTTTTCATTTATGTACATTTGGGTTTTATGCTACAACTGAAGTCATTAAATTAATATTTATTGCATTTTTTCCATATGTACTATTACCATGACAACATTTTGTATTTGTGTGTAGGACACTGTGCATCTTCGATATATTAGTACGTACCTACACTTGTGATAAATGATTCATGCTTCACTTACATAACATTTGCCTACAAAGGTGCTGTAGGGAATCCACATACAACTGACACACTTTTATTAAAAAAATAAAATAAAATTAGAAACTTGAATAAAATATTTGTCACCGTCAATGCTTGACAAGAAATATTTAAGTTTTTTAAGTTCTGCCACATACAGAGAGCTCAACGCTACACTTCAAATGGTGATAATTAGTTTGTCCAAATGAATCAACTCCAGACATCACAAAACAAGTAATTAAATGTGACAACAAAATGTGTGAAAAAATGCCATGACAGCCAAACAATACAAAACATTTAGATTTATATATTCATGCTTAAACTGAATTATTTTGTTTAGAAAGTACTAAGTTTTCCCTCCTGAATTTACTGAGCCACAAAATCAGTTTCTCTGCAGAAAAATAAAAAAAAAAACAGATATAATGCGTGAGTGTGTGCAGGGAAGGTGATGGAAAGGAAGACAGATAAAGATAACAATGGTAGCTGAGGCATGTGATGAGGGGAGATGAATGCGAGGAGAGAGAAGAGAGAAAGCGTGCTGGAGGGGAAGAAACAGTAGAGCTGGAGATTGAAATTAGAGGATGAAGAGGTAGTTTATAATCAGTGCTTATATTACAGATAGATGTGCAGTATTAGTGCAGATCTGCATCTTCATAAAGACATTAAAATCTAGTGTTGTGGAGTTACTAAAGTGTCACTACAAACTATATTTTTCAGTAGTTTAGACAGTATAGTTAAAACACTGTAGTTTTTACAGTGCAAAGCTACCAACAATTTGCAAAGTAGGGTAACAAAATGCTACCACATTTCACAATGTTCTTAGAATTCATGTAAATGGATCAATCTAAAAAAATCCCAGATTTGGGTCACATCATTTTGTTTTCACAGTAAATATATATATATATATATATATATTATAAGTATGTAAGTATATATAAACTATATCATCTGAATTTTATTTACACTGTTAAGTAAATTTAATGTTGTTACATTTCTTTAGTCCGAGCCACTATGATTTCACAGAACTTCATTGATTTTTGTAGCCCAAAATGACTGAATTCATTGTTGCTTTTCTCAAAATTGTGGTGATATTTCTGACAGTTTTTTTTTTTTTTTGATTTGCAGTAAAAATCCTCTGATCACTATGTATTTATGAAATTAGTTTTAATGACATTAAGAGTAGTTAGTTACCTGCAATTGTTGTGTTTAATTACCAGTTTTAATGACATTAAGAATAGTTAGTTACCTGCAATTGTTGTGTTTAATTACCAGTTTTAATGACATTAAGAATAGTTTCCTGCAATTTTTCTTGTGTTTAATTACTAAAATCAATTGTGCTTCTTTCACTTTGTTTTACGCACTTAACGCGAAAAGATCACTTTACGTAGCCGTATCTCTCTCATACAGTTTACAAGTAAACAGGTCGGAAAGACAATAGGTTAATACAATAGTAGCAGGTTGTGAATGATTTGGAGAGATCACTTGGAAATTAAATATAACAATTAAATATTAGACACTTGTCCCTATATAGAACCTGATGGGTGTTGAAATCCTGGTGCTTTGTATGGCTGGCCAATCCCTGCTCATTTTACAATGGCATTCACTAAAATACAGCAGGACAGTTTAACATATCGATCAATTTGTTTGCACTCTGGATTTTGATGAGCTAATTTTGCTTTTCCCCATAACTTTTTTTGATGAAAAACTGCAGAAAGAAGACAAAAATCCAAGCTGCTGTACATAACGTGGCAACTGTTTGAATAGCATTAAATCTTGAACTGTTTCGTAGCTTATAGCTACATAGTCAAAAGTGTAGCATGACTGTAGTTTCACTACTTTGAGCAGCTTGGCAAGCTGTGGTTTCAAAGTATCTTCCCCAACACCAGATCTAAAATGAAGATGTCGGACTCTGGCTTTGACCCATCAAAACGAGCCCCACTACAGCTAAATCTGTCAAAACGCCACATTCTCTTTATAGCGTTCAATGCGGATACATCCAGCATCACACGGATTCAACTTGCACATATGAAATAAACCTTTGATGTGTGTAAAGCGGAGGAATAAGCTAAAGAAAATGACGAGAAAGAGGAAAAGGATAGCCTCACTTCCGGAAGCGGTCGCTGGCCTCTCTGTGTCATTAAAATGAATCCACCTTGCGTGCTAATGCCTCACAAGGATAAATAATTCAGCGCGGGCACACACTGATGGGCCAGGCTAATTAAAGAGCAGACCGGCGGTGAAACGTCGCCACCTCACACATTTGCACAACTTAACTCGGATTGTCGAACCCTGTGGTTGTGTCCGTAACGTGGCGTGACAGTTGTCTGGGCCTCACCAGGTGGCAAATGTCAATCGATGACGGAGGTCCCTGTGCAATCGTGACGCGCCCAGCTGTTTGCAATCAAACAACAGCATACCGTGAACGCCACAACCTGCTTATTAACCTGAGGGGAAAACCATCAGAACATGGTGTTCAGGAAGAGTCAACTCAAGCGTTTGTGACAGACGCCCAGACCGTTTAACTGCTTGAGTAATTTGATGGACAGCTAGACACACACGCACACAATTTTTCTGAAAGCTTATAAACACAGCGATGAAAGACCACTGTACTGTTAAAGGATTGTCAGTGGAGTGTTGACTGTACTTTAAGTGAAACAAAGATTATGAAACAACAGTGTGAATGGATTAACAACACCGCGGTCAGACACCGGAAAGAAAACACATGAGCTCATATAATTTCAAGGAGACTTAATCATGAGGAGACAGTGTACCCTGACCTTGCTGTGAGGCCGTAGGCTCTATGAAAGCTGTTAGAATACTGTGACATTTACTCAAGCAAAACCAAAGTAGTGCCTTGTATGAAGATGATTCCTCTCGCTCTGGGGAGGAATGATATTAACTGAATAGTTCACCCAAAATGATCGTTCTGTCATCATTTACTCACCCTCATGTCAAACCCGTATAACTTTCTTTCGTGGAACAAAAAATATAAATTTGAAGAATATTCTGGGCACTGTTCAATAATTAGAAACTAGAAATTTTGAATAATGTGCTGATTCTTATCCATTCAGTTACAATGATGGTATTCAAAAATGAAAATTCTTTAATTTACCTCACCCTCACACAATCCCACATGTCCCACAATCCGACCCCAGTTGATAAATCAATTTCTTCTGAAACTAAATGATTCTTGTATGTAGGAAAAACCACAAATATGATGATCATATGAATTACTGTTTAATTTGTGTGGTTTTTGATGCGTCGACTTTGGAGGTCCTGTATATTTGCATTGTACGGATTCACAGAGTTGGAATATTTTTCTAAAAATCTTTGTCTGTGTTCATTTGAAGAAAGAAAGTCTCATACATCTGGGACGGCATGAAGGGAGAATTTAATTTTTTGGCTGGAGTATCCCTTCAAGTCAGTGATCTTAAATAATTTACTCATCCCCATGTCATTCAAGATGTTCATGTTTCTTCAGTTGAAAAGAAATTAAGGTTTCTGAAGAAAACATTCCAGGATTTTTCTCCATATCGTGGACTTCAATGGGAGCCAACAGGTTTAGGGTCCAAATTGCAGTTTTCATTCAGCTTCAAAGGGCTCTACACGATCCTAGCCGAGGAATAAGGGTCTTATCTAGTGAAACAATAAAAAATTATTTATGTTCTTCTTAACCACAAATGCTCGTCTTGCACTAGCTCTGAGATGCGTTCACGACTTCATGTATTATAGTCACGACGGAAAGGTAATGCGTGACGCAGGTGGAAGTACCAACCCAGTTTGGAAGTACCAAGAAAAAAACCTTTTCAACTAAAGAAAGAAAGACATGAACATTTTGGATGACATGGGGGTAAATTATCAGGAAATTTTAATTCTAGAGTGAACTAATCCTTTAAGAACCAGATAAGTCTGATTTGTAAACAAATCATACAGATTGATCTTGTGAACTGGATCAAATGATTCATTAAAAAGATCTGATTCATACACTTTCATGAGACAGATTTAGGACATAGGTCAAGACTTGATACTCTTTTGGTGCTTTTTGACATTTTAGAGCTTGACAGTTCTCATCTAATGTTCTTATACTAAAAAACTGCATTCTACTGAAGAAACAGTTATATTTTTTATTTTGGGGTAAACTACTACTTCTACTACCTTAATAGATACAAACTGAGACCTGTGGACATAGTATCCAATGTAATATATTCCAGCAAACACATCTTAGCATGTGCCCATTTCTCCTGCTGCGTTACTTGAAAGCAAACACAGCTCATGTTTATTTATTAGACGCCAATGCAAGGCACTTCAAAGGACTGTCCAGTCAGAAGCTCCCTGAGACTACATTCACAGATCCTGCAAATTACTCCTGCCCCTGCCAGGCCCAAAACCACCTGCCAAGACAGTTACATTAGCTTTTCATTGTTTACCGTAGAGCCTTAAAAACATGTGCAAGGTGAAAACCGTCACATGCACAGGCCATATCAAGATTAGATACAACTGAGATGGATGGATAAACTAATAGACTCCCTCAGTCTAACACCCCAAATTGTGAATGTGTCCAATTTCCAGTGAGGAAAAAGTACAGAGGAGGTTGTGCTGGAATGTTGAGTGTGTTCCATCTGTGAGGTCTCAGGCTTTGCTCTTGATGGTTAATCAATAAGACATATTGCTTTTGGTCAAAAATGGGAGCTAGGTGAGCAACCACTAGACACTCTGTCCAACTAAGAAAGTCAGCTTGTGTAATTTAGCCATTCGATTCCACGATTGAACTAGTGAGCTTCCTCTTTGCCAACATAGGTAGCTCCCTTCTACTGCAGCATCTTAACTCAAATGGGATTGCCTTTTCCTCAAAGGACACACGCGATGCCCACTTTTACATGCCATGCCGAATGTATAGGGTCAAGTAAGAGTCTCTGCGACACACGAAAAACACACACACAAAAAAAAAACTTTAAAAATCTAGTTTAAAACACATATGCCACACATTTTATTTCCTAAGAAATAAAAAAGGTAAGCCAAATATTTTTTCAGAGTGTTTTCCCCACATGATATGCTCATCATCATAGAGGTATTATCAAGTAATGTATTTTTTAACAAAATATTTTTTTCAAACAAAACAATACAGCCAGACAACAAAATTGATATCATGTCTTGACTATTTGACCACCCTAGAATGCCGCATAATTAAATGCGGTCTCACTTTAAGGTCCAATTCCTGTTATTAACAAACTATTAACTATGACTTTTGCCTCAATAACTCCTAATTTGCTGCTTATTAATAATTACTAAGGTAGTTGTTATAGGTATTGGGTAGGATTAGGGATGTAGAATATGATGATGTAGAATAAATGCTTTATAAGTACAGCCAATATGTTAATAATAGGCATGCCAATAAGCAACTAGTTAATAGTGAAAATTGGCCCATATACTAAAGTGTTACCTTAAATGCCTTGGAATAGCCTTTGCAAAAGAAGAGCATCAATGATGTCTTAAAGTTTTGAAAAAAAGCTTCAATTTTTCTAATTCCTCAAAGCTTTACTGTATGATCCACTACCCCACAATTTATTTGCTTTTCAAGCCATTTCCTACACCTTCAACGGCCTTCCTCCAAGTGGCTTGTCTTGAGACAAGGGTGAGATGGTTGAGGCCTAACTGTGGAGATGTGAGAACCTGAGTTCTGTGTGCCTGAGTTCTATGAAGGAGGACTGCCATTGATTTTGCAGTGTGAAGGACTAATAAAGATGGATCTTTTTCAGAGCAGGTCTGAAATGAGGGCCTACAGGTAAGAGCCGCAGACAGGCACAGCCACTTGTTCTTAATGGAAGATTGATTTTAATTGTGACACCACCTGATTGGCCCAGTTCTAAACGAATGAAACAGGGAAAAAAGAGATGGAAATGAAAAGTAGAATGTGACCGATGTATTTTCTCTAAACCAAAAGCACTTCAAAAACATTACCATGACTCAGACTCTCACTTCAACATTACATTTTTCTTGAGGGGGTAAAAGGGTATCATTACTGTCATGAAGAAAGCTTCAAAAAGGTCTGAAATAACATCTGCAATCATTTTCTTTTTCCTTTCCAAAAATTTATTCTAAAAAATGTTGCAGTCCATTTTTTTTATTTTTTTTTGCTCATCTTTATTTGAACAACAACAAAAAAAAAAAAAAAAGGAGAAAGAATTTCAACTCTATCATGGAACCAAGCATGTTTCTTCTTTTATTTGAAGTGCACCCTTGACTTTTGACTGTGGCCCACTCAGACTTAAATATTAGATGCTAAATGGCTAAATGATCCTGAGTGTTGGAGGAAATGGGTTGTAATGAAAGAATTTGTGCACATGGCTCAGCAGAGCTTGAGGTTTTATTGTGCTTTCTGAATCAGATCAAACCACTTTCAGAAACTGATCACTTGTTGGGACTTAATAAATGTCTACCAATGCTTGAACAAAAAAAGACCGTGAAAAATACAGTGAGTGCCAGTAGATATACACACGAACACACACAGAGATTCTTGGACATTTCACTTATGAATCATAGACCTCCAGAGACAATCGAAAATGTCATTTAAACAGTTTTACAGACATACTGGAATATAATACAAACATTATTTTTGATTCCGAGTCTATTGTTGGTTTGAAACCATGTAATTTAGACACTTTTGATTTTGTGCATCATCCATCTGTATTTTTCCTTTTATATATTTCAAGTGTTATTCTTGGTATTCTCATCAATCAAACCAAGAATTTGTTTTATGCTTTACTCAGCACAGTGCGGCTCGGTACAGCACAATAATGCTCTAGAAACTAGTAAATATGCCATTTGCAAGCCACACCATTCATCACATTTTGCATACTCACGTGCAGCACAGCAGATTATCAAGTTGAGAACACACTGGGCTATAAGAAGGACATTAAAATGCATTCCCCAGTCCCCTTAAAAATCACTGAGCCAGTAGTTTTTTTAATCTCTTTTACACATGGACCCAAACACTTACGCACAAATACACCTGACAAGCTCTTATTTCAGATCAATACAATCGATCCTTCTGCCAGTGGACCAATGAATTGGAACTGATGTCATATTTGTGATGTCGACATTTTCGGTGAGGTCATGTCATTCTTGCCATTCAGCAACTGTCAATTCAGGGGGGTGGGGGCTCGTGAACTGTGCGCTTTTCCAAACAATACACAACTCGAACGAACCTTCAAGGGCTTGAAGAACAAACCACACTAAGCTCTATTCAGTGAAGATCCTGTGATTCTCTCTTCACTGCTGCCAGAAAGAGCTCTACTAGAGATCTCTCTGACATTACAAATAAAGCTGCTTTTTCATCCCCGCTCTTGAACCCTTCTCATGTCCTCCTGTGCGACAATCACAGTTTTATTTCCTCGTTTAGCCTTTCCAATTTCAGTGAATATTACTTTGCAGGAGGTTCTCCAAACAGGTAGAAATAAATCTGGTTTATATTGAGGGATATTCTGGCAGAACAATTACACAGACGCGTATCAGTCCAGGCAGGGCCTCATATTTGAGACACTGTGAAATCCTACTAGCTTTGTTTTTATTCCAAGTAGGCTACGATATCATTCCCATTCATCTTTTCTGCAGAAGCTGATAAGACCAGCATGATCTTCCTGTAGTATCTTATAATGGTGTGAACGTGCAAAGTAATGTGACTTAACTAATAACAACTGGCAGTTTATTACAGGATATGAAAGAGGATATTAAGGAGCTGCTTCCTACCGTTAACAAATCTGCAAAGGTTTATTGCTGAACGTTTAATTTTAGTGCTGTGCAAACTCTCGTAATGTTTTTGGACACCAGTGCCTCTCCCAATATGTGTAGCCCAGACAGAAGTAACAATAGTCCACTGCCATGGCAACAGTACAGGCTGATGTCAAAGCGGCAGCTGGCGTGTGCATTCAGACTCTGGATAGGTGACAGTAATATCAATTAAGCATCAAAAACTCCAAAGGCCAGAAAATACGCACATATGTGCACCAGAAACCGAAGATGGACATCAGTTGGATGGAGTTTGTCCAAAAGCTGTCGTTATTCACACAATAAATAGGAGTAAGACAGCAGGACAAAACAACATGCTATTCTATTAAAGCAGAGACACATCCATTATGTCAAAAAGGATTTGCTAAACCTGTGGAGAGCGGTCACACGCTGAGGAGATTACATAACGCCTCTAGTTTTCAGTTTCAAATATGATGTTAAAGCGATCGTTCACCCAAAAAATGAAAGTTCTGTTATTATTTACTCACCCACCATGTGATGCCAAAACAATATGATGTTGTTTTTGTGAAGCACAAAAAGAAGAACTTTCCAAGAATATCTTGATCACTATGTGCTTGTCACGCTTTTTTTCCACAGTTAAAGTGAATGTGGACTGAAGCTTTCAAGAAATTTAGAAAAATACTGCATAAGCACCATAAAAGCATCACAAATTTTATCTGAGCCATAGACTGCAGTGTTCCACCATATTGTGCAGTACAACTACGGACGAGTTCTGCCTCAAGGTCCTTCATCGCTTCCATTTGCTTCTTTCCTTTCTCTTCCTGTCTCTAGTCAATTGTCTAATCCAATAATAGCAAAATAAAATGCGCCCAAATACACTACCATTCCAAAGTTTTTTTTAAAGAAATTAATGGTTTTATTTAGCAAGAACGTATTAAATTGAATAGAAGTGACAGTAAAGACTTGCATTGTTATGACAAAATCTATTTCAAATAGATGCTATTCTTTTGAACATTCTATTCATCAAAAAGATCATACAAAATGTATCACAGATTCCAAATGCTTTCAACACTGATAATTAGAAGAAATGTTTCTGAAGGATCATGTGACACTGAAGACTGGAGCAATGGTGTTGAAAATTCAGCTTTGCCATCACAGGAATAAACTACATTTTAAAATAGATAGAAAAGCGTTATTAAATTGTAATAATATTTCACAATATTACTTTATTTTTGGATCAAATAAATACAGCCTTGGCGAGTTTAAGAGACTGACCTCAAATCTTTTAAACAATAGTGAATATTTCAAATCTCATACATATTCTGTGCACTGCAATCAATGACGACACATCTAACATCAAGCTTAGATGTTAGAAAATAACACTTCTTTTGGGTTGATCTATTAGCAACAAAGGAGTTTGAACACCACAAGGAGGGTGAGCAAATGACACACTGTTTATTTTTGGTGTGAACTGTTCCAGTAATTCAGATTCTGCTACACTTTTCTCACATTCCAATCTGGATCCCAAATGCGAACGAGAAGCTCAAATAGGTCTATTACATGCCTGCCTACAAAAACCCATAAATGCAGTCCATTTACTCAGAAGAGGATATTCAGGCCCGCAGAGCACCGTGGGAAGTGCGTACGGTGGGAGTGTGTGGTGATGTTATTCATAGTTCACTGGGCTGTTTAAGGGCACATCCCTACTCGCTTTCAGGTGATGGAGGGAGTCGGATCGTCCCAGTCCTCACACTATGAAGGTTACACAAGAGAAAACAAACAAACGAGTGGAACTTCATCTAATGGGCAGTGACAGAGTAAGGTGTAAAAAGCTCATATTGTCTGCGAAGCAAAAACACATGTACCATCAATTCAAGCATACCAGGTTACATGACCGGCAAAACAAACAACGAGCTTAAAGCCTTTTAAGCCTAAACAACTGTTACAGATTCATTCCAATTGCTCACTCATGCAACACACACACTCACACACACAGAAGGGGATAAAAATACTCACAGAATGAAGCGGACCTTGTCAGGAACAGGATGCCATGGATTTCTGTGGTAACAAGTGAACGCAGTCCTCCGGGGAATCACAACACGTCTTCTAGGATGACAGGTTGAAAGTCACAGAAATGGAGTGGTGTGGAGAGTCTCAAAGGAGAAGGTATTCCAGCTAGAAATGATCCATCTGAGAGCCCTTCACAAGCTGTGATTCTTATAATAATCCACTTTGATGGGACAAAAGTAGTTTTTTTTTTTTTTACAAAGCTCAAGCACTCAGAGGAAAAAGAACCCCACCAATGGGCACCAAAAATACGGTGAGAGAAAACTGAAGTGTCACTGTTTTTTATTTATTTATTTTTTGCTGCATTCGTCCCTCTCTCTCGAGCACGCTGTTAATGTTGACCCTCCCGGCTCCAACACAAAAATAGGAGGGAGCGGCAATAATGGCCAATTCTCAGAATTCTGCACTCCAAGAGACAATCACATGCTCCCACGTGCACATTTGCACATTAACGCACTCTCCTGCGCACACACAGAGGCTTCAGTTGTACATTGGCATCTAGCTGCCTCTTCCTGTCAGCCCTCGGCACAAACCCTCATCCATTGCTGCACGGGCCTTGCATCCACGCACATAAACACTCAAACCTAGTCAGCACTTTTACCCTGCTTTCCTCTGCCACCTCACTCTACCTTACACGTTATTGCTTTTAGTTTCACAGAGAATCGTTCCTCAGGCCCACCTGCCACATTTGATGAAGGGGAGCATTGATTTGAGCAAAGCAACTAGAATAGATTAAAAACATATAGTGGAAGATTTGAAGTCTCAGAGTCAAAATCCTCCAGAATAAGTTGAGCTCAAGTGTCTGGGAGGATGAACTGATTAAGGAGCCCAGTGCTCGGGTGGAGACATGGAGAACGGCTCACGCTCTGTTCTCCAGCACCCTCATCAATCCAGCTATCCCTCCAGTTCCCACGGCTCCTCCCTTCAGAACTTCAGAATGAGTTTTGGCACAGACACTCCCTCTATCCTCAGAATGGCACCTCTTGGAAGGAGGCAGATCGAGTTATGGCTGCTCTGAGGTCCGTGGAAGCAAACAATCTGTCGCCGCACTGAGAATTTCCTCATCAGAGTCTTGTGGCCTTGCGTTGCTTAAGACCTGAGGAAAACAGTGAGAAATATTCATGATCAATTATTCATTATGCTGTAGTACAGACGGCAACCTTCAATACTCATATGACTGTTCTACTACAAGGGAGTTTTGAAATACCATACCGATTTTTCTGATCTCATTATAGTACTTCCTGGCTCACATTATATATTCACAATAGTAATTCAGTCACACCATGCATTTCTATTACAGTGTATAACAGCGAGAGTACTGTGTCAATGTAATTAATGTAATGTTATTGAATGGATGTGCTCAAACGTGACAAGACCATTACATTGCAATCAATATCCAATCAAAACACAGCCTCATTATCATACAATAAAACCACTGAAGTACTGTATCATGACTGAACTGACATTAGCTGCTACTAATAATGTCTAACTATGAATGTCAGAGACAAATAGTCATGTGTAACACTATTTACTTGCTTAATGGATGTTCCTGCTTCATTGTCGCAGGTTAATACAAATAAAAATGTCTTTAATAAGTAATAACTTATAAATCTTTAAACAAAAAGAAACGTCTTTTGCTGTTGATGAGACTTAGGGCACACATGCTATTGGATATATTAATCAACAGCCAAGGCATTTGTTTAGAAAGTTAGCATTTTTAGCAATTTTCATGATACAATCAATTGCTGTTGGATAAACTGAATTCTCTCCCTATTCCTTTTTTCATTGACTATCATTTTTCAATCAAAAATATATGCCATGTTAGAAATTAAAAATGGTTTGGGAATGGACTTTCACTTAATTAAATTTGTTATATAAAATGGAAAGTATTGGCATGTTTAAATTAGGCAGAATATTTAACAGACAAACACACAATAGACAAGGGATTTGAAGCAGATTCATTTGGACCTGGTCAAGGGTTCTCAGACTGACTAACTGTAGATGGTCATGTCAAATAACAGACTCATCAGAGCGTAAAATTCTCTGGTGAGACGGACTGTTCTATAAATAAGAAAGGAGAAGGTAATTAAAGGTGGATCCCAGGCGTAGAGCTGTTCTTTCCAGATTCTTATTTCCATACAATTCTCCATGTCATGCTTTGATTAGGAGGGTGCCTCTCTCATCAGCAGGACTGATATGAAGGGGAGGGGGAGGAGAGGGGTTGAAAGGAGACAAAAAAAAAAAAAAAGAGTGATGAGAGACGGGAGAGGAAGCGACATGGACGGTGGCAGAGTGAGAATGAGATGTTAAAAAAGGACTGCATTAAAGAGATATGCTCAGTTAGAGAAAAAAGAGGACAGGAGAGGTCGCAGAGAGGTGTAGAGACAAAGAGGGAGAGACAGACAGAGACAGAGGGACAGCGAGAGGAGAGTAGAGACAGAATAAGAGAATAACTACTGTGGAGGTCATTTATGCAGCTCTCGAAGCAAAATTCATATTTGAGCAGCACACCCTCAGAAACCAATTACAGTTTAACCCTTAAAGTGCAGGAACATAAAGAAAAAATGCCATCTAACTAAACATTAGGAGTCAAATAATAGTTTTTTTTCTAGAATATAGATGTATTTATTTATATAATTAAACAGTATGCATCTCCAATGAAAATACCGTAAAACATATTAACATTTACCTCAAAGTCAGCGTTATTCTCAAAGCATGCTGCCTTGTTACTTAGTAGATAAAGATGATGTTATACTAAGAAACTTTACTTGAGTATTTGCAATGACTCATTTTCAATGGTTTAAAATATATATATATAAAAAGTGAACTCACTCTTCATTCCACATAACTGAGAGATACCTATTAGCAAATTTCAAGGGTAAAGGGACCCATTGTCTAGTGCCAATAGTGTATTGATGTAGAGAGCACAGCGCACACAGAAGTCAATTTCAAACCAAGCAGCTTTCTGTTGGTCAATGTGGCAAATTCATGAATTTCGTGTGGATTCCTATTGGTCTGATTGGATTTTGCTCTTGAAAATTCACTGTACAACTGTAAATGTGATCACACCTTTATGGGTGGGTTATTTTGATTTGGCCAGGAAGCAACCACTTAGCAACCACTCAGAACACCCTAGCAACCACATTACAATATGCAAACGCCTATTAAAATGGTCTCAGAAACCAAAAAGTGATGCCCTGGCAACCACCAAGGTTGTGGCAGTGAGTTTGGCGTGGGAAAATTATTATTTTTATTGATGTTTTAGCAAAATAAAAAAAACAACTGAACCTGGAAAATTCATGAAAGACTGACAGAAGAATTGAAGAGACAGACAGAGTGAAGGGAAATGAGAGGGGATCACTATGAGGGGTTACAGTCCTGACATTGGTGTCACTCTTGCTTATCATACATGTCGCTCTCAGGAGCGTCTTACTCAAGTCTTCCTCTTTTCTTCTTTTTCCATCCCTTCCTCCCATTATTTCTCTCACTCTTTCTGCCAACACAGACAAGTCATTCTTCATGCTCACACAACTATATACCACAGGTCTGAAGGCCCGCTGACTCACAAACCCTGTAAAATGGTTAATAAGGCTAGAAGGGGGTGAGACGCAGGGGAAGATGGACGTTAAAATATGACCAGGCCTGAACTGTGACCTTTTAAAGCGTTTTAAACACTACTGATCAATACACAGCCATCAGCACACAAATAATCCCATGGAAGCATTTAGCATGTTAGCACACTGTCACTTGTGTGAAAGTGAGCAGATGAGATCTGGTGGTGTGTGTGTGTGTGTGTGTGTGTCAGGTGGGAAGATACAGAGACAAAAGGTCAGATATTTAGATTGACGCAATGTGAGATATTCACATCTGAGGCACCAGACAAAAGCTGCCATGTTCTGTTCACACACACACACACAGTGTGCAGAAAATGTGAAAAAGACTGAAGCTACATGTGAGTGAGTGAGCTGGATCTGGCTGTTAACAGTGAGCAACAGTGTCCACCACACAGATATAACCGAGAGAGACACAAACACACACACACACACAAACATCAGCAGTGCCAATGTGTGCAACAGGAAACATTTCTGCCTTCACCCTGAATATAAACTAACTATGGAAAATCACTGCACAAATCATTTTCTTTATAATCAATATTTTTGTCTTGTTTTAAGGATCTAAGCCTTAAAGAAGATAAATGTACTTCAGAAACAAAACTATTTTTTTGAATCAGTTTATATTTCTTACCCCATGGACCCTGTGTTTTATGCATGAATCTCATTAAACTGTGATGGATTTACATTCAAATAAAAAATACAAATAATAATAATAAAAATAAAATAAAATCTTGGTAAATATTGGGGGGTCTTGTTTTAAGAACAAATGTAACAATTTAAAGATGTTGATGCTCAAAACAAGAAAAATGTTGCTGAAAAATGGTAACTTCAATCAAAGATATACACTCAGTCTGTACAAACAAGTCCCTGTTATCTTACAAATTACTTTTTACATTTTTCAAAATAAAATTAATCTTGTTTTATGAATGTTTAGATATTTACTTAAATATAACATAAATATATACATTAAGAACATTATATATTACACTTATGATTTATGTTTAAAATGTTTTTCTTTTTGGCATTTATTTGATGTTGTTTTAAGTATACCATTTATTGAAATGTAGATTTAAATCAAGAAAAATCAAATGCCAGTGGGGTAAAGAGACCACTTCAAGAAATGTACTCTGAAAACAGATTTTGTATTATTTAAGAAAACAGCTAAAATATTTAAACACATCTTGGTTTGGATCTCTTTCCTAGAAACCCAGGCAACATGCTGATTAAAAAAATGATTATTAACAGTATATGACTGAAGAAAGAATTA
This sequence comes from Barbus barbus, assembly GCF_936440315.1. NCBI lineage: Eukaryota > Metazoa > Chordata > Actinopteri > Cypriniformes > Cyprinidae > Barbus > Barbus barbus. The sequence goes on from NC_136749.1 coordinate 13,855,927, forward strand.
GTATAGCAGAGGAGAGGAGAGGGGCAACCAAAACGAATTTCTTTCAAATGTGCAAGTAGAAGAAGACAGCCAGCACTCTCTGACTCAGACTAGAGGATGGAGGAAGAATAAAAAATAGGGAGATCAGGAAACGGGGAAGAGGGGAGAAAATCTGAACGGTGCACTGAGATTTAACGAAACAGCAAATGAGAAATTCATCAAGAGTGATGCCAGAGGACATCTATGACAGGGAGATGAAGCAAAAAGAGAGGACTTCAAAGAGATCTAGAGAAAAACCAGAGAGCTAGAGAGCGCGTGAGAGGCTGTTGAAAACTCACCCCTGTGTGAGAGTGGTCCTCCTCAGGTTAACACAATCCCTGCTCTGTGGAGCCATTCTGAGCAGAGCCTGTTTGGAGCACTGCACACTGTCTACAGAATACCAATCACATGCCGGCAACACACACACACACACACACACACACACACACAGTCAGTCAGCGAGCGGCATGACATACTCTTTCACTCAGTGTTTCAAAAGCAAGCCACCACAACACCATAGTTGTGCTTTATGAGCTGTGAATGAAACGGTCATAATGCTGTAATAAATTGTGACACAAACATGCACACAGATACACACGGTGAGACGCACTTCCAATGACGACCCCAGTGATGGGGGACAACAGGCCGATCTGCTCAGGAACTGATGATGAGAGGATCGTGTGAAGCTCCTCCGGTGTGCCTCCTCGTTTCCTTCTGTCTTCTCACACACACTCTTCAGCGTCGAGCATCAAGAGGCTCTGTAATGTTTCTCTTCCGCCCTTTGTCCTTTTTCTCCTTTGCTTTCCTTTCTTTTTCAAGTCCCTGACAATGTTCATAGCTGTAATTCCAAAGCACAGCAGTGCAAGCTGCATTCACTCTGACTCCAAACCCCCTCCCTTCCTTGTATGCGCTCTCTCTCTCTCTCTCTCTCTCTCTCAGCTCATTGTATCCCTATACCTCCTCTGCTCTCCCGCCAATCCAATCAGCTCTCACTCCTTCTCTCGCTGCTCCTTCCTACACCCCTTTTCTCCTTCTCTCCTCCTCCTCCTCCTTTTTCAAAGACAAATATCAGCCAGCATCAATGAGATCACAAGCTTCTCAGACAAGTCTTCAAATAAGTGTAGAAAACCGCCACAAACGTAAAACACTTGAGGTGCCTTGACACAGCAGCACACGCCAGGTAACAGACGTCACAATACCAACTCAAACTACACATGTACTGATTTTCTGAAGCATTTGAATATACAGAACAAGTTGACAAACTAACACAGAGATAGAAACCCAACAGGTTATGTGCTCTAAAATTAATTTAAAACTAGCAATTTCTCTTACAAAACTTAAGAGAATAATTATTATATTATATTATATATTTGTTACAGTATTCATTAATGTTAACATTAGTAAAAATAATAATACAATTAAAAAACCTGTTCATTGGTAGTTCAGGTCCATTAAAGATTATTAAGATACAACTTTTGATTTTAATAATGCATTGAAATAAATGTTGAAATGAACATTAACTAAGCTTAATAATAAATGATTTTGAAGTATTTTATATGTCATATAATTATTAATTATTATATTTATGCATATATATATATATATACATATATATTTTTAATGATAATGTACTGTTTTATATTACCTTTATGACACCTTTGACACAAACGGAAAAACAAAAAACTGACAATCAGATTCCACAAGCACATTGACAATCCTAATCCTAGCAATTAACTTCTAATCATTTGCTAAACGTGTGTTGTGTCTCTATAAGGGTTGTCATGTGCACCTGTTGTTAAGCAGGAGTCCCCTTCACTGCAGCCCTGTTTATCTACACACTGGAGAATCATCCAGCCCTTTCCCTCTCTCTCTCTCTCTCTCTCTCTCTCTCTCTTTCCCTGAAACGGCTAAATATGCATTCAACAGCTGTCTCTCCACCTCTGCTCTGCTCTGCAGCCTCATCAGCACAGAATCCTCTTTTGATGCAACCGAGCAGACTCTCCAATAAGACACGAGACACAAATCTTGCGCTGGGATGATGGTGTTTCAAAGCCTCGTGTTCTATACCTGTAACCGGTTGTAAATCCTTGAATACAACCCTCATTTCCATAAATTTCCCTTGTTATTCTTACAGAGACAAGCAGAAACCCAAGGGTACAAGGCTGAGAGAGAGAGAGTGAGAGAGAGAGAGGAGGGACTGAATGGGAGGGGAAGAAGGGACACGGACGGAAAAGGAAAAGGAAGAAGAATGATGGAGTGAATGGGAAGAGGGAAGGGGGAATGGAGGTGGGATAGGGAGAAGGAGGGAATGGGAAAAGGAAAGAGAGGGAGAATTGACATTCAGCCTGTGCACTGTGCCTCACTGGTGGAATAATGATTAGCTACTCAGTATTCCAGTCACACAGCCTCTACAATAAAAGGGGGGAAAGAGGGGAGCGAGAGAGAGAGATGGTATAGCAGTGTAACGAGAAGGACCGGCAGACGGAGAGTGCGTGTGAAAGTGAACGGGAGAGAAATAAACCCGACTAGACCAGATAAGCATGACAAACCTTTCAACAGGATGCTACGCACACAGCCATTTCAAAAACACACATGAACATAATATGGCATTTCCCAGCACCGCCGAAGCCGGTATATAACAGCTCTATCAGCATATTCGCACCTCATTCATCACGTTTAGCCCTTCTCTCGCTCTCAAACTCACAAAGACGAAGGGTCAGAGCAATCCATGAGGGCCAGAGCTTCTTTTCCATATACAAACAAGCTCATGGGACTCTTTTGTTAATGAATATATATATACCGCAGCATCGCACATACACGCGCTGCAGTACGGATATAGCACACACACATACACAGAGGGGCAACACACAAGGGGGAACACTCTGTCAAAGTCACAGTAGGTACAGCTACCTCAGCAAAGAGACAGACGCAGAGAAAGAGAGGGCTTATATGCACGCACACCACAAAAATATGCATCATCTTACAAATATCTTTATCATTTAAACACAAAACAGATCTCATCGTACCAAAGTCAATCGCTGAACAAGTAAAACAGATGTAGAAGAATCAGGGTCACACATTTGCGGTCCGTCTTTACCAGACATTCGTAGTCTTTACTCACTGGTGTATTGCAAGGTCAGCAGGTTTCAGCTCAGCACTGAATATGCAGCCTCATGGCTTGTACTCATGGGTAGATATTTATAGAATTTACAAGATAAAAAAGTATGAAGGAGGCGAACAAAGTGGTTTTATTCTTCAAGGCTTATTGACCAAGAAAATTAGTTTTCCGGCTTTTTGTTTGTTGTTGATAACGTTTTATCAGTTCATCTCCACTGCATGATTCATATCATTTTCTCGGATAAAACATTTTACGATTTTTTTCAGGAATCAGATTTATGTAGCAAAGATTAAAAGAATATTTCAGTGGTTTATCTCAATGAACAGAAGTTGTGCCATAATGTTAATTAATAAAAAAAAAATAGTAATTATGACTGGCCCTTAATTTGAACAAACCTCAAGGTTATGGTGAGACACTTATATGGAAGTGAATGTGGCCAATACTTTTAAAAGCAGAAATATGAAGCTAATTATTTCATTTAACCACGTACATAAATTCTTCTGCTGAAACATACTATTTGAACTGTACAGTTGTTCATGTTATTTTTATGGACATTTTAGTCTTTTGTCTTTTTACATTTAGGGTGTTATGTTATCGTGGCAACAAAGTAGATATAACTTTACACAGAAAAAGTTAATCAGCTTTTTTTTTCTTAGGGGTTTGAAATTAAATTTCTCTCACCAGCCAATTTGTCAACAAAAACAATCATTCTGACCTTGCAATACTACTAGCTAAAACAAAAATATCAGAAAATCACTACTTGGAGTTATATATATTATTTAATGTGATTCAGAATTACAACTGAATTAAAATTTATTCCCCCGGTTTCACAGACAAGCCTTAAACCTAATCCCAGACTAAAATCTAAATCTGAGCTGTTTCAACTAAAAGAAACTTGCTCTGAGTGATCTTAAAATATACCTTAATTTTGTCTCAAAATGCACACCAGTAATGTTTTTTCTAAGGCACGGCTATAAAATTTGCTTAAATGTCCTAATTGAACTAATTGAAGCCTAATCCTGGTTTAGTCTAAGCCCTGTCTGTGAAACCAGGCCTAAACTTTACAAATCAATCATTGTTTACAGATTCAATAAAAATATTTAATTGTATTTTTTTTTATAATAGCATATTTTATTAATTTTGTTAGAATTTTAAAGGCTTGAGGTCATTGCACACTGAGTCCGAATTGTTTTGCGTGCGTTTTTCAGGGTTTTTTTTCCCGCATTCCTCATTCTTTCCTATCAAATGTTACGGATGCGAAAACGCAGAAAATCAAGCCTGATCTGAATTTTTTTATGACGGAAGAAAGTTTCGGAGGCAGTGTGTAAAAATGTTTGACACAACGTGAGATTGTATTTATTTTTATTTACTCGGTGTGCAATGACCTTTAGTCTTTACGCTTTGTTTTTCTAATGTTGGAGGCTCCTGGGGCCTGTTTCATAAAACAAGTTTACCAAATAAGCCAGGCTTATTTCAGTTAGTCGGACTTATTTTGAACCAAATCAACTGATTATAAATCAGACTAACTGAAAGAAACCTGGCTTATTTGGTAAATTTGTTTTATGAAACAGCCCCCTGGTGGTTGGAGGACATGATTTATAAATCATAACCCACCAAACTGGCTATTGAGTTATGTCACCCATCATGGTGTATTTTATTTTTTTTAAGAAAAGGACAAATTTGTCTAAATAAATTTTTGTGGTAATCAAAATTATTTTAAAATGTTGTTGATTGATCTTAACATAACTGATCTGGAAATATTCCTTTCGGTTTGATAGCATCTTCTATGTTACATTCTGCATGGTTCAGAAACAGAAAGTGTTGTTAACAGAAAGTAGATTCAATCAAAAGCATTTTGCATAAATCGATTATCTTATTTATTTGTCCCCTAAACCAGCTCAATGGCAAAAAAGACCGCTGGTGCATCTTAAATTGCCAAATTGCCCATTTACATGAAGGTCACGCAGTAATTGCTAGACAAAGTCTGTAAATTAATGAGCTGGGGAAGATATCAATCAAATAGTTATTTGGGAATTCAGTGCAGGGAAGGGAAATGCTGTTTCGATATCACTGTCTATCATTTATGGGACTAATCATAATGATTGTATGGGGGAGGAGTTCAGCGGGCCCTGAGTAAATTGAGGGAGCAAAGAAGCGAGTGCAGGCAAACGCTGAGCTCCAGTAATGGCTCTACTTAGCCTCAATCTCTCAATGAGCTGAGGTAATGGAGCTCAACTCAAACCTCATTCAACTAGTGAAAATTCATGACGAGATTTGCAGTTAAAGAGCCCAAAGTGCTGGTTACATTGCAGTCATCACTTACATCTAAAACTGCAGGATAATTTACTATGTTTGTGATCTGGGGGGGCTGGTGAATGTCGAGAAAAAAAAAAAGAAAAATTTAAATTTAAAAGACTTTTTTTTCACATTATTTCATTTGTGCGTGCACAAAAAGAGGCCTGATTTTCAGCACACTATTCTGAAGCAAATAGGCTGGACAAATTATGCCTCTTTTCTGCAAATATCTGGCCATTTTTTTCCAGGAGCAGCACACCTGGGACCGCACATTATACATCCATGCGCCATATTGCTGTTGCCGCGGCAACCATAAATGGCCTATAGTTAGGATGATGAACTATATATTACTTGGCTGAAGAATTGCTTATTGTTCTATTTTTAGTATTATTATTACTACATATTTCGCTTTTTATTGCACCCAGCTTTATTGAGCCATCTTTTGTTGCTGTTTGATGACAGAAATAACATAAAGGTGCCATAGAATGCATTGATACAGTATTTTAAATTGTTCTCTGATATCTACACAGAAGGTATGTGGCTTAGGTAAGGGCAAAAAATCTCCAGAAACGATTTTACATGTCATTTACAACCCTAGGATTTCTCCCTAGAATGAAACGGTCTGTTATTGGCTTATTTGGCAGGGTCATGAATAATAATGAGCTCTGCTCTGATTGGCTGTTTCACAGTACGGCTCATCAGCAAGAAGGAAGCACAGGGAGGAAAATATATATTTAAATACTTTCTCTCGCAGTTATATCGTCGGGTAATTATACTGTATTATAAAACGCGGGCATCAGGGAGCCGTTATTAATATGCGAGGCATTGAAACTGCTTTTGAACGATCCATCGATCGCATTATAGTTCACTTCCAAGAGACGCGATCACACAAACTATGTTTACATTATGGAGCAACAGTACTTACCACACATTTCACAAGATCAGATGCTTGTCAGTGGTGCTCAGGATCTGTAAGTCATTCGCCATCATCCTCATCTCTCCTTACTGAGAGTGAAATCTTATGTACTGTCACAGGCTACCGCTAGCAAGGAGCTAACCATGTCCCTTTAGTGGCTCGCGTTATTTGCTTTCTGTGCCTTTCTGAATACAGACACCAACCCATCCCTGCACTTCACACCCCCTGCACGGCCTGGAACATAACATTTATTTTGTTATTTTCGCTGTTGCCCGCGCTTGTTTATTTACAATACCTGCAGAGCTTCTGATGGTTCGGCCGGCTTAGATCAAGGGCGGGTTTATGCAAATGTTGGGGGCGTAGTGATCCCGACTGTTGCGTCACAGTCGGTGTTATGTTCTGATTTGCATGTTTTTCAGTGGTCTTTTTTAATCACGAGATTTACATATGACGGAGGAAACTATGGTGTTTGAGGCTCGCTGTATGTCATTTCCATGTACAGAACTGTTATTATTTAAATATGCCAGGGTAAAGACAGTTTTTCATTCTATGGCACCTTTAAGTCACTTAAAGTTGTGCATCACAGTAATTTTTTAGGTTGGCTTCTGCTTTGTGTTCTGCACCCCTATGGCAGCGCAATCTATACTACCCCCAGTAAAAAACCCAAATTATTATCTTACTGTTACTCACGTTTAAAAAGCGAAGCAAAATAAAAACGCCATCTGTTTTTGCATGTCTCTCAGCTACCTCAAACGTTGAAAGGCTTTAGCAATACTTACAGTCTTGTGTGTTTTTTGGTCTCTTTATTTAACAATTACTTTTAAATTTGTAGCCGTTTAAACGTAAGAATTCGCGAACAAACTCACGAAAACGCTTCCGGTTCCCATATATGGACTGCCAGCTGTGACCGCGCAAAATGACTGACAGATACAAGCTTACAGCAAGAGTCATGTTTTCTTAATTGCATGTCATTTAGAATTAAATAAATGTGTTATAGTTTAAATGTATATTACATGCAATTAGCCAACCCACTCAAGCATAACTTTAAGCAATTTCTTAATTTGTAATTTCATAATTACTTCTACTCTCTTGGAAATATGATTAAAGTGTACGGCTTAATGTTTTAATAAGCATTTTGGCAGAATAAAACATGCTTTAATGTAAATTCTATTGAAACGTGCATGTCATGTATTTAGATATATTTGTTGTTAAGTTACAATGTGTACATATAAAATATTTAAATTTGAACTAAATAAAAAAAAAATCAAGTGCTTTAAATGTGCTTTAGTATGTTGGTCAACGACAAGATTACTAAAACAATTATTTTAAATGTACTTTAAAGTAACATTTGTAATTTGACGTTACAAAGCATTTTTTTTAAAGACTCGTTTAGAAACAGTCATGAAAATGTACTCTCTTTAAGTACACTTAAGTGGCCTTTTATACTACCTGCAAGTACTGAAGGAAAAATATACTTCTAAGCTACAAAAGCACATTCAGTACAATTCTTTTTAACATGGGAATGGCCATTCTGAGGAGTGTTTGGAGTGCAAGAATACTAGAGTAACAACCCTGAAGTAAACAAAAAAATTAAATGATTAAAAAATTCTGACATGGCACCTTTAATTCATTCGAAATGATCAGCAAAAATTATTTTTCCCTGACTGGCCAAACCTTCATGTGCAGTCATCAGTGAGTTGACAAGAACATTTCTACTTCATCAGCGACTTCATTCCAGTTTGCTAAAGTCAAAATCTCTTTAAATGAAACAGTAACAGACCCCAACACGCTCAAGCTTTTTATTAAAATTAAACACCACAAATTATGGTCCACTTTTTGTATTAAAGGCAGATAAAACACTCAAACCATAAGATAAAATCAAAGTGTAATTCCAGTTGCCATTCATACGTAAAAACCTTTGTGATTTCATTTTCTCCAGGGAAAGATGCTGTTGTATTTCTATATTGCAAAATAAGTCCTAATCAACGAGGCATCTCTCAGAAATCCACACATAAACTTTTGTTAAGTCCTGACCTATTGTTGAATCTGCCTTTCTCTTTCAAAAAACAAAGAAATAAAAAAAAATTCTTCATGTTCACTTTGCATTCATCTGATTATGTTTTTACACAGTCTCCTCTAAGATAACCTCAATAGTGTGAGGCACATCCTGACCCGCCACTACATTTATAGAGGGAACTGTGATAGTTGGCATAGTGATGGTGGGCATGGTAAGGTTTGGGTGCAGGAAGACCACAGAGGAGCTGCCTTCCTCTGCCACCAGCATGCCCTCCTGGACCACAGGCATGGCGGATGAGGAGGAGGATGGTGAAGATGAAGCAGACTCCTGTACTAAGAGGATGGTCTGCACTGCTGCGTCATCGTCTGCGTTCTGTGCGGAAGGATCCATGGGGTCGTTGGCGTGCAGACGCATGTGTTTGTCGAGGTTGGGTCGTGAGCGGAAGGCGGTGGGACACCGAGGGCAGATGTACGGCCGCTCGCCGCTATGCACACGGGCGTGCTCTGTTAACCTCGCTGCTACGCTGAAGCTTTTACCGCACACCCAGCACGTGAATGGACGCTCGCCGCTATGAATGCGCTCGTGATCCTGCAGGTGTGGAAGCTGCCGGAAACACTTCCCACAATGAGAGCACTGAAACAGAGGGAGGAGGTGAATGTGGGAAAAATAATGAGGCTCTATTGATTTGTTAAAAGAATTTCAGATTTTTGCACTGATAATGGAGAGATGAAAAATATGCAAAAATTAAATGATTTCATTAAAAAAAAAAAAATGAATGCAACAATGTTACAGTATTTTGTAAAAGTAATAGTTTGCAACATTAGTTATCCGTATAGTTGGACATTAATAAAGTCTCTAAAGTCCACCTTATTTGATTAAATAAAGGAATGATTAGAGAAATGTAACCCTTGTATTTATTTGTTTATTTTTATTTTATCCTATTTTTTTCTCTCTCTTCTTCTTGCTTATTTATTTATTTGTTTGTTTGTTTATTTTCTTTCTCAAATTCTTGTCAATATGCCTGCCATTCCTTCTTCTTTGGTTGTTTGTTCTAATGATGCTATTTTGTTTATATCTGAAATACAATAAAAAGTTGATCACCAAAATAAATAAATAATAATAATAATAATAATAATAATAACAAAGCCTCTAAAGCATGAAGAATTTACAACATAGAAACTTTAAAAATCACTAATAAATAAATAAATAAATATATTTTATGCACTATTTTAGTAGATTTTGAAATTTTATGTTGATAAATCATTTTCACTGATTGTTTATAACACTTAAATGTTTGTACTTTATTCTTATGCTCTCCAAAGATGCATTATTTGATCACAAATGCCGTAAAAACTGCAATATTGTAAATTGTTATTACAAATTAAAATAACTTTTTTTTTATTATTTTTAAATTAAAGCTAAATTTTTAGCAGCCATTATTTCTTTTTAATATTATTGATTTCTTATTGCTATTAATGTTGAATAATTTTTTTCAAGATTCTTTAATAAAAATTTTTTTAAAATAAAGTTCAAAATAATAGCATTTATTTATAACATAAATATGTTGTGGCATTATAAATCTCTTTACTGTGACTTTTGATCAATTTAATGCATTTTTTTGTTTATAATAGGGCTGGGCGATAAAACGATAACGATATGTATCGCGATAGACACGTGAACGATATCAATAAAAAATGTGTTCAATAAAATCAATAAAAAACAGCCAATATCGTTGTCTCGTGTCTAAGTGCGCACGCGCGGCTTAGAGTGCACGTCTGCAGCCAGACCCTATTGGCTGGTCTGCTGGATTCCTCTTCATAAGCAGAAAATGAGTGCCGCAGCGAGCGAGGAAATTGTAAATAAAAGAGAAAGTCAGCTCGCCAGTATGGCAGTTTTTTGGATATTATAAGTCTGACCGTAGTCAGACCAAATGTCGTCTGCAAATTATGCAAGACCGTCGTCCCCGCCAAGACTGGTAATACCACGAACTTGATGTACCACCTTAAAAAAATATCAATAATTATCGATATCGACCGATATGAAACACTGATATCGTGATACAGTTTTCAGCCATATCGCCCAGCCCTAGTTTATAAACAAATTTCTTTCAACTTAAAAAAAAATAAAAAATACAAACAAACAAAAAACATCCTAATGGCACATACTTGAATGGTAGATAATATATTTATAATATTAATATTAAAATACAATGACATGTAAGAATATTTAGCTTTTTTCACACAAAAAGTTTATAAAAAATTACAATACAACTTAACTCTGGAACCAGCACATATTTGAGCCATTTCCTGAAAAAGAGAAACATACCTCAAAGGGTCTCTCGTTGGTGTGTGTCCTCATGTGAACGGTGAAGGTGGACGCGTAGGCAAACTCCTTCCCACAGAACTCGCAGGTGAATCTGCGTGGGGCGTTTCTTTTGCCTAATGCTCCACAGCAGTGGGCCACGAGATGCTCCCCTAGAGCAGTGCTGGAAGCGAAGCGGCGTCTGCAGGGGCTGAGCGGGCACCGCAGGGGCGTCTGACCCGTGTGGGAGAGGCGATGCAGGTCAAGACCATCCTGAGTCACGCAGCGGTGGCCGCACATATCACACTCCAGCTGACCTCCCACCTTGCCTCTTCCCTGACCTTTATATCTGCGGCGGCCCGTGTCCTCCCCTGTGCAGCGCTGCAGGTGTGTGTCCAGCACTGTCTGATTCAGGAACTGAGAGCCGCAGTTAGGACACGTCTTTGGTTCTTTATCTACAAACAAAAACAGAGAGTTTGAGAGTGGGTTAAGATGTGTCACTAGCTATGTTTCCACCCAAAGTGGCAAACTGAAGTGAAAATTTGGAATATTGCATAAACATTTGCAAACAAAGCATAGTTTCCATTTTATGTGTTTGAGAGAACTAAACTGTAACTTCCTGGGAAACTGGTGCAAATGATCAATAATAAAAATGGATTGCTGCAATCGGGGAAGCCACCGTAGCTCTTTTCTCCCACATAATAAATCATTTGCGCTTAGAGTGTGTAGATGAAATGCAATAACAAACGCTGTTGTGTAATCTTGCATTCTGAGGCGAATGCCTGATGTGTGGGAACACAATCGTGTTAGACAGTTCTGGGAGGTAATTATGCCAAATCATTATAATGAGAGACTTTGGCTCTGGCTTTTCAGAAAGACTAAAACAACATTTGAGAAGGTGAGCAGTGGGATTGGTCTGCTGGTTTATTCAACTGTCCAATCATATGATGTGTTGAGACAAAGTCACATGATTTTACATTCAGGGATTTATTCAGTAAAGGTTTTCTATCACATTTATTGTGCATATTTTCTAATCAGAGTTAAGGTCAACCTCAATTGAGCACTTTTTTCATGCACATTTTAAAATTTTATGCACTTTTTGCCATTTTCATACAGCTTTTTTTTAATGATGTCCTAAAACGCATGTATAAATATGTTGATGGAAACTACTACTGTGTTCACATGTCCATATTTATATCATCATACAGCACTAGACTGAGGGATGAAAAATAATGACATTTTTAGGATGAAAGGATTTTTTAACAAAAATTTAAAAGTAAATTCTCTAGATGCAAGTAAAATATATTTTATATCAAAGCTAATTTGTCCATGTCTAAAAACATATACATCTTGATGAATTATCAATGCATGAAACCATTAAAACAAATTCAAGGCATAGTTCAGCCAAAAATGAAAATTACCCAATGATCCTCAAGCCATCCTAGGTGTATATGACTTTCTTCTTCCAGACGAATACAATCGGAGTTCAATTTAAAAATGTCCTGTCTCTTCCAAGTTTTATAATGGCAGTCGAGATTTTAAAGCCCAGAAAATACATTCATCCATCATAAAAAGTGTTCCACATGGCTCCGGGAAATGTTTTTGTGTGAGAAAAATATAAATTTTTTAAACTTTAAAGACTGTAATCTCTAGCTTGATGGTGTTCCAGAGGATGATGGAGGACGTAGGCGTATATAAATAAAAATGTCGGAGGATTTTGACGTAAGGCAAGAGGAGACTGGTTTTCCTTTGCGGTACAAAACTTGGTTCTCGCAAGAATAGCATATTCTCACCGCAGTTTACGCTACACCTATAAATCCTACTTCATCCACTGGAATGCCACTCTCTTGTGAACACGTGTATGACAGTTAGTGGAAGCTAGAGATTACATTTACATTACGCCTTATTCAGTTTTAAATATGGATATTTTTCTTACACAAACACATCGCTTCGCTTTAGAAGGCCTTTATTAACCCCCCGGAGCCATGTGGAGTACTTTTTATGATAGATGGATGCACTTTTTTGTACTTCAAAATCTTGACCACCATTCATTGCCATTATAAAGCTTGGAAGCTCTTCCAGAACCTTTTTTAATATAACTCTGATTATATTAGTCTGAAAGAAGAAAGTCATATACACCTAAGATGGCTTGAGGTTGAGTAAATCATGGGGTAATTTTCATTTTTGGCTGAACTGTGCCTTATATTATTAAGGCGAACAATTTTTTTCCAGATTGGTAGCTATGGGGTAAAATGTGAGATGCTTCAGGGTAAACTGTGCCTGTGCTCAATTAAAAAATAAAATTAAAATATGAATAAATCACATATATCCTAACAAATCAGCTTTACCCTGGACCTGACAGAGTTTACCCCCATGTTGGGCGAGTTATGCAAATTAACCATTTTTTTCCCCTTGAGAAAAATCACCTCTTTCTGTTAGTTTTACTTTCCTCTCTTTTCTCCTTGAACAGAAGACATTGCAAGTTAAAAGTAGCTGACTTACCCAATTCATATTAAATGCATCCTAAAGTGCTTATCTACGTACAATAAGAAATGGAGAGGCAAACAGATTCTCCAGCTTCTGATGTACCGGACATGAGAAATACTTGTTTATGAACACGTTCCCTCACACACAAGCAAAAATAATCTTCTGCTTCTTATCGAGTGAGAAAAACAAACACGTATTGTTTGTTCCTTATCTAAAAAGAGGGCTAGAGACTGAGAGAGCAACACAAAGACGAGCACACAAAAAGCTCCCTCTTATTTACACAGGACCAATCAGAGGGAGGCGGCTGATAAACAGACATTTCACAGAATGCACAGCGCATGCGCAGAAATAACAGCACTTTATGGGGGTCACGGGTGATGTGATGTTTAGATGCAGAGCATTCAAACTGTCAGGCTGTGACTCAGCCTCACTTTTAAAAGCTTCTACTAAGCAACTCTGCACTCCCTTATTTACACCTGTATAAAAAATCTATTCTGCTTCGTTCTCTGCTTCTGTTCAGCTAAAGAGAAGAACAGCTACGGCAGCGGACTGATCTGTGTAAGAGCCTCTGATCAGAGGTGATAGTGATCAGCAGCTGATCTTATCAATACACACACAGCACATCCTGATCAATGTGACTTTTGACCCCATCTATTTACTTGAAAGAAATCGATGAAAGCTCATTCATTTGACAGATCTGTCAGAGAGTGTGTGTGGTCAGAAGCAGACATTAACCCACACAGAGCTGTGAGTCGAAAGGAGAAACTGATTAGGCCAATTAATAAAGTGAGTTTGTGAGTGTACTTGGGATAACCATGTTGATTTACTGCAATTATTATAAAATTTAAGTTAAACAGTTATTACAAACAGTAGCTTTGTTCATATATATATATATATATATATATATATATATATATATATATATATATATATATATATACTCTGTTCAATATTAATTGGCCTAATCAGTTTCTCCTTTCGACTCACAGCTCTGTGTGGGTTAATGTTTGCTTCTGACCACACACACACACTCTGACAGATCAGATCTGACCCTGGACCACAAAACCAATCTTAAGTAGCTGGGGTATATTTGTAGCAATAGCCAAAAATACATTGTATTGGTCAATATTATCCATTTTTCTTTTATGCCAAAAATCATTAGGATATTAAGTAAAGATCATGTTCCATGAAGATATTTTGTAAATTTTCTACTGTAAATATATTAAAACTTAATTTTTGATTAGTAATTTGCATTACTAAGAACTTCATTTGGACAACTTTAAAGGCTATTTTCTCAGTATTTCGATTTTCTCAGTATTTGATTTCTCAGATTCCAGATATTCAAATACTTGTATCTCGGCCAAATATTGTCCTGTCCTGACAAACCATACATCAATGAAAAGCTTATTTATTCAGCTTTCACATGATGTATAAATCTCAATTTCGAGAAATTGACACTTATGACTGGTTTTGTGGTCCAGACACACACACACACACATATATAAAAAAAATTCTACACACATATATACACACATATCATACACGATATATGTATATGTGATGTGTATGTGTATATATATATATATATATATGTGTGTGTGTGTGTGTGTGTGTGTGTGTGTATGTGTGGAAATGTGTATTATATACATACAACCCAGCCCTGGGTAAAATACAGACGAACCCAGCAATTGGGTTGTTTTTACTTAGCGGTTGGGTTACTGCCCAGAAGGCTGGGTTAAACATTTAACCCAACTGCTGGTTGACAACAACCCAGCATGTGTTCTGTACAATATTTACCCAGCACTGGGTTGTATTTAACCCAGAATTTTTTTAAGAGTGTACACTCATACAAATATATTAAATTTTACTGTTATATCTATTTTTTTTAATTTAATACATATGCTTCTGTCTGCCACAGTGATATACTATCTTCATTTGGGGGCTTTTCTAAGCAAAAAATGATACGCGCTCAATTAAATTAATAGGCATATTGTTTAATTAATTCGATTAAATTGTTAATCAATTGCCAGGCCTAATCCTAATGCATGCATGTAAGAAATGGCATGTGAATGAGAGCTCGTAATGACAAAAGGCTGAGTGTGTAATTGTTTCCTGCAGGCTGACCTTGGTGGATGAGAGAGTGGAGGTCCAGCTCTTTGCGTCGTATAAATGCCTCCCCGCACACATTGCAAGGGAAGGGATGGCTGGTGTGTAGAAGTCTAGAACAGCAAAAAACAGAGAGGAAGTGAATAAGAAAGGCTGCATCATGCAATCCCTGGAGCCAATCCAGCAACAATCGCTGTGAGAAAATTCACGTTTGAATTCACCCACATATCATAAGGCACACAGTCATACTCGCATAGAGGTATAATTACCATCACCGGAAAATAATGCAGCGTCAACTTTGAGTTAAAGAAACGTCATTAAACTGAGGCGTGCAAGAGAGTGGCATACTCTATAATGTCTTAAAGTCCACTCACATGGGATTAAAATCAACAGGGTCCTTACTAATTATTCCTGACATCAATAATTACTGCTTATATTTACTTTCCAGTCCCGTGGCAATGTGTCATCTTTAACCAGTGCCCTCAGTAAAATGACTGGAGGAAGAAATATCACCTGATTTCTTTTTTTAATTATTGACATTTTAATTAAGAAGGCAATTCCAGTAAGTTACTGACATATGCTTATTAGTTATAAACAACCGAACAGTTTATCTGCATTCTGATCTTATTAGCTGTATCAGTGCTCTGGAAAATCAAGAAAGTTCGATGGTACCGAGATAATAACTCTGTATTAATGCAGCATTTACTCCTGTGCCACTGAGCATTATGAGAAATCCAGTAATGAAGGCCTTTGTGAATAGAGTTTCAAATAATTAGATGAGCATTATAATCTCACATAATATATTATAAAGAGGCATTCTGCAAATCTGGTTATTGAACTTCTTTAGAATTCAGCTCGTTTCAGAGTAAGTAACAGCACATTCAATTGTAGTCAATATGCGGATGACACTAAACACAGGAGGAAATGACTGCAATCATGTAAGGGAAGCAGGCATATCTCACACTACCATCATTAAGGAAGAAGCATTCACCCAGCTGAATGTTTTTCATTTTCTGCTAGAAAACTAGCAATGCCAAGCATTTCAATCTGAAAATCCATCATGTTTTGAATTTTTTCTGTACTGGAAACATTCACTCTTCTCTACTCGTTCCAACATTTCTACACATATTTCCTTTGTGAAAAACAAAGGGAAAAATATATGTACAATTATACATTTTTATTGATCAAGGTTTTTTCTACAAGGGTCAGGTTGAGTCAATGTGTAAATATGTAAATTATAAAACGTGTAAAATGTAATTTAAGCAATTCTGTGTGTGTCTTAGTTACTTTCATCAAATTCCATGAGGTTATACACCATTTAAGAGTTTGGTGTCAGTAAGATTTTTAAATGTTTCTCAAAAAAAGTCTCTTATGCTCACAAAGGCTGCATTTTTTTTTTATATAAATGCTGTAAAAATAGTAATATAAAATATTATTACAAATTAAAATAAATGTTTCTAGCTTATTTTAATACATAATTTGACAGGGGGAAGTAGTGGCCTAATGGTTAGAGAGTCGGACTCGTAATCCAAAGGTTGCGGGTTCGAGTCCCCGGTCGGCAGGGATTGTAGGTGGGGGGAGTGAATGTACAGCGCTCTCTCCACCCTCAATACCACGACTGAGGTGCCCTTGAGCAAGGCACCGAACCCCCAACTGCTCCCCAGGCGCCGCAGCATGGCTGCCCACTGCTCCGGGTGTGTGTGTGTGTGGATTTGTTCACTACTCACTGCTGTGTGTGTGCACTTGGATGGGTTAAACGCAGAGCACCAATTTCGAGTATGGGTCACCATACTTGACAATACGTCACGACTTTTTAATTTATTCTGGTGTTGGCAAAGCTGAATTTTCAACAGCCATTACTCCAGTCTTCAGTATCACATGATCCTTCAGAAATGTTTCTAATAATCAAATTTTGTGCTCAAGTAACATTTCTTCTTCTATAAATGTTGCAAAAACAGTTGTGCTGCTTAATATTTTTGTGGAAGCCATAATGCATGTTTTCAGCATTCTTTGGTGCCTAGAAAGAAAACAACAGCATTTATTTGAAAGAGAAATCGTTTTGTAACATTATGATTTTACTGTCACTTGTCTCATGAATCCATGATGAAAAAATTAATGAATAAAATCTATATTTTTTAATCTTGACCCCAAACATATGCATGCATTATATCTATCGTCAAAAGCAAAGCCACATGACAGCAAGATGCTTAACGTCTATGGTGACTGTTTAGTGCTCCTGTTTTCATTTATTCAAGATTCACATAGACTGGATGCCAAAATAAGGCATTGTTAAATACATCGCATGGGAAATGAAAAATGCCAGAGGCACTTAATAGGCATCACTTCTTTTGATCACTTCTTTTAGAGACTAATCAGACATCTTTCTGATGTTGTACAGTTTGACAGGGCAAATGTTTCCGGCGCAGAAAAACCTGTAGGGACGTGGACCATAACATGGAAGGGCACAAATAGAGCTTGTTAACCAACAGAAACATTCTCTGATTAGTCCGGTGTCATCTCAAGTTCCCGCTCAAATGAATCTGGCATCAGGCCCTTTGCTCAGACAAGCAGCAAAAATCGATTTTTTTGGTATATCTGACTCAAACCTGTCA
Source organism: Barbus barbus (assembly GCF_936440315.1). NCBI lineage: Eukaryota > Metazoa > Chordata > Actinopteri > Cypriniformes > Cyprinidae > Barbus > Barbus barbus. The sequence goes on from NC_136749.1 coordinate 13,873,797, forward strand.
CACACAAAAATACATGTAATGCTTTCTATGCTTACAGCTGTATACATCATTTTAACTCACTCTTTAGGTATACACACAAAACTCATCTGTTCTCTCACGCGCCTCGTAGTTCAGCACCGCAGCGAGATGTCATGATAGACAGCAGAAGAGGCAGTTTTCCGTCCTCTTCTTCCCACACTGACAGCTATTGGAGTTGTTTGAGAAAGTCTGGCAACATGCTGAAGCTCACATCATTACTACAACAACCCCTGTTGATGCACCGGATACTGACTACACTGTCTGAACAAATGGATCCAATTTCATCACTTTCTAAATGACAGAGCGGACAGTTGCTCCTAAAGATCAGATTTAAAAACCTAATCGGATTTGTGCGCAGCGTGAGATTATTTAAGATCTCGTCTCCAGCTACTTATACCTTTCCATCTATTTACAGTCAGATTAAATATCAGTCATCTCTGGGAACAAGCTAAAAAGGAGGATGAACATATGTCATTTCAAACCTATGACTTTCTTACTTCTGTGGAATACAAAAGAAGAGATATACAGTGGTGGCCAAAATGATTAGAACTAAATTAGAACTGGTTTTAAGTCAGTTATTTCTATTTGCTGTAGTGTCTCGGTAGGAAATATCAGTTTACATTTCCAAACATTCATTTTGCCATTAATTGTAATAACCCAGTGAGATTTTTGTCTGTCAACAGCCAGTGCTCCACACAGAGATCTGATCTGATCATCCAGTCTGTCTGGAATGACATGAAGGAACGGAACAAACTGAGACAGACTAAATCCAGAAGAACTGTGGTAACGTCTCCAAGATGCTTCAAGAAACCTACCTACAATTAATGGCAAAATGAATGTTTAGAAATGTAAACTGATATTTCCTACTGACACATTACAGCAAAACACAGAAATAAAGACTTAAAACCAATTTTTAGCTGGTGAAAACAATAGTGTTCTAATAATTTTGGCCACCACTGAATACAGTGCCCTCCACTAATATTGGCACCCTTGGTAAATATGAGCAAAGGCGGCTGTGAAAATAAATCTGCATTGTTTATACTTTTTAATCTTTCATTTAAAAAATTCACAAAATTCCAACCTATCATTGAAGTAAAACAATTGAAAGTGGGGGGAAAATCTCATTGTGAAATAAATGCTTTCTCTTGTTCATATTGGCCACAATTATTGGCACCCAGTTATTGCAACATCCTTTTCCCAGGGTAACAGCTCTGAGTTTTCTCCTATAATGCCTGAAGAGTTTGGAGAACACCTGATAAGAGATCAGAGACCATTTTCTTCATACAGAATCTCTCCAGATCCTTCAGATTCACAGCTCCATGTTAGTACTACTTCTCTTCTGTTCACCCCACTCATTTTCTGTAGGGTTCAGGTCAGAGGACAGGGACAGCCATGGTAAAAGATTCATTTTGTGCTCAGAGACTAATTTTTGAGTTTATTTTGATGTTTGTTTTGGATTGTTGTCCTGGTGGAAGATCCAAACACGGCCCATTATAAGATTTCTAACAGAGGCAGTCAGGTTTTGATTTTTTATCTGTTGATATTTGATAGAATCCATGATGCCAGGCCCACAACATTAAAGATCCAGCAGTATATTTAACCGTGGACATGGGGTACTTTTTTTTTTTCCCCCTGTTTGTACCAAACTCATCTGCTGCCAAAAATCGATTTTTTTTCAGTTTCATCTGACCATAGAAGCCAGTCCCTTTTCAAGATCTTGTCGTATCTGACAACTGAATTTGCTGAATTTGTTTGTTTCTGAATAAGCAAGGAGAACTTTCCTTGAAACCCTCCCGAACAAAATGTGGTGATGTAGGGGATGTTTGATATATTTTTTTTTAGGTTTTACAGCTGTGATCTCACAGTGAATTCTACAGCTGTGATCCTTGGAAAGTCTTTGGCCACTCAAACTCTCCTCCTCACCGTGCATTAGGATGATATAGACACATGTCCTCTTCCAGGCAGATTTGTAACATCTTTAGTTGATTGGAACCTCTTAATTATTACCCTGATGGTGGAAATAGGGATTTTCAATGCTTTAACTCTTTTCTTACAGCTACTTTCTATTTTGTGAAGCTCAACAATCTTGTTCTGCACATCAGAACTATATTCTTTGGTTTTACTCCTTGTGATGGATGATTAAGGGAATTTGGCCTTTATGTTCCTCATATTTATAATCCCGTGGAACAGGAAGTCATGGCTTGACAATTTCATGTTCCTAGTCACCCTGGTGTGCTAAAAAATGTAAATATGAATGGGAATATACTTCAGAGATATTTTACACATAAGAATTTCTAGGGGTGTCAATAATTGTGGTCAACATTCATTGGAGAAAAACCTTTATTGCATCATGAGATTTTCTCCCCATTTTCAATTGTTTTACTTCAGTGATAGGTTAGAATTTAGTGAATTCTTTGAGTGAAAGCTCAAAAGGAAAAACAATGCAGATTTATTTTCACTTTGCTCATATTTATCAAGTGTGCCTATATTAGTGGAGGGCACTGTACATATATATATCTATAGTTTTGTTTCTGAAAATGATGATGAATTTAGATTGGATGAAACACACAGACCTGTGACTTTTCAGCTGGGACTCAAACTTGAAGCTGGCTGGGCACTCTGGGCAGATGTGCAGACGCCCATCACTTGATTGTCCCTTGCCTTTTCCTCTGCCTCTGATCTTGCGTTCCTGGCTTTCACCCCCCTGGTGAATCAGCATGTGGCGTTTGAGTGACGTCGGCTGGAAGAAGCGCTTGTCACAGAGGGGACAGTTGAATATGCGGGATCCTCCGTGGGTCAGGTTGTGACGTAGCAGGTTGGACGGAGACGGGAAGCTCTTTTTGCAAATTTTGCAGTTGAAGAGTTTCTCACCTGTGTGCTGGAACACATGCTCACGAAGACGGCTGCGCCGTGTAAAGCCCTGCCCACAATGTGGGCACTCGTGGGGCAGGGCGGTGCGTGACCAGTCGCGGCTCAGCTTGGCGGGAGCCTCAATAGCGCCGTCTGCTCCAGCTGCTGCAGACAGAAACACTTTGTTAACAGGAAATCTAAACGAAGGAGACTGTCCATGTAATATCGGATTAATTTGATACATTTCAGGCTTAAACGTTACAAACGTTGTGAAATGCTGATTAAGTAATGAACCATATCACAATCTTGTTACATTTAGCAGGTATTGTTTTCACAAATCAATAAAATGCATCTACCACTTCCATGTACACTACCGTTCAAAAGTTTGGGTTCAGTAATATATACATGAGTACATATGTTCTTGTGACTCAATAATGAGTCCGATAATACTACAAAACAATATATATATATATATATATTTATTTATTTTTTACATCAAGCATAAACTTTACTTAACTACTTTTGTATAGTATTAAAATATTCAAATAGAATACATTATATATAAAATATTTATAAATATTTATGATTATTATAATGGTTTCTGATCTGATCCTCTGACGTCTTTATAAAGCAGAACGAAACTAAATTTGAAACAAAAAGTGACTTTTCTCTAAAATATTTCATGGACCCCTTATGGACTCTAGATCCCAATTTGAAAAGCTCTGATTTTGAATAATTAATCTAGTACTTTCAGTACTTAAACATAATTAATCAGTAACTTTACCATTTTAACTTTATGGGATAGTTGTAACCATTCATAACTTTTTTTCTACCGTGGATCATAAAATGTGACAAAATAAGAAATTTTGAGAAATGTCTCCACCCTTGTGAAAATTAACCCTGGCTTTGCTACAAAAAAAAAACATGGTTACTATAGTTAAACCATGGTATCTACAAATTAACCATGGTTTTGCTACACTAACCAAAGTTTAAGCATGGTATTGTAGTAAAACTGTGGTTACACAAATGGCAGCAGAACCATTGTAGTTAATAACTACAGTAAAACCATGGTTAATTTTCATAAGGGCATACAATGAAAGTCAATAGCAACTAAAACTTCTTGGTTAACTTATCAACATTCTTTAAAATATCTTCATTTATTTTCCACAGAATAAAGAAAGTCATACAGGTTTGGAATGACATGACAAAAAACAAAGCAAGTATGGATTTCCTACTTAGTTGGGTCTCTTTGGAATTGTGTTGCGTTTCATGCACTCAGTCTAACCTGGTTGTCCGAGGTTCACGTTGTCTCCATGTTTCACAACAGCTGGAGCTGCAGTAGTGTACAGCCTGCCTTTCACTTCACCGGCAGGTGGATCTCCGGCAGCTTCGTTCTTATGCTCCCGGCGATGGTACAGGAACTGTGTGGTGCTCATGAACTCAGCTCCACACTCTTCGCAAGTATGCAACGCCGCCTCCAGGCCGTGCTCGTTTCTGCGGTGCTCTGCCAACTCCTGGTCGCTGGTGAAAACAGATCCACACTGATGGCAGAGGAAATTCTGGACTTCTTTGCTCAAAGAGGGAGCTTTCTCAAGTTCCATGTCTGCGCTGCTTTCCACCTCTCCTTGGATTTCCTCAACCACAGCGCTCTTTTCCATTTCCACATCTCCTTGCATCTTATCAACGACCACCTCCATGCCTTCTTCCTGGTTTGCTTCATTCATCTCCTCCACCATCTCCACGATCTTTTCCACCAAAATCTCTGTGCCTTCCACGGCAGGTTCCTGCTCAGTCTGGAGAGCTTCGGATTCTCCAATCCCATCATTGTCCAGCTCAACCTCCATATGTGCTACAGGTGTCTCAGTTATGGTTTGTTCCAGAGTGGTCACCTCCATTAGGCTCTGGCCTTCCCCGGCTGTGGCTAAAAGCAAGAGTCCCTCACCTGGGGCCTCTAGCATGGCTGTGGAGAGCTGAGGAATGGCAGGCTGAGCCTGCTTGGGCTTGTCCTCCACCTCTGAGCGGTGCTGCTTTCGGTGATAGAGGAAAAGAGTGGTGTTGAGGAAGCCCTCTCCACAAACCATGCAGCGGTGTATGGCATCCTTCAAGCCGTGCTGATTCTTACGATGAGTCACAAGTTCTGGAACCAGGCTGAAGCTTTGCCCACACTCCACGCAGAGCAGGCTGGAGGGGGGCTTAGCTTTTTTTTGCCCTCTGCGCCTTGTGGCGGGACTGTTTTCTTCAGCTGAGGACTCCACAGGCACAGTTTCCTGGGAGACTGAAGTCTCCGGAAGTTCTTTGGGGACACTGTTTCTCTGTACGGCCTTAGACGCCGCTACTCTTTCAGAAACCTCTCCAACTGCCACAAATACCTGACTAGTGCTCCCCATCTTCATTTGAGCCTGCCTTCCCTCTTCTTTCAGCTCCATCTGTTCGTGTGCATTCTGTGCCTGCTCAGCGTCTTGATATTCTTGCTGGGTAGGAAGCGGTTGGTCTGCTGTTGCAACACTTTCATCACTCTGCTCTCCTCCAGGTCCAGGTCCCGGTCCCGTCTCAAGGCAACACCCCATTTTGCGGTGCTGCTGCCACAGTGACAGAGCATCAAAGAGAACCTCACAGTCAGCGCACTGGTACAGAACACGTGGAGCATCCCCCTGAAGAGTTTTCTTCTGTTCTAGCAGAGATGACAGATCAACAGTTGTCTGAGTCTGGATCTGGGGAAGTGACATAGCCTGCATCGCCACCTAGTGAGATGAAAGAAAACATACACATCAAGTAATCTCATGACAAACGATGACAAGCGCAGAGCAAAATAAAAAGTTTGGAATTGCACTTTGGGTCAATGATACAATGTTCTTTTTTAATATATTATTTTTTCCCCCAAAAAGATACATTAACAATGTTACTCTTACATACAATCAATTTAATATTTTTGGGGGAGCATGAAGTCCAAAAATTAAGTCCTGATATCCTAAAGGGGGGAAAAAAAAAGTATCTTTAAAAGAAAAAAATATATTTTTTTTTTTGGCATAATCATTTTATTATTTATTATTTCATAGAATTATTTTTTAGAAAAATATTTTAACTGCTTCACTGCAAGGTCAATACGTCTCTTAAAATATCAGATAATTTGGCTTTTCTGTAACCCTGCAAAGTTGGTTCTGATTGTAATGTAATGTCATGTGGTGCAACTCCCCCCAAACTCAATATTGATGAATTAATAATTCATATTTGTAAGAAAGAAATGACATATTTAAAAACATATTTGAAAATAATAAATAAGATTTTCAATGTTATTACATTTAAACCTTTTAAACCAATTAATTTTGAAAGTTATATGAATTTAAAGAGTACATTACATACATGCATTTAAAACTAGTTTAAAAGATTTTTTACTTCTCTTTATAATTGATATTCTTATTTGTCAATAACCAATTTTCATAAATTATACTGTAGGGAGGCCATTTGTAAAAAAATATATATATATTATATACAGTTTTTTTAGCATTATTTTGAATATTACATCTTAACTATTTAAATTGTAAAGTTGTGCTGGAATGTAACATACATTTTAGAATGTCTCCGTGTAAAACATGCATAAACATCTGACCATCTGTACAAGGCAGTTCAGATGATCAATCCCAATAATGTGCTTATTTGATTATTGATTTGAATATTTAAAATTTATGTAACGCTTCATTGTCTGTTTTTTTTTTTGTTTTTTTTTGTCTATATTTAAATTATATATAATTCCCAGATTTTCCGTGTGGACTGTATTTTTTATTTTTTTTTTGTATTGTGTAAGGCATTTAATATTTTATATGCACTGAAAAAGAACAAACAAGTTTTAACTTCTTCCAGACACAGTGACCTAGAGGAAACACCCGTGTGCAGATAGCTCTCACAGAGTGTAAAAACCCACTCAAGGAGTTAGCTCGTGTCACACTCGATTCAAGCTAACATTCACTGTTACCAAGGGCACGGCGTGGGGGTCCGTGTTACAATCATCTGACGCAACCGGCTGTGACATCCCATTGAACTGACATGGCATAAACGGTTTTTGTTCGCCATACTATCTTTTTTTAAAATAGTTTAAGCACCCACTTAAGCCATCTTGATGAGAGGGTATTAAGAGTAGAGAGGATGACTCAGAGAGACAGGGAGGTTTGGCTGAGGACATCCATAAACTGGATGGACAGATGCACTTATGTTGTATCTATTTTCAGCGTGGATGTTTCAAATGAGAAAAGAGCAGATGGAGATCTAAAAACAAAGTCAAAGAGACAACGACACTGCGAACGGACATAACAAGCTCCAGCCTCCAGTCTTGTCCACCAGCTATGGAGCAGCGTTATCATCGCATACTGAAAATGAGGTATAAAATATTGATATAAAAATGTTGTACTGCTCTCTGAGGTCCACTTATAATGTTAATAAGATTTTTACATAAAAAACATACTTTAGAAGTACTAGGCTATTTTCTATCCTGTATATAACCACCCTCATCAGAACACTTTGTTTGAATAGGCGTGGCGGATTGTAGACTCGGAAGTAAACGCCCACTGCTATGATTGGCTAACACTTGTGTATGTTTGACAGTCTACATCCTACACAGATGGATGCTGCTGTGATTTAGGTTATGGTCTGTTTAACAGGCAAATCAATAGTGATCACGCACAAAACAGTTGTGACTTTACTGTCGGATCCAATATAGCCAGCACAGCTTTTAGTTTCAATCTTTTAGCTTCAATCTTTTTGAAAATCCTGCATCGAATTGTGCCTTGTTTGTAAACGAATCCACGATAAAATGAAGTGAACAAATGACCAAGTTCTTACTGACGCGGTCTGTATCTTCATTAAAAATAAAGTTCATCCAATTTCTAATGTTGGGATCAGAAGGAAGGCGATGCAAAGACTGTTTTTTCGACAACCAGCATCTTTATCGTTTGGTTTCTGTGTAGACCTGCTCATTTGCCTCTCTCGTAAACACTACATGTGCAAATTGGTGGGTGGGGCTAAACAAGCAGCGATGTAGAAGCAGGTGTTGATTTTCTTCTGTGGAGGTGGTACGTATCCACACTATTACATCACACAGTCGTTCATTCCGCAAGCTGTCATTTTGGCAGACTGGCTTCAATATAAGCTGTTTTTAGACTAACGAGAAAGCTTTGAGGATGTTATTATAGTACAGTGACCTACAATATATTTCAAAAGATAAAGGAAATTTTGGTTTCTCAGTTCATTACCCCTTTAAAGTAATTAATGCAACAAAATAAAAATAAATAAAACCGAACATAAAACAAACAAACATAGTTAAATAGTTCTGTGGGAGGCTTTGTCTATGACAATGCAAAAAATAATAAGGCACATTTTCTCATTTGATTCACCTTTTTCTGAGTGGTGATTTGAAACTTGTTTAAAAAGCAGAAAGACAAATGTCTTTTTCAGCTGTGACTAATAACTAGCTTGAAGAGAGCTACTCCAATCATTCTAAAAACAGTCAAGCATTAATTCAAACTTCACTGTTTTTATAACAACTAGAGTAAAAGTGCATCAACATCAGAGCGTAAAAGACAGAATCTCAAGTGCCTCATTTCCCCCCTGTAGTGAAGAGGCAAATTAGGAGTTGCGCAAAAAACCCATCCGCTTACAAAATTATCCTTTTACATTTCAGCTCACCATTCAGGATTACTGGAAGCTGCTCTTCAAATTTTCTAGTCTATTTTGGATAATTATAGTTACGAGTTCAAGGGGTATTAAGGGAATAAAATAGATTAAATTTTTCACAGGCTTTCAGGAGCTGCATGTTAATGCACCCCATTTAGAGATAATGCTGAGTAAGGAATTTGACAAATCCATCTCATGTAATTCTTAGGAAAAAGATGACTTCCTGTGAGATTTATCAGAAAGATAAAGTATTGAAGTAGTTTAGGGGTGAACTGTGTATGCTGGTAGATATGTGATTATACCTGTTGCAGACCGGCGGCTGCAGCCTCGATAGGTGTCTGATTGGGCAGGAGTTGTGGGTTCTCCGCGGTGCAGGTCATCTGATGTGCAAGCACTTCCTCTAGTGTGGGAAACTCCCGATAACAGGGAAAGCACATGTACACTGAAGAGGACTCCATGGCTGCTCAAAACACACAAGAATATGTTTAAGTAAAACAATAATACAAGTTTACATTTGATTAAGGGTAAAAAGGTTCGACTCCAATAACAGCGCCCTCTTTTGATGCAACAGAGAATGTACAACTAAAAATAAATTGCAGCAATCCTACTCGCACTCCCACTGGACCCTTTCAAATAAAGACATTAAAAAATATCTAGCACTTAACATTCATTTAACAAAAAGAGGTAAAGGGGACTGTTAGATGCATACCTTTTTATTAATTTTATTTTTTTGTTTTTTGACCTATACTAAAAGCTTATGGCCGTTTTTATTATTTTATAGGTAGTTGTATTTTTTTTACGCTTAATCCTTTTATTCAGCAATTAATTAAATTCATCAAAAACGGCAGTAAAAAAAAAATGTACAAAGTTACAAAAGATTTCTATTTCAGAACTTTTTTTCCGAGCTTCCTATTCTTCAAAAATCCTTCAAAATATATACATATCATGGTAATAAGAAGAAATGTTTCTTGAATATTAGAATGATATTTGAAGGACCATGTTACACGTAAGACTTGAGTAATGACTGCTGAAAATTCAGCTCTGACAACACAGGAATAAACTATTTAAAATATATTAAAATAGAAGAGAGTTATTTTATGCAATAATATTTCACAATATTTCTATTTGTATTGTATTTGTGATTAAATAAATGCAGCCTTGGTGAGCATAAGAGATTTGAGCATAACATACAACTATGTCAAAAAAAAAAAAAGAGTCTTTAATGACAAATATTTAGAAAACAATGACGTTATCGAAAAAGAAAACTATGAAACTGAAGCATTGATGAGAGTGGATCTTTTTGGGCTGATTCAGGCTGCATGCCACACCTCCGTGAAGTGACAGGCAGAAAGAGGATGGATGGAAATGTTTTAAGGAAGAGAGGAAGATTATTGTGAAATAACAGATATTCCATGGCAGATGGCAAGTGGAATGTCCTTACAGCATGTTATCGGTGTTAACATGAGGGGGCTGAGTGCTACATGATGTGCAAACTGTGGCAAAACAAAGCCACACATTAGTTTCACTCCACATAATTTATCAAGACGGCACAAAAGACCAAATAATTACAGCTGAAATGTCACAAAACAAGCTTAAATATGACTCAGTCAAGTTCATCCCGGCAATCATAAACATGCAACTTAAATGTTAAACAGAAGCAAAGCTGAACATAACCTAAATGTATGCAAACTAGTGCTGTCAAATAATTAAATCACATCCAAAATAAAACAATTTGTTTACACAATATAAGTGTGTGTAATGTGTATATTTATTATGTATAATTTATAAATATACAGTATACATACATATATTATGTAAACAAAAACTTTTTGTTGGATGCGATTAATTGTTTGAATCACTAATGCAAACACAACAAAAAATGGATATAAAATGATTCCTTGTTTTACTGGAAGGCAATATTTTATGTCATTACATAATGTTTCAGGTGGCTTATTTAGTAATACTTACAGATTATCGGTTTTACCAATATTTGTCACAAATATTCAGACTTTTCTTTATAAGAAGCTACTTCAATATCAGGTCAACAATATAAAAAACCCCCGCATCAGGTAGGTCCCCAGAGGTGTTATACACAGCTTAAATTGTAACAGAAACTAAATATTTTTACTGTCGTTATATAAATTGCATATTACATTTTTATCACCAATATTCACACATTTTTACATAAATATTTGTTGGTTCCCAATCATTGTCATGATTGTCATAAATACCGATATAAATGCCATCAAACCAGAAGAGCATCACAAACAAATGTCAATATATTACCGTGTATAACAGGAAACAACAGTATTCATTAAGCTGCTTTTAAATAAAATTATTTTTAAAAGTTTAATATTTAATATTGTGCTGTAATTATTCTTATACATTTAACGTTACATAACTTTCTACATCACTAAAAATATTACTGTTGTTTTTTTTATAATGCATATTGTGTGTTTTTTTTTTTTTATTTCGTCTAAAAATTTAAATTCACTAAGGCCTTGAAGGCGTTATTGTCAAAACGCAGACATAAACGTTTCTGTCATAAAATAACCGATATTGATAGACTTTGAGATATTCAGTAATAATAATCATCCACTAATAACTATGTCTGCAGCAAACACTTAAATCGGCTAATAAGCTACATGGGTTTCTCTATTGCACATAAAAAGGTGTTAGAGCTGGACGATCTGGAGAGACAGCAGAATGATCACAGCGCCGCTCAGAAGCTAATAAAGCTAACACTAGTTAGCTACAGCCTCAACTAGCGGGCTCTGCTGGCCTGCTAGCATTTAGGATGCACCAACTTCCTTTTACTGAACGACGGTAAATATGTGAGAAATATATTTACAGAGTCACAGCCACTGGTTTATTGATGGCTATATGTTCGAAGTGCAGCCGCTATGGGTGCTTGGTCGCGCTCAAACATTGAACACACAGCGCGAGCGAGAGAGAAGCGCCGAAGAAGGGCAGCACGCGCTTCTTCGGTGGTAGTTTGGCGGAATCCGCCCGTTAGCGAAGCGCGAATGTCTCCCCCAGTCGAGTCTCCGAGACGACAGCTACTGTTAAAGTACATAAACTGTAGATAGGCGTGGATTAGTCGCAAAAAACATTGCTCCGGTAGGATAAAATAAACAACTCACCGATTATGGCCTTCTCCTTTCGTAACTGTCAGAAATGTTATTTGGAACGTCTCAACAAAACGCGATCTCATTGGTCCGCAGCACGTTTCAAGTCCGCCAATAGAATTCTCCTGAAGTCAAGCGTCATCGAGGGATCTGCAGGTTTAACCTCCGGTAAGAGTGAGATTTATTATCGGTGACTTTTTCTGTTTGTTCACCGTGATTTCCAGTGGAGTATGTTTTCACTAAAATCTCATTTATCTTTTTGTTCATTGAATGCAAGGCGACTAAAGGACAAAGTAAAACGCAAAGGTATAATTTTGTTTTGTAAGGGGCAGAAGACACATTTTGTTTTTCTACAAGAGACTCATTCCACAGAAAAAGATGCAGCTTTTTGGAAAATGCAGTGGGGAGACACAGTTTTGTTCAGGCATGGCTCCAGTCGATCAGCAGGTGTCGCTATATGCCTTAACAATTGCCCTGGGAAGGTTGTGACTTTTCAGTCTGATGCTCATGGACATTCGATCATGGCGTGGCTCAAGGTATTTTTGTTATTTTAGTTCATGTTTATGGTTATAACAGTAGTGGGCAAAACAAGATTTTGTTGTCTAATATTACAGAGGCTGTTAGACAGGTTAAATCGAAATTTCAGACAAATTTGGTACTAATTGGAGGTGATTTTAATTTGGCTCCCGATGAGTGGCTGGACAGATCTCCTACTAGTTATACAAGCCACCATTTCAATAACATTATTCAGGATTTTTGCCATTTAAATTCCCTTACAGATACATGGAGGGTCAAGCATCCTAATGCTAGTCAGTTCTCTTGGGTCAAACCTAACCGATCCTCTAAATCACAGATAGATTTTTGGCTCATTGCTGAGGAATATTCTGATCTTGCTACTAATGTTTCAGTTCCTGCTGCGCCCTTGACAGATCATTGTCTGATTTCATTAACTCTGACTCCAGCAATCAAACATACCATTAAGAAGGACTATTGGAAGTTTAATGCGGAACTTTTAAAGGATAAAGTTTTTTGTTGTCAAATAAGAAATTTGGTTAGTGAGATTAAAAATGACTTCTCTTTACATTCTAGTGGGATTAAATGGGAATATTTTACATTTAAAACAAGGGAAATTTCAATTCGGGCTGCTAAACAAAAAAGCCGAGATTTGAAGCAAAGGGAGCTGGAGATAATTCAAGAAATGAATGCCTGTTGTAATACACAAGAAATTACTCAAGATGTTGAAAAGTGACTTTCTCTTCAAGCTAAATTAGACAGTATGTATCTAATGAAAGCACAAGGAGCTTTTGTAAGGTCTCGTGCAAAATGGATGGAAGAAGGAGAGAAGAATACGGCTTATTTTTGTCAATTAGAAAAGAGGAGACAGGAAAGTAATGCAATTCATAGTTTAATTATTAATGATGTGGTAGTTACAGATCCAAAATTATTATATGAGGAAATATACTCATTTTATAGTAATATTTACTCTTCATCATACTCTGAAAATAATGGTAAGGAATTTCTTGAAAAGGTCAAAGATTTTATCCCACAAATTGAAATTGAATAAATTTAGAGAAATTTGTGACGGAGACCTGACATTAGAGGAACTTGATTATGCTATTTAAAAAATGCAGTTGGGTAAATCTCCTGGTCAGGAATCTAATTCTTTACTTCCAACTATGAAACAGGGGTTAATTATTCTTATTCCAAAATCAAACAAAGACAAAAGAATTATTGACAATCTGAGACCGATTACCCTACTTAATGTTGATCATAAGATTCTTACATCTGCAATTGCTAATAGGTTCAAATTTAGTTTGAGTCAAACTATAAGTGAAACTCAATCCGGTTTCATTAAAGGAAGGTTAATACACAACAACATTAGTCTTAGATTTAATTGATTATGAACATTTAATTAAAGATGATGGGTTCGTTTTGTTTCTTGATTTCTATAAGGAATTCGATACTGTAGAACATAAATTCATTTCACATGCATTAAAGTATTTTGGTTTTGGTCATAAATTTGTTAAATTAATAGAGATGCTGTACATAGACATAAATAGTTCAGTATTGTTACCTTTTGGGACTTTAACATTAATAGAGGTATTAGACAAGGGGATCCGACAAGTCCGTATTTATTTATTTTAATATCTGAACTGTTAGCAATTTATGTGAAAAATAGTAAAGACATCAGGCCTTTGAATGTTTTAGGGACTCTGTTATTGATTAGCAGACGATACCACCCTGTTTCTTAGCGATGCAGAGCAGATTCCAGTTGCCATTAATCTGGTGTCTCATTTTTCAAAAGCTTCTGGGCTGCAATTGAATCTAAAAAAGTGTGAGTTGATGGCACTTCATAATCATGCCGAATCTCATTTGTTCAATATTCCTTTAAAAAATTAGATTAAATATTTAGGAATTGTGATTACTAAAGTCCCTAAAATGAGAGAAAAACGTAATCTGATGGATAATATGAAAAGTCGTCCAAATATTTTAAATATGTGGGTTCAAAGGGATATCTCTATATTTGGAAGAATTCTCATACAGAAGCCAGAAGCACTTTCCAGGTTGATTTACCCAGCATTTTCTTTGAATATATCTGATGGTTGGATAAAAGACACTAATCAAATTCAGTATAAATTTATCTGGAAAAATAAACACCATTATATAAGAAAATCAGATATAGTGAAGCCGATTAGTGAGGGAGGGTTGAACATTAAATTGAGGTGGCTCCAAGCCTTCCTTAGAAATAAACATTCAGTTTGGTTTAGCTTTTCCTCTAAAATTTTTGATTCTTTTGGGGGCATTGATTTCCTTTTAAGGTGTGATTTTGAGCCATTAAAATTAAATTGTAACTTATCATCTTTCCATAGTCAGGTATTATTATATTGGAAATGAATATACAAACACAACTTTTCACCGCATAGTTGCTCTTTGTGGAATAATAAGTGTATCCTTGTTAAGAGAGGAAATCTGTGTTTTCAGGACTGGATGGACAAAGGTGTCTGGTCCATTGTTCACATTATGGATGGGAATGGAAATTTCCTTGGTTATGATGATTTTTGTGAAAAATACAATATTATTTGAACTCAGGAATTATATGTGTCTTTGTTGAAAGCTGTTCCTGATGGTTTGATTCAACGATATAGATCTGCTTTGAATGTCATTAGAAACATAAATCAAGAAAGACGCGTAATTATACAATTGGATTTATTTATTCATCTGGCATTTTTTGACATGACATTAAAAATAATTTAAAAACAGTAATTAAAAAATCACCTTTAAAAAACTTATTTTTTTAAATTTGACCTTTAGTCAAATATCAATTAATAATCAAGTCAATGTTTTAGAGGGGTATTACGACCCCGTTTCTAATAAGTACATGAAATGAATGGTCAGTTCTTATAGAGGACATCCCATACTATATGCATACCTCATATCAAACCATTTTACTGCAGCATTTTTGAGATATGGGACATTATTACATTTAGAGGGGTATAGACATCATTCTTTATACCCCTCTAAATCGAATGATGTCTCATATTCAAAAATGCTGCAGTAAAATGGTTTCATATGAGGTATGAATATAGTATGTCCTCTATAAGAACTGGCCATTCATTTCTTGTACTTATTAGAAACGGGGTCGTAATACCCCTCTGAATCGATTAATGTCCCATATCTCCTTTTCGACGAATCTTGCAATGAAATGCAGACCAGAAGAATATAGTAGGCCTAATATAGATACAAAGACAGCAATAAATAACACGAATATTAAGCAGATGTACATAAAACAAACAGAAAAACAAACGGAAAATATCATTACATCTCAATTCTGGGCGTCTAGAATGAAAAGCGCTTTGAATGCTGTGTTGGTCCTGCAATTACCGTAAGCATGGTAATAATTTCAATCGCGGCTGGTTTGACCGTGTTTTTCTGAACTGCGGCTGGCTTGACCGTGTTTTTCTGAACTGCGGCTGGCTTGACCGCGGTAAAGTTAGGGTGCTTTGCAATTCTTTGTTCAGACAAAATAATTCCGAGGTAATGAGTGATGAGACTACAGAAATGATAAAGTTGCTTGAAGTTCAAGTCAGAAAGGTGACCCGGATATCTGCCTGTCTGAAACAAACATTAGTATTCAGTGTATGACGGCTCGGGCTCAGTGGCTTATAATCACACTTATGCCAAAGGACTTGAGCCGAGGTCTGTCTCCTCTAATCAAAAAAGTAAGGTTATATTACTTACAAATGGTAGGCCTATTGTTTGTCATACAGTGGTAATAACTACACACCATATTGTTAAAAAAAATGTGAATTACTTAATAATGAAAAGCAATGAACAAAAGAAAGTAGGGTCACACTTTATATTTTTAAAGAAAAATGGAAAATTTGTATTTGTTGACTTGGAAGAAAAATGAATGCAGTGAGATAAGACTGAAAATAATGATTATACGGTCAAATGAACACAAACAACATCAAAATTTCATTTCTTATCACCACTCTCTAATCTGAGCTAATTTCCAAACTTTAATACCTAATCAGTGTGAATAGAGGACAACAGAGGCTTCCAGAACCTCCTGATTGGCTTTTGTTGTCAGGGGCTTTTCAGTGCACTGTGATCAGTCTAAACACTTATTTGTGCCGAATTGAAAGTCTACTCAGAACTGAACATCTGGTGCCATTATTCTTTGAATGTCAGGCAATGCAAATGTCCTACAATCATACAAATGCAACAAGGCATTTCAAACTGTGACCCTCAGCTGAAGCAATGAGTTAAGAGGAAAATAAAGCAACTGAATTTTGAAGGATGTTCAGATTCTGAATCCACGAGGACCCCCACTGGTGTCAAAAACACTGGTGTCTCCCAACCCTGTTGATCTCTTCGAGAGAGAGCATTTCTTTATTCCTTCCCTTTAACAAACACCATAGCATTTTCTTAAACCATATTTTCAGAAGCTATTCACCCTTTAACAAATGTAGGGTATCTGCAGGCTTAAGACAGCAAACTTTAAAACAATAGTAGTATTAATGCCAATTATTAAAATAATTTGATTAAAATACATTAATATTGTAAATTGCATTCTTGCTGAAAAAAGTATACATTTTTCAAACCTATTTTTTTTTAATAAATGGTTTTCAGGCAACACAAATACTAATTGATTTGAGTCTTTTGAATATCTGTCCATTAAATTTAAGACCACATTTGTTTTATCCATTTTTATGCTATTTTAAATATTTAAGACACTTATGGCCTTTACGGTTCAAAAATGTATCAAAAATTGGATAATCCATGGTAAATAAACAATTTAACCCACAAAGACACTTGATAACTTTATTAATGAGTTTATTATTTATACCAACAAACAAAAACAGTTTATTTCTCCCTCTCTCTCCCTTTAACCGTTCATCTTTTCACTGATGGGCCGAGCAGCCTGTGTGTGGTAGTGTGTACCTGCCCTTCCAGAACATTCCGTCAGACAATATTCCAGAGTTTGAGATATGAACGTTACACCAAATGACATCACACACACAAACCCCTCCCCCATCAGATTGTTAAAAACAGAATCAGACAGCAATACAATAAATAAAAGGATCAGAATTAACACTGATGAGGAGGAGGAAGGGCAGGCAGGCAGGCGGGCGGATGAGGAGAGAGAGTAAGAGAAAGAGACTGAGAGATATCAGGTAAAAACAATTTTGTTCAGTTTAGTCTTTCTCCCAGGACACAGGGAGAGGCTGGATGAAATGTTATATACAGTTGTATGATGAAGGCATAGGAGGAAAGAGGGAGGGATGGAGGAAGGGCGGGCGAGAGAGAGAGAAAGAGATAGAGAGACCAAGAAAGGCTGGTTTCTGCTCATACCAGCACTGCTCCGCTAGGAGAAAGATCTAATTACAAGGACAACAGAATAACAATAACAAAAATAACAAAATAAAAGGTACATGGCATTTACATATTAGCAATGAGAGAGGAGGAGATAGGAAGGATGGAAGAAGGGAAAGACAAACAGCTCCAGTCTCATTTGCAAAGTGTTCATGGTGTGTGTGTGGGCTCATGTATCAAGTCTTTTAGATGAACATCCGCTAAATCCACATTTAACGGGCATGCCGATGTATATAACACACACACGTCATAGACTCCATAATGCACAACAGAACAGCTAGTGATGGGTCAGACCTACCAGCTATATGTGTGTGTATGCGCATGCACAAAAAAAAAAACTAACGAACAAATGAGCATGTTTTATAATAAAACTGACAAAAAATCCTCGTCTCGACATCTCCAAATACTCTCCTTAAAAGAAATTAAAACAAAACAGTGTGCACTGATCACTTAAAATTTACATTCGCACATATTAAGACACCCATTTTCATCTCTGCTAAGAGAAACAGCACATCCCAACACACACAAACACTGACATCTCACACTCACAGCTGCATAAAACCCATCGTAGTCCTTGCTTCATGCAAGAACTCCTAAAGAAAGCTAAAACGTATCACTTTAAGAGCAAAATTAAATTTAAACGAGCTCGACATTGTTTAAAAGTCAAATGGATTGTACCAGAGGCAGAGAGCAGTAACTGTGCGGTGCTCTTCATGCCACTAGGGGGCACATGTGCCCTAAGCGTCCCTTCCCAGTCTTTAAACCAAAACATGACAATCATCATACTAAATTTAAATCGACCTCATTATCTCCTCCTGTGATGATTGACGTCATTAAACTGGGCATCACACACTTCTTTCATCATGATGACACAACACGAGGTGACGAGTGTGCGTGCTTGTGTGTTTGTGAGAGAGAGTGTGAGAGACTGCTTGGAGCTGCTTTTGAGAAGGAGAGAGGAATGAGAAAGAAGGGATGAGGAGAGAGGGGTGATAACACCGCAGTAATGCCAAGGGAACAATTAGGTGTTGTTGCTCAGGGGTCCCGGTGCTGAGCTAGACTGGGCTGGACCGTCTGAACCGCTGCCCTCTGTGAACACACACACAAAATTACACAGGACGTGGATTCACAAATGCATACGGACTGACAGGAAGGGTAAATCAAAGGCATTTGGTAAGTATGTGCGATCAGTACCGTGTGAGGCAGGTGTCGTCTGCGAGCGAGCATGGGGAGGAATGAGAATGGAGTTCAACTGTGGTTGGATAGACAGCTCTGCAGGGGAGGAGAAACACAAAGAAGTTAGCCATCAATATCTAAACGCGTCAAAACCCTAAATAGCTTTTTACTTGCATCATAGGATGTGAAAGCCATCTCAAATTACAAGCAGTAAAATTACCACCTTCTAAGTTTACTAAAAGCCTAAATTTGATGCATAGGGTATGACGAGCTCAAGAAAAAAAGAAGCTGATTAACAAAACGTACCATTTTACCAACAATTTGCAGAGCTCCAGACCAAGAAATGGAGTAGGGAATCGCTGGATTTTAAAATTACACCTTTTTTTAGCTGGCAGATTACAGAATCACTCAATATAGATGGCGCTGATATTTTTGCTTAAGTTCATTTTGAGGATTTATTGCAGTGGGGGGCACTAGAAGTATAAATACATTGAGTGCACTTCAGCTCGAGTGGCCAGTTTATAGTCTGCTGCCTTTTAACAAACAGACATGACCATCTTAAAAGCCTCTGCACACCATTACTGTAGTAAATTACATGTAAAGTGAAATATTGTAATGTAAAATAATACAATGTTTAAGTTATATGCACTTGATTTGTAAACGCTGCCATTCAAATGTTTGGGGTCAGTAAAATGTTTTGATGTTTTTTGAAGTTAAGACAGGATTTATTTAAGTATAAATACAGTAAAACCAGTAAGTGTGTTTTTTTTTCTTTTCTTTTACAATTTAAAAAACTTTTCTGTTTTAATACATTTTAAAAATTAAATTTTTCCTGTGATGCAAAGCTGAATTTTATCAGTCATTTCTCCAGAAGTCACATGATCATTCAGAAATCATTCTATAATACTGATTTAGTGCTCAAGAAACATTTCTAATTATCAGTGTTGAAAACAGATTTGCTTAATTTTTTGTTGAAACTGATCATTTTATTAGGATTCTTTGATAAAGTTCAAAAGAGCAGCATCTATTTGAAATATAGGCTATACAGTTTATATTTGTAACATGACGTTTGTCACTTTTGATCAACAAAATGCTTCCTTACTGAAAAGGTCATTTCTTTACAACGAAATGTTTGAATAGTTATGTATACAGCAATTATAATTCAAAATCTAATTTACCAAGAAACCTTTATTTCAGTTTTTATGCAGTAATCAGAAATATAATTGAATCAGATTTGTGCTTTGCTAATCGGGATGTTTCTGATGGTGTGCAAGAATGAAAATTGTAAGCAGCTATGAAGCTCTGATGCTGCTGTGATAAACAGTGAATTAATTACTTACGAACTGGTTAAAATTATGCTCAAGCTTCAATCTAATATACTTATTCACCGAGCAGAGTGATGAATGAACCAAAAACCATTGGTCTGCTGTGTTTACTTTTAGGCTCATTAGACTTAAATCAGTCTAATTACTGACTGGTTGTTCATTTGACAACGTGTAGTTAAGTTAAAGACACGCTCACTTTACAGTAATGCAGTGCTTCCCAACCTTTTTTATACCGTGGCACAGTTTTGAGAAGTAAAGAAAATCCCACGGCACACCACTAAGCACAAAAAAAAAAAAGATAGGAAGGGAGAACGTTTTTTTCTTCCCCAATAATTAAACAATGCGTCATCAGAGCTGGTATTTTGGCTTTATATATGATCAGACACTTGCACTTAACATTTTCTGAGTTAACAAGGTTTTTGACGAGAGAATGATGGATATCTGTGTTTTGTCCGTCATTAAGGCTGCATCTGAGACATAATAATTAATAATTTATCAATTTACAGGTTATAAAGTTTGTTGTAGCTATATGGGCACTGAGTTTAATATTTTGCCAAAACTTCATGATATAAAAGATTAAGCTTTTTGCACAGGATATTGGAAACGTACAAAAGTGTACTGACTACAAATAGAAGGCAAATAGTAAGACTCTTCTCCACTCTTCAAACACACAAAAACATTAGCCTTTACAGACAGTGTTTCTTAAGCCAAGAAAACGCTGCTCTTTTTCAAACATCAGTTCTTTATTTACCCTTGCATTGTGAGGAAGTAGGCACTTTAGTCTGAATGGAGGCGAGGTGGATTCATAAGGTTTGACTGACAATTTGAGGAGCCAATAGCGTTACGAGGTTTAGTCACACGCTCCTTTGAATGCCTTTCATTGGTTAAATATTTGTAAAGACACGAAGATGACCAATAGCACTGATTTAAAATACTAAAATATAGAGATTTGATAATTTTCCACGGCACAGTGGTTGGGAAACACTGCAGTAATGAACAGTATACTAAAAGAAGGTAACAATAGCATTTTTAGCATATATAAGGCCAAGCTGTAAGGCTAAAATAAGCAAAGTTGAACCTTTTTGTTTTTTCTTTAAGTAACATCAATAGTGCCAGCATCTATTTGGAACTATATCCTT
The DNA here is from genome assembly GCF_936440315.1 of Barbus barbus. Taxonomy (NCBI): domain Eukaryota; kingdom Metazoa; phylum Chordata; class Actinopteri; order Cypriniformes; family Cyprinidae; genus Barbus; species Barbus barbus. The sequence goes on from NC_136749.1 coordinate 13,894,974, forward strand.
TTGCTGCAAGCAGCCATTGTATTCACATACTGATTGTGTTGCTATTTTTTAGTTGCTTACTAGAATTGTTTACTTCTGAAACAACCACGTGTGTCAGGCACATGTGCTGAGTTTTGCAAATGCTTTTTATATTGTTTTCTTTACAGAACACCTCAGATCAGACACTCACCAAAACACATTTTAGGTAAAATACCATCGTAGGCATCAGACAAAATTAGCTCTTTAGATAAGTACCACCTCAACACACTAAACCATAAGAGTTTTTCTAGTGTGTGTAAGATAAAAAGACAAAAATATAGAAAGAGAGAGCATAAGCCTCCGATTAATCCGACGAGGCTGAATCTGAATAGAAGTGGCAGTTCTTTCAGTTCGACTCACCCACAGGGCTGAAGTTGAAGAGTTGGGGAAGTTCTCGGCCATTAGGCAGACGGGCATTCGGCTGGCGCATCTCGTCAAAGAAAGCGTGTGCACAGGCCTCCAGCGGAGAGAGCCGCGTCACCGGTGTGTACTCCAACAGACGAGAACACAACGAGATGGCTTCAGGAGGGGTCCTCGGCTTAAACACCTAACAAACGCACAGAATCACAGGGAAATGTCAAATCTGACAAGCTTAAAAATGAAAGACCAGTTTCGAAATGAATCAGCCTAAACAGTGTTAGAGGGCAAAAATCATTGACCGGAACAGTGGCGTTAAAACGAGCGCTGATCAGATGGCATGTTTTGACTGTGTCAGCATCTATTTCATACAAACAATGTGGATAAACCACAGGTAAACATGCCAGCTGAGTGGACACTACAGCTGGTACGACAATATCGATTTAAATCTATCTTCAATTTAATGAAACGTTTAGTGAGTCTATGGTTTTTTCAGTTGATGTATGGCCAAAATGTCTCTAAACTGCATTATGCGTAATATAAATGTTTAAATGTAACTACATTTGATAAATAAACCCTATTTTTATCTATCACAGCAACAGGTGCTTCACCTTCGTCCAAGGGTGTGCTTTGATCTGTGGGAATTTAAATTCTGTGTAGTTGGGGTTCATCTCTCGGATCTGTTCTCTTGTCGGGGTCCCCAAAACCTGCAGAGGTTGGACAGGGAGAGAGAATTAAGACGCGTGTCTATGCTTACACTTCAAAATACAGCAATGAAGATCTTCCACTCACCTTGATGATCTCCACTAGCTGGTCCACTCCACTGTCACCGGGGAATATGGGCTGTCCCAGAAGCAGCTCTGCTAATACACAGCCAGCTGACCAGATATCAATGTTGGATGTATAATCTGTGGCTCCGAATATTAGCTCGGGGGCGCGGTAATACCGCGAACAGATGTATGACACATTGGGCTCCCCACGAACTAACTGTTTTGCACTGTGGAGATCACACAATAGCGGGTTATAAAAATCTTATCAAAAATACACGCATGTAACAATGATACAGTGGGCTGTATATGAAGGCGTACAATTGGCAAGCTTTTCACATCATTTCTGAAAAATAGAGTTGAATTAAGAATCATTTTGAAATCAGACCAAGGTTCTCAGAATCTAAATCAAATTTAAAGAATCCCACCACAGGACACAAACGCACACAATTTGACACAGAAATCCTTAAGGTCCCACAAATTCTGTGGTTTTTCAGCATTTGAACCCTTTCCAACTATGACTGTATGATTTTGAGTTTCATCTTCTCACACTGAGGACAACTTAGGAACTCCTATACAACTCTTACAGAAGATTCAAACATTCACTGATGCACCAGAGGGGGAAAACCATGCCAGTTTTCCGTTGGGTGAAAACATTTTGAATTTGAAGATCAGGGTAAATGTAACTTATTTTGTTTTCTGGGAAACATGTAACCATCTTCTGTAGCCTCTGAAAGGCAGTACTAAATGAAAAATGACATTTAGGCAAAATAAGAAGAATGTACACATCTTCATTCGGTTCAAAAGTTTTCACCCTCTCTTAATGCATGGTTTTTCCTTCTGGAGCATCAGTGACCGTTTGAAACTTCTGTAATAGTTGCATATGAGTCCCTCAGTTGACCTCAGTGTGAAAAGATGAATCTCAAAATCATAGTCGGAAATATTTCAAATACACAAAAATGCTGAAAAACCAAAATAATTTGTGGGACCTGGAGGATTTTTCTGAAGAATAGCAGGCAGTTTAACGGTTCAGGACAAAACAAGGGAGTCATGAACAACTATCACTAAACAAAAACACAGCTGTGGATCATTCAGGTAACAACAGAATCAAGCGAATGTAAACTTTGAAATGGGGTCATTTTTATAAATTTATTTATTATTTTCTCTTGTGGATAATATGTAAACGTCTTGTGTGAAATATCTTATTAAGGTCAGTACTAAATAAACAATAACATGCATTTTGTATGATCCCTCTTATTTTGGTAACAATGAACATTTTGCAGATTTTGCTAGGTGTATGTAATTTTTTGACCTCAACTGTACATGGGTGTGTTTCAAATACATGCCACATCAGACCACACACCTGCCAAAGTCACACAGTTTGAGGACCGCTGTGTCTGGGTCCACCAGGAGATTCTGTGGCTTTATGTCTCTATGGCAGACGCCTTGGGAATGAATATATGCCAGACTGCGAAATAACTGATACATATACACCTGAGAGAGAAAGAAAGATTGTGGGGGAGGAAAGAGAGAAAGATGTTATTGTTTATTGTACATGTACATATGAATGGGCACAGTAGCAGCAGTCATGACTGCACAGAGCCTTACTTTGACATAGATAAAGGGGATGGTGGTCTTGGACTTGTTGAAGTGGCGTGCCACCCTGTACACGGTTTCTGGTACAAAATCAAGCACCAGATTTAGATACACTTCATCTTTCTGAGGAGAGAAAGAGAGAAGATTGTTCAACAGACAATTATTCACCATGACAAATTAATATCACTGGGAATATAAAAACTCAAAGATTGGACAGAAAAATAACCTTTTCTCCACTGGAGTAGAAGAAGTAGCGTAGCCTGACAATATTACAGTGGTCCAACTTCCTCATTATCTGTAGCTCACGGTTCTGTGGAGAAAGAAATGATGTGTGAAGGACGGTAAAGTCACAGCATGAAAATCAAACATTATCTTATTTAATGCATTCATCTATGGAAGTGTGTTTCTCTGACTATGCAGCCTATTAAAAACTAGTGTGCATGTATTATATAGTTCTTTTAATATACCGTTTTCAAGCAATGCTCACTTTAAGGTGGATGGCCGTGCCTTATGCCGTCATGATTCAGTGTTTTCACACTCAGAATGCTTTCATTTACACTGGTATTTGTGTGTGTTTCGGGGCCGAGATGAGACATAGGCCTATTGCCATTTAAATCCTTACAGGTTTGTGGGGTGTTTCATTAACATGCGTTACGAATGCTAAGTATTCCAGGCTAACATGAGCAATTTCAAACATTTCTGGCTCCTACAAATTATTATACAGAATGAGATTAAAAATACTGTCAACTACATATAGAAATACACAAATCATGACAGCAATATATTACACTAACACTACATTACTAATAGTATATTCTAATACAGTCCTAAAACTGAATAATAATAAATATTACATTGTAATATAATATTTAAGTAGAAACAGTGACTGAGAAGTGGACTGATACTATTACACCTAAAGTGGATCAAAAAGAAATCAGTCAACCTTCAAGCACAGGTACAACAATAATGCATTTTTTGTTGTTGTTGTTGTTGTTGTTAGGCCTGTTCACTTTTGAGTAGGGCTGAACAATTTTGGAATATAATAAAGATTTATTTATTTTTTAACCAATATTGTGATTAAATATGCATTATTTTTTTAAGCTCTTTATGCTCTGTATTATTCAACAAAGACAAGCAATAAATCATTGTATAGTATGACCAACACAATATTAGATACAATATTAGATTCTGTAGGCCAGGCGTATGTTACAATACAATTAGGTGATGCGTGAATTGATATAAATCACATTTTTAACAACTACAATCACAGTAGTATATTGACTGATTTGTTGAACTTCCAGCCTTGTAAGCATGTAATAATTATGACAACATAAAGCACTGACAATTGCTACTCAAAACATCCCCAATCATGTTTCGAGGGGGGTCCATGGGTAAAAATCACATTCCGGGGGTAAATATCACGTTTTTTCCTCTGAAGACTGCTTGTCTGCAGATGTGTTCGACTTGAAGCAGCGCTGCTTAGACCGATGTCATCAAAGGACCGCGAGAGCTATAAGAGAACAGATGTCTCTTTATGCTTTCTCTCGGCGTACTTTGATGTCATACAACGATCGATCTTCAAGTCAAAGACAGCTCTTTTCTCTCACGTGTGACATGACAGTGTAATAGAGCCTCTACGGTTGAAAAATCACGTTTTTTCATATTGCGATATTACCGCAAATGCAATTAATCGTTCAGCCCTACTTTTGAGTCAGTTTGAAGGAGTCAGCTCTTCTGAAAATGTGAAGAGCAACATTTCCTCAAGGCAGTACAGTCTGGACAAAACAACTGGAGTCATAAGGCTAGTTTGCAGTTTATGAACACACCGATGAACTGAAAAGGGGGTGTTTTAAATGCGTTCTTAAGGCTTTTTTGGTCTTTTAGCTTTGATATCCAAGCAGAAGTAACATGAAATATTAGATGTTTATCACTGTTCAAATCGCAATATGACAAAAAAATAATTCCAACGTGATTGTAGCAGCCCTATTTCAAGGGCCTGTAGCATTACAAGTAAAAACATTTCACGTTGGAAATAGCTTTATGCATTTTAGGGCATTTTATTATGATACTGATATTAGTTTGTACACAATCAGGTTCTTACTCATCTTACCTTAAACCTCTTATCCTGAAGCACCTTCTTTATGGCCACCATCTCCTGGCTGTCGATGAGCCGAGCCTGGTACACCACTCCAAATGAGCCATTCCCGATCACCTTGATGTCGGTGTATGAGACCTCCTGAGGACGGTCCGGACCCTGCCCTGGTGTGGCTACTACTGTTGTCACTTTTCCACTATCCCCTAAACACACAACAACAAAAAAAGTGTTTTTTTACAAAAAGGCCTTTGATCAAAAGATCTGACTGCTCAAAAGAATAGAGATTTAAACAACAAGAGTCAGTTTGTTCCATGTATGACCTGAACTAATGCTATATGAATGCTGTCACCTATTAAAAAGTACTTCTGTACTCAATGTGATAAAATTACAAAAAGAACATCCTCAAAAACAGTGTAAGGCATCTGACAATTTACCTTAGTCAATTGTTTAATTCATTTTTAAAAGTTGACAGGTTGAGCTACTTATGTTGGCTGATCTAGGTTTATCTGTGAATAAAAGCCTAAATTAAATCTGTTCATCATATAAAGCAATCATGTCCCTTCAGCAGACTTTAAACTGCTCAATTCATATGGATTTGTTTTTTGATCTATTTACAAATGTTTTATAGGGTCAAGAGTAAAATGACAAATTTTCATTTTAGGGTGAATTAGCCCTGTAAGTAAGAGACTGAAAAATACATTGTTTTTTCTTTCTACTAAACTGCTTTTGTAATATCAGGTGAATTAATGCATTCAAATTGGCATTACATTTGGTATACATATTACATACTTGTATAACAAAAGCAGAATCATACATTGTGTGAACTAACAAGTGAAAAACAGTTATAAAAATTCTTAATTGCCTTCTCTGTATTTTTATTTCTGCCCTAGGTTCTGTCAAGAGCACTGGACCAGTGCATGACACGAACTAAAAGAGGGTTACTTTTATCTTTGTTGCCTAATATACACATTATTAGTGTCAAACTTAGCCATTCAAACTTAGGTTAGTGATACTCAAGTGTAGTGCTGTCAAATGGGCCTAATGGACAGAGTTGGACTTGTAACCCGAAGGTCATGGGTTCGAGTCTCAGGTCCGGCAGGGATTGTAGGTGGGGGGAGTGAATAACACAACCTCTCTCCACCCTCAATACCACGACTGAGGTGAGACCCTTCAGCAAGGCACCGAACCCCCAACTGCTCCCCGGGCGCCGCAGCAATGGCTGCCCACTGCTCCGGGTGTGTGTTCACTTCTGTGTGTACACTTGAATGGGTTAAATGCAGAGCACAAATTCAGAGTATGGGTCACCATACTTGGCCACACACCACTTCCCTTTCCCCCTTTTTTTTTTGATTAATCGCATCCAAAATAAAAGTTTGTTTACATAATGTGTGTGTCTACTGTGTATATTTATTATGTATGTATGTGTGTGTATATACACAAACACATGCATGTATATATTTAAGAAAACTATGTTTATGTTTATATTAAATATATTTATATTTTATATCAAATATAAGAATATGAATATATAAATGTATAAACGTAAATATTTTCAAAATATATACTTATTTACTTATATATTCATAAAATACACCGTGCATTTATAATGTAAACAATTTTTTTTATTTGGGATGCGATTAATCGTTTGACAGCACTACTCAAGTGCATTTAGATTTGCCCATCCAAAACAAAAAAGTAGCATGAATTTAATTTCCGATGGAAAATAACGTAATATCTGTGTGAGAACACATACATTTTGAATAAATTGTCATTTGTGTTGTATGAGACGCATAGCACTGCTGTATGATGTACATGTAGTTATTCATTAGGCCTATATGCTTCAGGATTGGTGCTGGACACGTTCCTCATGGTAAAATCACAGGAAGATGATGCTCTGACAGTATTAATTATGAATCTACCATGCAATTTCAGCTGAGAAAAACCTGAGTAATCGTTCTAACCAGCTGCTGAGTGTGGTGATTTTAAAAAGACAAGTCACATGCAACATTTATGGTTATTTTGTGGTGCCTTTCATGCTTTTTGAAGCATGAAATCACAGGTCATCACTGCATTGGAATCGGTGAGCAGCACATTCTTTAAAACTTCTCCTTTCGCACTCCATGAAAGAAAGTCAATCAGGTTTAGTTTGACATGAGAGTGAGTAAAACGTGAAATATTCCTCAAAACTACTCCTGAATGCCTGAGAGATCTTTATATTCAAAAAACATGAAAACATTAAAGCAAAAAGTCCAAACCCAGCATTAGATCTAAAGCAATTAGATCTTTTTGAACTCATCTGTGCCCTCTTATCCAGCTCGTTATGCCTGTTTGCCACTCTGTCCGACAGGTGTTAATAGTAATCCAACACCCGTGTTTAGATGTGTGTCCAAACACAACAAAACAACGGGTAGAGCTTATCACTAGGAATAGCAGAAACACCCTTAAGACTGTTTGAACACAGGTGGAGTCTACTGAAGTCGGACCACATTTCCACCTGTGGCCAAGAGCAGACTCGAATAATGGGGATGCCTGGAGACAAGCAGAGACCTAGGGTGATTTATTTTTGTTCTGTCAGTTGCTGAGAGTTTAGATTTAGAGGAGGAATGAAATATTCGCTAAAACAAAAGCTTTGTTTTATTACATGGCAAAACTATTATTTACCAGATCAAAGCTGAGCAGACAGCTCTTTTCAGCTCAGAATTTTTCATCAGAATAACACCGCTTCAAGAAGGATGAGAAACACTGTGGATTAGTGGCTTATTTAAATTGCCACCACATAAAATGCACAAAAATCTTTACATTTGAGATGGATATATTTTTCTTCAGGAAGGCAAGCTCATTAACTGAGGGAAAGATTATTATAGAATAATTTGCTACATGTGCATAAATGTCTTGCGACCTTTTCACAACCAGTCATGTGACTGAATAATTCTCTCAGAGTAAAAAAATGTTTAAATCATCATCAGCACCTAAAACGATGCTATTGTGAATCCAAACTGCCAGAGCCAAAGCCTGCCATTAAAAAGACTGTCTAGTATGATCCTCTAGGATGACAGAGATGGATTCAGGAAAGTTAATGGACAGTCACTTTGTCATGGGTTCATTGATCATGTTTATGCCATTCAGTGGCTTTCAGCGATGAACTGAATGAGGATTTTATTACTGCTTCCAGCAGAAGAGTCTATGTGAATATAAAAATCATGTATTTGCAAATAAAAATGTAAAGACATAAAACAATATGCAAACTATACATTAATAACACAAAATGTATCATGTTTTTAGGCGAGTACAAATGTCAGCAGAGTAATTAAAAATGGTTACTATACTGAGAAATAGGACAAAACCAGCAATGGTTGTTGTGTTGTAACTAATGGTTCAATGTTTCTCGTGGGTTATAGTCATACAACCACCCACTCCTTCTCCCCTCATTCCTAGTAATAACACCCATCACCATTCTCGTGGAAATCCAGTAGTCAGCACCAGTGTAGATAAGCGCTGCTGCCAGCACAGGGAATCATTTATAGAGCACCAAATGAAGAGGTTTATGCCTCCAGGGAAACCACTAGTTTTCACAGGAGTAGCCCAACCACACATTTACATTGGGTCATTTTTCCTTCATAGGACGCAGTGTTTGTACTCAAAAGCTTTGTGATGATCTGTTAGATTGCGATTAGGAAGGCTGGGTCGTTTAACGTTACGTTATTATTAATAATAATAATAATAGTTATAAATATTGATTATGATATTTTCCCTTTAAATATAATGGACAGGCAACCGCCAATTTGGCCCTCTTTAGGCAGGTTGAACTTAATATTAAGATTATTATTAAAGACATCTCTGATGCGACTAAATGCATCCAGGGTCACACATAATGAAATGATTCAGATTCAAATCGAACACAAAATTGAATATACAGCCTGTTAGATGTTGCCGGCAGGCTAACTGAGCTTTGTTACCAAACGAGCACATCTTCAATAACGCGACGTCTAAACATCTAACAAACCAAGAATCATATTTTAAAGAAGGGTTCAAGGTGGTCACAATGTGATGGATTGGTATCGATCATAAGAGATGCGTTTAGCCAGCGCTCTTATGAAGGATTGTCGAGCTAATGTAGAGCAATCAAAGCCCTTGATCCGTCTACAAAAACAAGCTCACATTAGCTTAGCCAGTTAGCCGCCTAAAGTAGGTTAACGCGACCATGGCAAAATAATCAGACAAATTAATTAACAGCACGCTACACGGTCCAGCACTTGATCTTTTATTAGTCTACTAATATCACATTTACTGGGATTGTCGTGTGATGTCATTGAATGATACTCACTGCCTAGCTTCAGGTTTCCGAAACCAGACGAACTCCCGCCTGAGGCCTGCGCGCCCCCCGTCTTTCCTGAAGAGCTTCCACCGGCGACAGCTGATCCGGCGGCGGCTGCAGCGGCTCCCGGGACCCCCGGCGGCTCAGCAAACGAGCTAGTCCTGGGCCGCCCGCTGCCGCTCATTTCGGGTTGCAAGTGTGCCAGAGCGGGGGTAAACTGTGCCCGTAGACTGGCCCAGGCGCGTAGTGGATGTCAATTTAAACTATAATAATCGTTAAAAAAATATATTAAGATTGCTGAACTATTCTATCAATCGCAAACTGTGCGCCTCCTCTTTCTTTCTCTGTGGCTGGGCAACTAGAGCTGACGCACAGCGACGCTCTATGCGCATTGCTTTCTGGGTAATGAAGTTCAATAACGCTCTCACGTGCATAGATTCTGCAGCATAAGAATGAACTTTTCTTTCTTTTTTTCATGCCAAGGACTCATAAATAAAAATGCAAAATCCTTTTTTGTCTTACCAATAAAAACTGTGGCCGTCAATGGAATAACATACTTGAGCCTTTAGAAAGCAGAATGTTTGACAAGCCATGCATTACATAACCTAATGGCGTAACATAATACAGTTAATAAATAGATAAATCAATATATAAATATCGAAATGATTGCTTTGACTTCAGATGAAAAGTATCACATTTGTTGTCGATTAAAATCCCTCGTTTTACAAAAATGTTTAAATGGGCAAATTGTCCATTTACATAGAAGTCAAACAGTTGTTTCCTCCTTAATGAGTTCAGGAATGATCTGAAATGTTTTAGTAGCAGTGTCTATTATTTGAGGGACTAATCATATACATTTAATGAACAATTAATAATAAATACTTAACAATAAACACATATTGTGTTTTGAGATGTTTTATTATTAATTTATTGGCGGTTTAGGACCTTTCCATCAGAAGATGTAGCCTCGCATTCACATACTCTAGCATCCAAATATGCTTCAATCAGTAGACTTGTTCATCGCAAGAGCTAGAGTTTGACAGACAGATTTTCTAGCCAATCAGCGCCTTGCACAAGCCGCTCGCGAACCCCCATGGGGCGGGGCAGCATGCACAGAGCAAGGAACAGAGGCTAGGCAAACGGTACATTTCCACATCCACGATCTCTTTACGTCAAAATATTTAACAAACAGTGCGTTGCACTGAATAATACTGGTTTGCTGCGGTGAGAAACGCATTGTGAACACCGGAACGCTTCCGCGGGGCCGACAAGCGCTGCACGAGGGATCACCCAGCTGCAGCGCGCGAGGAGAGGCTCGGAAACGGCTGGGGAAAGAAGGCCTCCCTTCAGCGCTCTTAGACCTGCGGAGAAAAGTGAAGAGCGCCGCCTGACGACCGCCGTACAGCGGGGTGGCTCGCTCAGGAGACAGCGGTGCGGTCCATAAGCTCTGGCAAAATCCGAAGAGCGCCACCAACTGCTCGCCACAAGGTAAACCGCTCGTTTGAAACCCGCTAAATGCTACCGATTCCTCCGCGACTAGTGCTAGAAGTTTTGCATGATTTTTAGGTTGCTTTAAACACCTGTATCTGTACCGCATTTGTAATGTTCGTAATATTTTTCTGATTTATTGATGAAGCGAAATTACTGAATTGTGGGCTTTTTGAATTACGGAGATGCCATATGTTATGCACGGACTTGATGTTAAAATCCACATTGTGCGCATTATTATATTTAAATATCATAGGCGAGCTGATTTAATAAATGTTTTCATAAGTATATGATATGATGGCAGTCACTTCATGTGTTTACAAAAAGCAGGGATGCAGCTCTGAAACCAAATAAAAAAGATATTTAAAAAATAATAGAAATATTCCTGTGTACACACACACACACATACATACATACATACATGCATACATATAATATACATATAGGTCCTATATATTATAACTCCATGGTCCCCCTTTGCCCAAGACAATATTCAAACCCTCCTGTCTAGGATATGTATAATAATATATTTTAACATTATAGACCTTTTATTTAAGTGCCTTTTAGCAGATTAATTAGGATTCTGTTAATATAATCTCAAAGTTTAGCTGTTTTAAAAACTAAATGGCACATCAAGATGTTTGACATATTTTGACATATACCTACATTTCACTGCTGGTTATACTCTATAATTGTGTATGTGACAAATAAAAACTCTTGAATCTTGAATCTTTTGTCCAATGTCTTAAAAATGATATAAATTATGTTTGTAATATTTCTATAATTAGTGACCTGTGGGAATCTGGTCCTGAATGACAGGTTATGGAATCTAATATAAAAATGCAAGGCCATACAATTTGTCTGGGAGTCTTCTGAGTCCTGACATATCTGTATCTTATTTATTTCTCATTTTTTTTCAGGTTGTTTTGAGGCTTAGGTACATATCGAGCATAAGAATGCATACTGAACCCAGTGACTGTGACTCATAACCCCAGCTCGGCATCTGCTCTTCAGCACAGCGAGAAACTTTGCATCTTAACCAGTTTAGCACTGTGCAGTTACCATGAGTGAGCAGGAATATGTGGAGCATCAGTACATGTGCAGTGAGTGCCAGCAGCTCTTTAACACGCTGGAGGAAGTGTTGGTGCACCAACAGATCCACACTGGGGCAGAGGGAGACGAGGTCGAGGTCCTGCCGAGCCTTGAGGACTGTGACACTGGGGAGAGTCAGTATCAGTGCCTGGAGTGTGGAGCCATCCTGAGGAACCCAGATGAACTGCTGCTGCATCAAGAGCTGCACATGAGAGAGGCAGGCCAGGGTGAGTGCAGTGTTTAATATGTGTGCTGCTACTGTATGCTTAGTTGGGTGTTTTTGAAAGTGCATGTAATCAGCACATGGATGCTTTATTTTCAGAGCTATGTGAGGTCACAGAGGTGGATGCTGTCGATGCAGAAGTGCCAATCCAGTATCAGTGTTTGGAATGTCTAGCACTCTTTGACACACCTGAGCTGTGGTTGGCTCACAGACAGACACACAATAGAAGCAGCACCCACAGCAGCTTGAACAATGACACAGTGAGTATACACACACACACACACACACACACACACACACACACACACACACACACACACTAATAAACGAGGCTGGGTATCCATGCTGATTCTGATTTGCTCTCAATTTGTTTTGATTAGATTCACATTCATTTGAGAATTTTGCAGTGGCAATGTTCATTTATCTAGGAAAGAAAATAGCTTTCAGCTAATGATCCTTCTGACTTGGTATATTGTAAAAATGTAAAAACATAAAAAATATTTCTTATGTTATTTATATGTAAAGCTACTTTTATAACAATATATACATTTATTATAAAATAAACTCCCATGAAAAAGTATTGAAAAGCTTTAAATGTTTTAATATGGCTTAGGTAAAAATCGAATAATTTCATGTACATTACTGTTACGATGTCTGGGGTTGGTAATGTTTTTTAATGTTTTTCAAAAGTCTTTAATATTCACCAAGGATGCATTGATATCAAAATACAGTAAAAACAGTAATAGGTCCTGTAAAACATTATTACAATGTAAACTAACTGTTTTCTTTTTTTAAATATATTTTAAATTGTAAAAATGTAGTTTTTTTCCTGTGTTGGCAAAGCTGAATTTTTAGCATCATAACCCCAGTTATCGGTGTCACATGATCATTCTAAAATGCTGATTTGCTGCTTTGGAAACTTATTATCATTGTTGAAATTGTTTACAATTTTTGATAAATTTTTCAGGATTCTTTGATTTATAGAAAGTTCAAAACAACAGCTTATTTGAAATATATATTTTTTGTAACAATGTAAAAGTCTATACTATCACTTGATTACATTCAATGCATCCTTGCTGAACAGAAGTATAATACAAATCTTATTTATCCCAAATTTATAAACACTAGTATAGATAAAGGAAAGGAAGGGAAAGGAAAGGACGTGACGTGACGTTTGGCCAAGTATGGTGTCCTATACTTGGAATTTGTGCTCTGCATTTAACCCATCCAAGTGCACACACACAACAGTGAGAAGTGAACAAACACACACACACTGTGAACACACACCCGGAGCAGTGGGCAGCCAGTGCTGCGGTGCCCGGGGAGCAGTTGGGTGTCCGGTGCCTTGTTCAAGGGTCTCACCTCAGTGATGGTATTGAGGGTGGAGAGAGCGTTAGACATTCACTCCCCCCACCTACAAGATACTCCAATCCTCAACCTTCGGGTTACAAGTCCGACTCTCTTTTCATTTAACCTTTATTTAACCAGGCAAGTTAATTAAGAATAAGTTCTTATTTACAATCTAATATCCGCTAATAACTCTTCTCAATAATGTAATAATGCTATCTAATAGAAGAATGTATATCTATTTAAACATCAATTGTTAATATCATCATCATATCATCAAATGTCTACACTGTTATTGCCACAGTGTCTGGTTCTTGAGGTGCTCAACAAACAACTTGCACATACTGCGGAGTAAAATATTAATCTTGTGATCATTTTAGCAGTTTCTAATTTAATTTTGTGTTCTGTTTCAGGAATATGTTCTTCAGGCAGATGGTTCAATCACTCCACTTCAGTTGCTCAATGTTCAAAATCTAGTTCTGGATGAACAGAAGGCAGGCCAGATCCTGACCTTAGCCCAGGTCTGTTTACATGCATACACACAACAAATACATTCTTTAAAGGGGGTTTGTTTTACGCAATGATCTAACTAGGAGTGATGCGATAAAATCTATATTTGATTTCTGTTTCTGTCATAGTGGGTAGTCCTGCCCACTCATTGGTCTAAAATCGTTGGCAATGCGCCTAGTTAAAACATGGTATAAGAGTTTCAGTGTGGACAATGTCCTGGCCTATTTCCGCATTGTTTGCGGATGTTACAGGTCCCATATCTCCAAACTTACTTTTGTTGCCTTTATTTTTCAGGCTCTTCGAGAACAAGAAAACCCATCTAAAACTGCAGCCCTTCCCAGAACTATGCTAGTGCCAGCCAACGCTTCCCTGCCTGGCTCCACCTCTGCGATGCTCCGCCTGCAGTTCTGCTCTGCCCAAGCGATCGCTGATGGTTCTGCTTCAGCGACTCTCCGCAAAGCTAAACTGCTCGCCCCTCTCTTACCCGCCGATCCTATCCGGCTGGACAATGTGACCACTTTTAACCTCCTCCCTTCATCTGGTCAGGTGAACACGTTAAAAAAGGAAAATGAGGAGATTTTAATTATCCATCCTTATGAGTGTTCCGAGTGTAATCTACTGTTTAGCACACCAGAGGATTTCCTTCAACACCAGGGGGAGCACTTCTTAGGCCAGGACAAAGAGAGTGGGGACACTGGGGTGATGGTGGGGTATGAAGACAGTTCTGGGACTAAGGAAGATGAAGGAAGAAGCGATGGATCCGAAGAGGGGAGCAAAGTTGGCAGAGTTATTGCTGGGAGGCATACATACACTGCCCGCTCCGCTGGTTTGGGTTTGACGCCGCCATCCAGCAATCTTCAGTGTGAGGAGTGCAAAAGAACGTTCACCTCCGCCAATCGGCTTGTGGCGCACCTTCGAGTGCATGAACAAGGAACACACGAGTGCCCAGAGTGTGATAAAGTGTTTAAGAAGTTGGTGTCCCTTCAGACTCACATGCGCACACACTCTGGTGAGGCACGTTTTCTGTGTGTGGACTGCGGACATGGTTTTACCACAGAAATGACTCTTATGATACACAGGTAATAACAAATACAAACTGTATAGTCAAACATCAAAACTTGCTTGTAATTTGGGTTCTCTGTCATCAAAACTCATTTTTCTTTCGCTTTTCCCGCTTTAGGAAATCCCATACATCGGAGCCACTGCACAAATGCCCATTTTGTGCCAAAACTTTCACCAACATGACGAAGTTCTTGTACCATCGTCGCACTCACCGAGTACGTGAGCCAACCACACCAGTCTCTCAGGTAACTTAATGAAGGAAATTAGCTATGCACAACATCAGTATCATACTGTTTATCAGCTAATATATGAGATTACATTTATTGTTAAATGAAGTCATATTGGCCAGTGTTGATATATATTTGCCAGATATTTAATTGTTTATGCTAATTTCCCCTATTATTACATTTAGCTGCCTTTGTCCTGATCAAAGTTAAATTTGATTTACAAATTTAATAACAAAATGGACCTATTATGTACTTTTTTCCTTTAAAAGGGAATTGAATGTGATTGTTTTAAATAAGAATTGTGAGATTAATTCAACCATCTCTGCTTTGCAGTTTGTAGTGGCCCAGCAGTCACCTCTCTCTATCATCCAAAGAGCAAGAGAACGAGAGGCTGCTTGGAGGAAAGAAAGACATGTGGTGACAATTCCTCCTGTGAAAGATGACAGAAAAGAATCCAGTGAGACAGATCCTGTGCTCACTGAAGGTATTGCAGTGGCTTCCCAGTCTCCAGAGCCAACAGAAAATGGGCTTCATTCTGAACCCTCAAACACAGAACAAGCCCAAAATGGAGGGAAAATACTGACAATCGACCCCAACCATTCATCTACTGCCAATGTGGAAGGAGGAGAGGAACCAAATAAACACAGGACTCCTGCTGATGAAGAAGAACCAAAGTTCCCTTGC
This sequence comes from Barbus barbus, assembly GCF_936440315.1. Classification (NCBI taxonomy): domain Eukaryota; kingdom Metazoa; phylum Chordata; class Actinopteri; order Cypriniformes; family Cyprinidae; genus Barbus; species Barbus barbus. The sequence goes on from NC_136749.1 coordinate 13,910,755, forward strand.
TCTATTTGTAAAAAAAGATTCTCCTCACAGGTCCGTGTGTTGCGTCATCGACGAACGACTCATACCACCGAAAGGCGCTTTAAATGCAACATCTGCGGGAAACCGTTCAAGAAGCAGATCCATCTGCGAAACCACCTGCGCACGCACACAGGCGAGCGGCCGTTCCAGTGCAGCGTGTGTGGAAAGACCTTTTCCTCCCTTGCAAATCTATCCCGCCATGGACTCACACACACAGGAGTCCGTCCGTACCGGTGTGACATTTGCCACAAAGCCTTCAGCCAATCGTCAAATCTTCGTCAACACCGTCAGCATCTTCACAGCAACGTGACGCCCTCACCATGTCCAGACTGCTCTGCTACCTTTATCCGTCCTGCTAAACTTGTAGCTCATCGTTTTCTTCACCACCCAGGGTCACCGGCACCTTACCCCTGCCCGCACTGTTCCGAGGGGTTCTTGCGCAAGCGTCAACGAGACCTTCATTGCCTGGAGGAGCATCCCAACTTGACTCAACCACACAGTATCTCCCAGGACTCCCAGGTTAGTTGTCAGCAGGGCTCGATGGATAATACAGAGCAACTAAGTGCTCCTTTGATGGCGAAACCTAATCTGGATTGCACTATTTGTGGAAAGCGGTTAAACTCTCCTGCAAATCTCCGCCTGCACCAGCTAAGTCACGGACTTGGGCCCGGCCGGCCTCGAGGCTCAAGCTCCACCACTGGCAAGTCTCATCCCTGTCCGGTCTGTGGAAAACTCTTTGGTTCAACCTCAAGCGTTACGCTACACCAGAGAGTACACACCGGTGAGCGTCCGTATCCTTGCGCGAGCTGCGGAAAACGGTTTCGCCAGAACACGCACCTGCGAGAGCACCTTCGCACACATTCGGGTGAGCGTCCTTTCCGGTGCGAGTTCTGTGATAAGGGTTTTGTGCAGAGCATGCATCTGGCAGAACACCGACGTACACATACGGGTGAGCGGCCGCATGCTTGCGGTGAATGTGGAAAGACCTTCAAGACGGTTTCGAACCTTAGGAACCATCGGAAGACCCACAATCGCACCCAAAAGCAACAAGAGCCAGAACACAGCGCAGAAGCAGTGGCTGCAGAGTCTGAAACAGCAACTGTTGCTGTTGTGGAAGCTTCTGAAATGGACCTGGTACCAGCCTTCTGCCAACAAGAGGTGCAGCTTGGACAACCACAAATAATTCAGATACAAACATCCAACCTGACACAGGTAGGAAACTGTTACTACTGTATTAGAACTAGGAAACGATTTCCAAAAAGAATGGGTTCCAAGGTGTTGGGAATTGAAAATCTATTGCAAAGGTTGGAAAAAAAGGAATTGACTCCTCTTTAGTGGTCTTTGTTTAGTTGAATATAGCTAATCATTTAAATTGCCTCGCGGTCACTCACTGTAGTGATGGACAATCAGTTTCAATTAATTGGTTCAGAAAAATGATTGCAGCCGTTCTTTTACATCATACGTATTTTAACTCAGTATATGAGTATGGTATGTCATGCAGAAATACATATTGCCGATTAAGATGATTAACTTTCATTCACTTAAGTTAACTTTGTAAGAACTTTCTTTGCTAGTTTTGCATATTCATTTTTTGTGCCCAAAATAATGGTTTATGTTTTCCCAATGTTTCAGACTCAGGGAACTCCCACTATCATGTATAACGAGCTTGGAGAGACTATAGCCATCATTGAGACGAGCGGAGACCTGGCAGAGGCCATCGAGCTGTACCACACGGCACTGGAGAGTGGCATCAACATGGAGGCCATCACTGTGGACAACCTGCAGTTAATGTGAGAGAAGTAAAGAACAGTGTAGCATTCCAGTGGCCATCATCTTGGTGATTGAAGATTGTGATTAAAAGAAGATCATAAGTGGGTCAGAACAAGTGCAGAGAGAAAAAAAACAAACAAACAGGGAAAGCAGAGATTGAGAAAGTTCAAGACATTGTAGTCATTTCCATTGAATGTGTGAACAAGCATACCTCAAATAGCCACTCTAGTCCCTCCTTTCAGATATTTTTCAGCCTTATTTTCCATTTTTAAAAATATTTTTGCAAAATAATTTCAGCTAACAATCTTAAGAGAGCTGATTTTAGAGATGCAACTGAGGCTCAAATCTGCGATAGGATGGCTCCTGTTTTGGGACTAGAAATGGACAGTCTGTCTTACTGATGACACAATGACACTCGTTCTGACATTTGGACAGAGCCAGATGGAGGGTAAGAAGGTACAGATCACATCTGTGGACGGTGGAGCAGGATGGTACCACAGGATGGTGTATAATGATTCCAGGTTAACGTTCTGACCTGCAGTTATTGGGAGGAGGTAGTTTAAGGGCACTCACCTGAAGATCAAAACAAGAAAGTGCTCATCATGGACAGACATTATGCGCCATCACTGCAATGGACAAAGAATTCCCATGTATTTCCATCTCTCGGTCTGTACACTGAATGTTTGTAGCATTTTTAATGTTATGATGCTGATTTGGAGAAGTGTTGCAAATAAACAAACAGTTTTCGGTCTCCCTTGTAATTTCTTTGAGAAAGTGGTGTTACAACAGCAACACCCAGCAATCATGATGTCACCTTAAAGGGATAGGGCGTGTTCAAAAAATGAACACTCATTTCTTCACCTTCTCATGTCGTTTTAAACCTGTATGACCTGTAAGTCAATGAGGGCCAAAACAACACTGGACCCCACTGACATTCACTGTATGGACAAAACCACACTGAGATCATTTTGAAAATAACATTTTTGTGATCCAGACAATTTAAGTAAGTGATTATAGAATCATAGAATGTTCTTGAGCGAAAGTAAATCTTTAAATTTGTTCTTTTGTTACATGGAATTAATTTGTTTCTCCATATACTGCAATTGGCTAGAATGTAGAAATGTGATAACTAACCACAATATAATGTTACTAATACTTGCATATGGAAACACCCAATCATTCCTTTATTGTTAATGGTCACATCTAACTTGGTGTACTATTCAGGCATACTCCAACTCAAAACTTCCCACACAAAAATAGATCAGTGAAGTTTTAAAGTTTTGCACTCTGAAAAAAAAAAAATTTAAATGCACATTGTCATCACTCAATCAATATCTAATTAAGAGTTACTTCCTCAGTCTTTTTACTTATAACAAAGAGTCTGTTTCATTCAACATCTATTTATTTGTTTACTGAGAGATACAGTTCAAATTTAAAGCTTATCGGTGTAAAGTCTTTCTTGGGTACGCAAATCAGCAAGACAAGGTAACGCAATAAGAACAGTTTATAACCATATTTCTTTATTTCTCCTTTTGTTATACAATTTCTTGTTACTGGCTTTGTTTCTTCCAACAATGTTTTTATTGATGCTCTTTATTGTGACTCTTACTGTATTTATGTACAACAAAGACCAGTGCTGCAAGAGAAGATCATCTGTGACCTCCCAGTCCCACCTCACAGCCTTAAAGTGATTGAGGAAAAACAATAAAGTGACAGGAGGAGGAATGAGAAAGGGGAGGAATGTAAGTGGCAAATTGAAATAATAAAAAAACATGTACAACTACCAGAAAGATATTTGGAGTGTCTAACAATAAAGGCTTATGTAATTGCTTCCTGGTAAGAAATAAAACATATTTTGAATATCAAGATAAAGCGTTTAAGAGAAAATGTTTAAAAAATAAGGTAAAGGAAGTGCCTCTAGGAGCGAGGGGAGAGGGCAAACTCATCCCTCCGTTTCCGCTAAAGAAAGAGTATATTAATAAGAATACAGTATATAGAGGTTATAAGGATCAGATCCACAAGAACAACAAAGCATTAATAAGAACAGTAATAATGAGATTTTATAACAATGACCTGTAGCATTGCGTGTTGAAAAATCAAGTTTCTCCTCTAAAAAGTTAATAAAATTCTTATAGTAAATTCTTAAGAATATATTCCCAACATTCTCTTTGCTCCGTGCTTCACCAGCTCATGAAAAGTGGAATAAAAAAGGCAGGGAAAGAAATGCTTAAATATGTGGAATCTCTTAATATATGAAAAAACATAAATCAATGGCAATAATGTGCCTGTTGACATCCCTTCCATGACCTTTTTCCTTCATGGCTAGCCAATCAGAGGCTTTGGAATGACTCCAGTTTGACTGACAACCACTAAAGCCAATCATAGGACGAAAGGTTTACGAATGGCAGCGCAAAGTCTCTCGCCAAAGGTTTTCAGTGCCTTAACAAAGCTCTCTGTGAAAAGTCTTTAAAAATTAAAACACCACAGAAGAAAAAAAAAAAAAAATCAAAAATAAAAGTCCAACAAGTCTTCATTATCACAAACTCAGCCAATGGAGGCCCGCCTCGCAATGACTGGCAGTAACCCACAAACCAATAATAAAAAAAACACCTGTGGCCAAGCTACGGTCAATCAGGCCGTACGAACACAACTCAGTCTGAAAAGGGATGGGGTGCCCTCACACGTCCTGCCTTTATAAAGGCATCAGCAGCACTGTGACTTCACTGGCGTACAGGACAGGCCCACAGTCCACTTGTTTCAAAGTCCAAAGGAAGCCTAATGACTAAGATAATGTTGTAAATATAAGAGTGTATATTCAAGAGTGTGTGTGTTTATGTAGGCAAGTGTCTGAATGTAAAGTTTTCATAATTCAACATCGCGTAAAATACTGAGAAGTTTCAAAACCCCAAAGTGTTTTGAGGCATCTCCCCTCATCTGCTCCATATACATACAAATTTTGCTCTTGCTTTTTCTCTCTATGTCCTTCGGAGGCGATCATAGCAGAGACAAGACAACAAATGTAAATCATGCAGATGTTGAGGGGAGACATCTGGTCTTCAAGCCATCCATTTTCCCGTCAACCTCATCTGCTGGTGTCCTGTAAATCGCCAGCGCTTCTGGGCTCCTCTGAGCTGTTCTGCTCACCCTCCCGCTCGGCCTCTTTTTCCTGAGGCTCTGCCCCTATAGATACGTCACTGGCCGCCGCTGCCCCAGAAGGTCCCGGCAATGAGGAAACATCTAAAACGCCAACAGATTCCGACGGAGCTGCCGTTTGCATGATCTTTTGCCGGACCTCACGGATCTTGAGCTGTAAACACACCTTAGTGGGGAAGATATCAGCGTATCGTGCCTGGAACGCAGCAGTGGCTTGAGCTATTGATCGAGAGAGGGGCAAAAGGGGGAGAGAAAGAGAGCATTAGATGAAAAAATTCTGAAAGGGTTTTTAATCTAATGCAGGGGTTTTCGGCCTTCATAATCTCAGAATATGTTCCTCTCAGCCAATTTAAAGGTATAGTTCACCCAAAAATGAAAATTTTGTAATTAATTACTCACCCTCATGTCGTTCCAAACCTGTAAGACCTTCGTTCATCTTCAGAACACAAATTAAGATATTTTTGATGCATTCCGAGAGCTCTCTGACCTTCCCATAGACAGCAAGGATCCTGACACGATCAAGGCTCGGAAACGTAGCAAGGAGATTGTTAAATAATCCATGTGACATCAGTGGTTCAACCGTAATTTTATGAAGCTACGAGAATACTTTTTGGGCGCAAAGGAAACAAAGTCTCCTCCGCATCACCCTATCCACCCTTTTCTTGCCGTAAAAATGGGCAGGTGGATAGCGCCATTTTGTAGAGTATCACATACATAAACAACGTATGCTGTTCTGTCAGCAGCACCGTACCTGGACACGCTGTTTACGCTTTGATCTGAAACATAGACTGTAAAAACAGATGGACGATGCGTCTCTGCTTTCTTCCACTATAGGAAAGTGAAGCGAATGCACCTCAGTATGGCCGCTGCCATCTTGAGTAAATGTCATTTGTTGCCAGCGTCTGCGCAGTAGTGCCGTGAGGTGGAGCCGCGGTATCAAACTCCCGCCCAAACTCCGGCAGACCCAATCAACCATAACGACACACTCCATTTTCATAGCATCAAATTATTAGCTAAAATCAAACTTATCACAAAAACGAACAATTAGTGAAGTGAAGTGACATTCAGCCAAGTATGGTGACCCATACTCGGAATTTGTGCTCTGCATTTAACCCATCCAACGTGCACACACACAGCAGTGGGGATTTTTAACACACACACACACACACCGTGAACATACACCCGGAGCAGTGGGCAGCCATTTTATGCTGCAGCGCCCGGGGAGCAGTTGGGGGTTTGGTGCCTTGCTCAAGGGCACCTCAGTCGTGGTATTGAGGGTGGAGAGAGCGCTGGACATTCACTCCCCCCACCTACAATCCCTGCCGGCCCGAGACTCGAACCCGCAACCTTTGGATCACGAGTCCAACTCTCTAACCATTAGGCCACGACTTCCCACAATTGAACATATCAGCGTGATAACTACCTTAAATGACAGAAAATTGTATTGGAAGTGTAATTTATTTTTTTATTTTGACTGAAGTCCCATTCGTTTACATGGAGAGGGCGGGGTCTATGACTTGTACTGCAGCCAGCCACCAGGGGGCGATCAAAGAGCCCGCAGCTTCACTTTTCAGGATGAGTGAGACACACCCGATCTGAACGTAAACAACGAATCTGCATGCATACATTGTTTACGTATGTGATACTCTCAAAAATGGCGCCAGGGTGACAAGGAGACAAATTGTTGAATAAAGTATTCTCATAGCTTCGTAAAATTACGGTTGAACCACTGATGTCACATGGATTATTTTAACGATCTCCTTGCTACGTTTCTGAGCCCTGATCGTGTAAGGATCCTTGCTGTCTATGGGAAGGTAAGAGAGCTCTCGGAATGCATCAAAAATATCTTAATTTGTGTTCCAAAGATGAACGAAAGTCTTACAGGTTTGGAACGACATGAGGGTGAGTAATTAATGACAGAATTTTCATTTTTGGGTGAACTATACCTTTAAGGACCAGCAACAAAAATCAGAACAAGATTCTCTTAAGTTATGACTTCAATTTTGTTCTCTTTCTCACACAAAGCCATTGCAAGGCATCAGAAATTTAAATGTTTTACGATGCATTGATGGTCCTTTTTGAAGCTTCAGTCCTTTTTTTTTTTGTAACTGCATGAAAAAGTTGTTCAACAGACATGCTTGGAATGATATGATGGTGAAAAAATTTGATGCTTATATTTAATTTCTTTAATATTGCGAACTATGCATTAGGCCTGGATGATATGGCCAAAAATACAATCACAATATAAATTTACTATAAATGTGGACATACTTTCCACATGTGAGTTTGACAATCAGAATGAATCTAAACTTAAAAAAAAAAATCCCCCCTAAATTCTGTTCCATTTTGCTTTTTGTGTTTTATGATTTATTATAATTTATCAATCAAAAATGGTGTCTAATAAAATGTAACAACAATATAATCAATCTTTTAAAATGCAATCAAATGAAAATATAACAATTCATTTACAATAAAACATTTAAATTAAATTAATAAATAAAAATATGGACTAAAAATCTCTAAATATATTATTATTTAGTAATAGAAGATAAACTAAACTTATTTTGTCAGTTTGTCATGAAGATCTTTGAGTTTCAGTGTGTATTTGATGGTAGATTTTCTCCTAGCGAAGTGACTCGGAACTGCTAGATAAGAGGTGGTTTCTTTTGATCATAAATAAAATAAATAGTTTATGATAGCTAGATTTAGAAATACATTTGAAACATTCATATTATAGATGTAATTTATTTTTTTTACTATAAAATACATTTTATATTTTAAGATTCCTTTAGTCTTGCATCTCTCCAAGGACCCCCGGTTGAATGAATGAATAGTGTTAGGCTGATAGCATCCATTTTGGTTAAGATTTGTGCTGTGATTGGTTTGTACTTCATTTTACTTCTGTGCTGTCTGTAGGCTGTGTGGGTGGTACAGTAAAAGTGTGTGCGTTACCTGAGGGGAAGAAGCCATGCTCCTGGAATAGCTGCATGACAAGAGCTCTCCTCTGATCAAGAGTTCTCCTGAGAGAGGAGTACGGCACCTTTTCAAACTCCAGCTCCCCCAGAATATCCTCTCCATCTGCACCAGATAGAGAGAGAATTATAATGTTGTTGAATCAGGATAATATAGGCTGCAGAATGATGATGGTTTTGTGGGTGGTGAAGTATTACCTGGCCTATCAAAGGTGAAAATCTCCCCCTCACACTTTGCAGCGCTTTTAGGTGTGTTTGGCTCTGAACTGCAGCTAGATCTGCGGCGACTTTTCCTTTTTGGAGAGATGGGATCTTCTGTGGATGAGTCCAGGTCTGTGGAAAGGAGGATTGAGGGCTAGTTGATTTGTGATTTGATAGACATGAACAAATGAACTGACTCAGCTATAGTTAGATTTCACATTCAGTTGTTAGAGAGGTCTGAATCTTACTCTCACCAGTGGAGTTTTTCCTCTTCCTGCGGTAGCTGCCCAGTATGGCTCGTGGGGAGGTGGCCAGACTCTGCAGGGTTGGAGAGGGCAGAACCTCCTCTGGACGGAATTCTGGCAGCTCTGCAAAGCGCTCCTCAAAGTACACCTCTGACAGGACCCTGCACACATCACCAATCACAAGATTTTGACTACTCTATACATGCAGTGGGGTCCAATTTTTTTTTTCCCCCATTTAAACCTGGAAATAAATAGGAATGCAGTTGGTAACACTTTATTTTAAGGTCCGATTCGCACAAGTTGCTTATTAGTATGCATGTTACTAGCATATTGGTTTATTAGTACTTATAAAGCACATATTAATGCCTTATTCTGCATGACCATATTTTAGATCCCTTAATCTGACCCAATAACTAGGCTTAAGAACTACCTTACTAACCATTAATAAACAGCAAATTAGGATCTTATTAAGGCAAAAATCATAGTTTGTAGTTAGTAAAAAGTAAGAATTGGTCCCAGAACTAAAGTGTGACCATGCAATTAATTAATTTGTTAAAATATTTTTTTCCAAGTCACTAATCAAATGAGCACTTTGAGACACTTATCATAGGAAATTCATTAAAATTTGTAATTTCTTATGACAATATAAACTCTTATGATAATATAATTCGTAATGACAAAAATGCAATGCAAAATTCTTTTCTAATTAGGATTTTCCCTAATTAGAAATGTGGCATTTACGCTTGTTGAGAGAATTTCCATGAAATCCAGTCTTTTCAATAGGAATCTATATGATTTGTAATTTGTTGTGAGGGTGCATCGTGTTCAAGATAGTCAAATGAATTTGCTACATTGAACAACAGAAAGCTGCATGGTTTGAAAGTGACCTTACTTGAAATTGGACCTTTAGCTTGCAAAATATCACCTGGCCTTTTGAACTCCAATTAAGAAAGTAATAACTAGTGGTCGGCCAAAATTGTTTTTTTGACAGCTGATGCTGATATAAAGATGATATATATGATTTTAATAATAATTTGTAATTATAATATTAATTTATTTTAATTAGCATTTAAGATTTTTTTTTTTTTTAATGAATTAAAAAATAAATATACTTTAGATGACAACTTGATTCTGTAATCCTATTACAGTATTTTTCACAAATAAAACAAAAAAAATTATAAATAAAAAGGAAGTAAACACTGTAAACAATCGGGCACTCAGTAATCCAGCAAGTTTGTGTGCATTGGGAATCATAGTTTTTCAAATAAAGCCAAGGTAACACTCATTTTACATACAGCACAGTGAAAATGACATGAATATGACAGTGAGCAAAAGTATACAGTGCAGCATAGTTTGAAATGACGAGTTTAAAGTTTGTGCATCTCCTGTGAAGCTGAACTCTCCTTTCCACATTCAACTCAGACTGACCGTCACGCAGATAACACACGATCATGCAAGATACAAATGCACACAGAAGATCTCACTGCTGGATTTGAAGAAGTCTGCAAGGTCTAAATGTTTTAGAATTCAAAGATTTGTTTAAATGGCATAAATGCTGAATGCTGACATTAAAAGAAAGTATTATAATGTTTGTTTTCTATTACTAAAAATATAAAAGCAATCATTGTAATACTTGTTGTATACCTTTTAATTATTTTGTTTAACAGTTCCATCTGATTATAATAATTATTAGACAGACTTCGATCCGTATCAGACAGAACTGTTAAACAATGAAGAGAGAGAATGTGAGTGCTGTGTGCTGAGGCACTGCCCATCTCAGAGCTGTGCAAATAAAAGTCTCGAATTCACTGGCCTAACTGAAAAACATATCGCCCGATGCAGATATTAAAAAAATAGCATATATCGGCCGATATATCAGCCATGGTAATATATCGGTCAACCACTAGTAATTACTACCAACATATGGTGAATATGAAGCTGGAAATAAATCTTAGTACCAATGATGCCATATTTTATGAAACATACTTGTCAACAGAATCGAACGGTCGTTTGAGTGGTGGGGGCCGGGCCTTGACTTTTTTAGGTGGTGCATCTTTATCACCATGAGACTGAGGCACAGCAGGATCTGATCCAGAGGGAGGAGGTAATGGAGAAGAAGGGTGGGAATCCTTCCATTCAGCCTGGGTAGAGCAAAAAAATGAGCGAGTGAGCTTTTTTTTCTTTTTTTTTGCCCTTATACACATTCACTTTATGTAGTGTTACTTTTCATACATGATATAAAATAATATCATATATATATAAAAAAAAAAAAAAATTATTCTGATTAAAATGTAACTGACAGCCAGGATAACGACGCTAACCTCCTTAGCATTTGCTTCTTTGCAACGGCCACTAGGCGTAGCACTCTCCGCTACTGAGTGGGCGGGGGCTTCTGCGGATCCCTCCTCCGGTGGGAAGGTTGCAGGCGAGCTCGTCTCAGCTGCCTTGTCTACCTCAAATGAGAACCGACTACTGCTCTCTTTGTCCTTCTCTCGCTCTCTCTCTTTCTCTCGGTCCCTCTCCTTTTCTCGTTCTTTGCCTCTCCCTCCTCCATCATAACTGCCCACTGGGATGTTGGCCACTGTGGCTTTCACTTTCTGAGGAGGCCTTGGTGTGATCAGTTTGGGTGTCCCTGGAGCACTTCCTGTTGAAAGAGAAAAGAGGGACTGTGTTTAGTCTCAAAGAAATCACCACTGGGCAGAATCATGAAAACAGGTGGATGATAAAATCTATGGTACCGGAATGGGAGATTTGAGCAGGGCTTCCAGGCTGCAGTGTCACTGAGGTGCCCGGTGGGGGGGCAACTGAACTGCTGCTGCTTTTACTCGGGACCGGGAACTGTTTGTCAGGCTGTGATAGTGAAACCTTCTCAGCCTGTCTCTCAGAGGACTGTGTGTAGACCTGACTGTCCATGTGCTGCCTGTCCAGTATTCTTTCCTGGTGCAACTGTCGCTCAGAGTGTGTGGATATGTTCCCCTGCCTGTCCGAGGTTACAGAGGTCATGGAGGTTGTCGTGGTGTGTTTAGGAAGGATGTGTGGAGATGTGGAAGGATGTGTGGAGAGGCTAGAGGAACTGGACACTGTGTACACCACACTGGGTGACACCGCTGCCATAGACATGGACACCACACCAGTTGCCAAGGTCACATTTGTAGGGGTGTAAATGGCGGTGATGGCAGGAGCGTGAGGGGCGCTGAGAGACTGGGCCGGGGCCAACAGCGATGGCTGACCTGGTGAAACAGTAGATAACAGCAATGCAACATTTTTCAAACACCCAAAATGCAAACTAACACACAAATTAGCAAAATGTATTCGTTTATTTTTAATTAGGGGTGGGATATGACCAAAATCTTATATCACAATAGGAGTACATTTATTTCACGGTAACATAGGGCTGCACGATAAATCGGAATGAAATCGCAATAAGGGAAAAGCTGTGATAGTCATGCGCATCTTGTCAGTGAAGCACGGTTCTGAGATCAATAGTAAATCTCCATCCAAAGGCAAGAGGGCTCTCTTGCACGGAAACTCAATATACATCCCACAGAAGAAATACAGTAAATCCCTATAGCGGTAGCTGAATAAACAGAAGATTTAACTGCTTTCATTGATTCAACGTGACTAAGTTCACACTGCACGATTTTAGCCCTGATTTTCCCTCACCATCAGGTTTTACGGAATCGCCGACAAATGCCCGAAATCGGAAGCAAATCGGTGCTTGTTCACACGAGTTACAATCACGCAGTGTGAATTATCAAAGACGCGATCTAAGAGAGTCACAGATGCGTCGCTGACGCACGTGAGATATTTGGCATGCTAAATATCTGGACTTGTCTGCAATTCAAAATCCTGCTGTGTGAGATGAGTTCTGACTGAAACATACATCGGCGATGACCTACAGCCAATGAGAGAACAAGATACAGGGAAGTTCGGGGAGGAACCTTTTTTTTTTTTTAAGCAATTAGCCATGTACTAACATGGCAATATCAGTAAATATTTGCATTAGAAATGATAATTTTCTTATTTTTCATCACTTTGAGGGCTTTTGTAAGAAACAAGCTCATTATAAAATGCACAAACGTTGGTTTTACTTTCAAATACTTAGATTTGTGTATATAAAATTTTCCCAGCAGCAGTATGTTAACAAGAAAGTCATCTTTGTTATTGTTTGCTCGGGGAGGTCTTATAGACCACAATATCAGTGTGGTCTTGCGTTATTTCCTCATCACATCTTGTGTGCTTTTGGTTATAAAACGTAGTTTGCGGACCAGACAGAGTTGTCGTCGATTCTTGCTATTGTAAAGTCATGCAGTGTGTAACCTCCTGTCGCCGATCCATCGTGCAATGTGAACACAGCAGCAACTGAATGCTACCCCAGATAGCCCCCAGATGTAGTGTGAAAACAACGATGATCTTGAAAATCACGCAGTGTGAACTCGGCATAATAAACACAGGACTATTGCAATATAGGATTCCTCTGAGTTCTTTTTATAATTATTATTATAATTTTCATTATAATAAAGTATATAATAATGCAAAGCTAACTGACAGACTATCACTGCTTAGAATACTATGAAAAATGTTGCGTGCCTTATTCTTAAGGCCATTAAGAAGCCACATCATCTCACAGAAGGATTTACTTCAAACACTCGACTGACGTTGTGATGTGAGTTTGGAGTTATGCAAACAGCTGTCATTAATCGCAGAAAAATATCTTCGATTTCATTATCACATGATTAAATCATTTGCGATAATGGACGCAATATTGCGTAGCTTGTCAGTGAACTACGGCTCAGTGCAGTGAATGCTGCTCCATCTGAAAACACATGAAGTAGATTTACTACTGATCCCATAACCGGCTTTACTGACAAGATGTGCATGACTATCGCATTTGATTAATCGTGCAGCCCTACGATAATGATATATTACAATATAGTTTTTAGTTATTTTTGCTTTAAATAAGGTTATTATGATATAAAAAGAATTTTAGTCACCAGTGTCAATATCACAAAAACCTAATACTAGCCTAAATTGAAAGAAAAAAACCCCCAAAAAACTCAAGATCACTGAAGACAAGTAAACAGTCAGCAATTAAATACGAATAGGAAACTAATTACAAACAATAAGACAAAACTACAGTATAACAAATAAGAAATGCTACATACATTGTACAAAGTAATCAAATGTATAAAAACACTGCATATTCTTCACTGTGTAAATTAAATATTTATTTCTTCTTATTAAAGTTATAAAAGTGATTTACTCAAGAGCAGTGAGAGATATTCTCTCTTTTGTTTTTTGATTAACATAAATGACAAACAGCAGGAATATTAGGCTGCTGTCACTTTAAGAGCTGCCCAGATCCAATATACTGTTTCAAATGTGTTTTCTTTCTGAACTGTTTGCTCTCAATTAAGACCTTAATTGCTGTGTTTACAAGGATACTTGCAAAGACGGGAATTTTAACACATACAAGTGTGTGTAATTAACCATTCAAGGCCTATAAAGCGACAAAAATAGCTCCCAACGCTCTGTGAGCACGGTCTTCACGTGTGCACGCTTCTCTGACAGTCTCTCTCAGACAGCACGCGCATATAGCAAAATGAGTTCTCTTTTGCTGCTGATTGCATTTCAACAGCTTAAAATCACTTATTTATAAACCGCAATGGTTAACAACGCATGCAAACGATAAGTTTTCGTGACCACGTAGCACGGCAATGTCACGTGAGTCTGTAACCACGATAGAGATGATAGTCCAAAATCTCTACCGGTTAATCGTGTCTACCAGATTATTGCCCAACCCTTATTTTAAATTATAATTTTTTTCTTTTCAAAATCACAAAAGAAAAACATAATATATAAAACATTATTTTAAATCAACTGACTGCCCTAAATTTTTTAAAGATGTATTAAATTATATTAATTATGTGTCCACTGACCTGCAATCAGTGGCTGCAACAAAGTCTGTCCCGGATGAGCGATCGCTGCAAAGGTCGCCAAGTGTGATGGAACATAAGCAGATCCAGGTGTTGCTGAAGCTGTCTGAGAGGAGGAGCCTGTTGTTGTGGGAACTAATGGCAAAGGAGAAGGAACCCCAGGAGTGGACTGTACATAAGTGATTCTGTGGGAGAAAAGTGATATTTACAGAAACCAGTTTAGACAGCATTTACAAAGAGTGAGAGCAGCCATGCAAGGTTATTCTCCAGTGCTGCAGCACTTGAGGAGTGTAGGAGTTGTTAAAATAAGAGTGGGGGAGATGTTTGTGCGTGTGCGGCTAGGTGAATATAAGTAGGCCTGTGAAAGTGTGCGTTATACCTTGTAGGTGGGGGCGGTAGCAGCATGGTCTGAGACGGGGTAGAGCCTGGGGCGACCACTGTAGCGGTTCCCATATCAACAGAAAACGGGCTCCCAGGTTGCACTGGTCCCGTAGAGGGAAGCTGCGACTGGATGACAGGCATCGGAGCAATCTGAATAATCTAGAAAGGAAACAGGAAGACATGCTAATCAAAAAAGATCACAAATTATAATTATATCTACAAATGAGCCGATTGGTTATTCAGTATCAGTTTGTTAAGCATTTACCATTTGAGATCTCACCTTGCTTCCTGCCTGTCCTCCATTCTGAACAGGAAGAGGAGGGGCTACCAAGGGAAACGGCTGAGAGGGGGCAGGAGCAGCCCTCACTGTTGCCATGGGAACCAGCATCTTGCCCTGCAAAACTGGTGACTGTGTTTGCACTGCAGGAGGAAAAAAAAAAACAAACAGAAAGAACAAAGTGTTTGAAATAATTGGGTCTTGCACAGACTGTCTTACATGGCACAGGACAAAACTATGGCGAACAGCACCTGAACATGATGATGGTTCTGAGCCACAATACAATAAAAAAGACAATCGGCACTTTCACACTACAGACGTTTATGGAAATTGACAGCATTTTTCTGTTTGGAGATCATATGTTAAGAGCCTCAGCAATTTCCTGGGTACCGGTGAAGTTCCATTTTGGTGCTGTGTGAACAAAGCCGGCTGCTATCAAAAATCCTGCCTGGACCAGACAAAAGTGGTGCATCGGAATAAAATCACTAGGCTTATAACTCATATGCGTATAAAGTTGTCTACACTGTAATTGTGAACTGTGGTTTGTCCATAATAGTTTCGATATGCCTATGTGATTTGGCGTTTATATTTCGGTTACTCCAGCCACTTAAAACTCCCCATCGGTCTCAAATAATACGATTTTAGCTGTCAAATTAAGCCCAAAGTATACTGCGTTTTTACACGTTAGGTTATGGACAGCAGATTCCAAAAATGAAGTAATCAGTATTAAAATCAGATTAAATTACAATTATAAAATACTCGTAATCAGACTACAATTACTTTTTTATTGATTACATGATTTCATATTCACACAATAGAAATAAATGATTCATAATTTATTGATTCTCACAAATGTCTCGTGAAATTCTTCCAAATTCTATTAAAAAAACAGCCTACCACATACATGCACTCAGAAAGTCTTCCAGTTTTGTAGACATTCACAAAAAGACCAGTCATTAGTCTGATGGCTACACAGCATTTGAGCACTTGATTTACAAAAATCATTTCAGGTTTAAGTGATTCAACATTAGATCAAATACTTATGAAAGCATTCGGTAACACTTTAGAATAGGGAACACTTATTCCCTATTAACTACGACTTTTCCCTCAGTTAATTCCTAATTTGCTGCTTATTAATAGTTAGTAAGGTAGTTGTTAAGTTTAGGTGTTGGGTAGGATTAGGGATGTAGAATAAGGCATTAATATGTACTTAATTACTACTAATAAATGGCTAATATTCTAGTAATATGCATGCTAATAAGCAACTAGTTAAGAGACCCTAAAGTAAAGTGTTACCAAACATAATTTATTTGAATTAATCACTCAATGTGTTATTTTTAACCATGTATTACTATGTCTTTGGAAGACTTTTGTCTTTCAAAAACATTAAAAAGGCCCAAATTCAGGTTATTTCTTATTTACATGTAATGCAGGATTGTCCAAACTATATATTTACTTGAAGTACCCCCTGAGATTTTAAAGTAAATATTTTATTAATTATCACATTTGCATGTTTATGGTTCTCTGATGTTGGTTAATGGTCACATGACATGCAAGTAAACAAATAAAATGTTTTTAAGTTATTAAGTAAAAATTAAGTTTTATTTTGATGTTATTTTAAAATTTTATTAATACCTTACCATTAAACTCACGAACCCCCTACATTTCATTCACAAGTCCCAGTTAGGGAAACCTTGACAATGTAATGTTTAAGGCACTTCATCTTGTTAGTAACAACGAATGGAACATTTTCTTACTCCTTGTATTTTATCTCAATATGGTACAAGATTATCCTATTTAAATCAATGTGTTAAACGAGTTAGGTCAAAAGTAATCTAAAAGTTAACAAAAAGTAGTCCGATTATATAACCTGCAATGTAATGGACTACATTACTTACTACAATTTGTGTCATGTAATTTGGAATCTACAATTTGTAAGTTATCTACCCAGGTCTGGTGCACACTTTACTGCACATACTAACGCTCATCTCACACATGTGCATTGAATTTTTCTCATTAATTACTTTGTCCAAAGCACTGGCCTAGGCCATTTTCACGACTGAAGACAAAAATAAACAAAAATAAACAATGTTGGTGAGTGTTATACATGCAAATCTTGTATCAGTCATAACATTGAAGAAAATTGACGCAAACACTGGACTATAATGAAAATGTCTAGTGCCAAGTCTAGCGCCTGGGTTTGTGCATGCTATAAAATGGCGTTTACTTTGAAAGGCTATGCATTCAGCACATACGCCAAGTGTTTGCATCAAAACTGCAGTATACTTTTAGTAACTCATTTACAGTGAAGTGGATTTGCTCAATCTAAGCAAAATACATTGCAAAGATTTACTGGCTTTTTCATGCTGATGTAATCTGGCAATTTTATTGCAAGGTAACAGGTAATGTAAAAGTATTATTATGATGACACATATTGGAATAAGTTTTATTAGTCTCTAATGCCTCTTAGTGTGTTATTAAACCGTATGTATCCTCACCTCTGGCTCCTGGGCTGACTACACCCACAGCAGGACTGGAGACGTATCCCGACTGCTTCCCGTTGGCCAACGAGGCGTGAGTGGGCAGAGCTGTAGGTAGGGTGAAGATACTGGTTGGCTGACTGGCCTGGTGAGGGGAGGGGCTCTTGGGATTGTTGGTAGAGAGGGTAGGGAGAATGTACTGGACCTGTGTTATGGGTTTCTGACCTGATGAGGGCGCTATTGAGGCGGAGGGGAGAATGTGCGACTGCAGAATGGGCAGAGGAAGTGGACCATTACTATGAGTAAGCGGGGCCGAGGCTGGGTTTTGTGGAGGAGGTGGGGTGACAAGCTGTACAGCGGGCGGGGCTTGGAATGTGCCTCCCAAAACTAGATTGGTCATCAGTCCCCCTTGAGCTCCTGATGCACTAACAGGATTGGGCGATGATGAGGAATAGTACCCACCCCCTCCAGCAGAAGCTGTTGCTGGGTTTCCTGTGGTTCCAGGTCCAATGAGAAGCTGCGTCTGTGGTGGAGCGGGTTTCCGGTCATGTGGGGACTTGCTGGCAATCGGCACCGGCGTGCTGACCACAGGTCGCACCACATTAGTGACAACAGTGGACGCCACTCTCACCGCTCCTAGCACTGACGACACTCCCCCGGCAGAACTGACCAGGATGGACTGACCCGCAGAGGGCTGGGACACTGATCCTTCACCTTCCCTTCGTTCTCCATCACCTCCCTCCACTGCTCGCTTTCTCTTTGAGGAAATGTCACTAAAGCGCCTGGAAGTGGGGTAGGAGGAGAGAGACACGCTCCGACCGTGACCAGGGCCATAGGACGAGGAGCAAATCACGGGAGCAAAAACTCTCTGATGATGCAAGTGATAAAGCAGCAGAGAAAAGAGGAGAACATAAATTAGCCAAAGACTGCAAACATATGTAATGACACATATCCTTTACCAGTTAATAAATATACTGTGCAATAGCCTTCTGTAAACTTCATTAATAATTAACCTAGGAAAAATGCTAAAGGACCACGAGCAATTTTCTAGTTCTACAGGGAGAAAAGTGTTCTACATTTCGCTGTTTTCTGGGACTATATTCATCAGGGACAGTTCACCAAAAAATTGTCATCATTTACTCACCCCAATGTCATTAAAGATGCCTGTTCACACTCAGAAGAATGTTTGGTGCAAAAAATCAGTGCTATAAACATTTAAATTTGAATGAATGGTTGTTAATGCGTCCGTTCAGACCAACACGGACATTGGTATTCAGTCAATGCAGTGGTTTCTCTCACACTGGAACTAACACTGGTCAACCGATGAGTTTGTTTGATAAAAACTATAGCGAATCCTAAAATCGCTATTTGAAGCATTGTTTGAAGCCACGTAAAAACCTACTGTCAGAGAGTGAGTTTGCATTTACATTTAGCCCCATCTGCCATAAGTGCCACTATCCACAAATGTGTATGGAAACGAGAAGTAGGCCTATTTCTACTAAAGGTCTGTTCACACTAAACATTTACGTTGGTGTGAACAGACCTTTAGTAGGAATAGGCCTACTTCTTGTTTCCATACACACTTGCAGATAGTGATGTATATTGCCAAACTCCAAAAAAGGAAAATACGTAGGCTATATAACTTGTTCTTTATACTCAAAGTCTTTTATAGCCATACAATAGATTTGTGTAAGGAACAGACTGTAATTGCAGTCATTGTTCACTGATACTGAACTCAGAGCTGCAGCTCCCAAATCCCAAATCTCATTTTTAGTATGTTCTCACACACAGCGATCAAGTTAACTTATTTTATTTAAAATGCAAGAACTAACGCCATTTGGCACCAATGATGTCAAAGCTGGTGTGACACGTCCAAAGGTGCCATTTTTTAATTGATCTTGAGCGAGAATGAGATTTGAGAGCTTCAGCAGACTGAGGGTCTATCAGTAAATAACATCCTACATTATGGCTTTATCCTCACATTAAGTGAATGTTGGCCTAAATGTAGAACAAATGTCATCCTCCACTTTCACTGTATGATAAAGCAGAATTTCTGTAATATTTAGTCTTTTATGGTTCTCAGAGCAACATGAGGCTGAGTAAATGATGACAAAATGTTCATTTTCAAGTGAGTTATTCCTTTAAACATTATATTTGTGTATACACAGACAGGCTAACAGATGTCAAATATGCAAGATGATACCTTGCGTTCTGCTTCATCTCCAGATCCATTTTCGCTATCACTGTCTGTCACCCTCTCCTTACACTTCAGGTCAATGGAGCTGCCTGGATATGAGTCATCTGAATGAGACATGCCACACAATAATGACTTACACAATTGCTAATGAATACAAAAGTCTTGATGAAAGAAATGACATAAGCACTTACTAAATTATTTTTGGAAAACTCTTATCAATCTGAGAGCCTTAAATAAGGTCTGACTCACCAATGACATCATCATCCCCCTCTTCTTCACAGATGACCATACGCTCTTCGTCACTCGTCATGTCCTCACTTACCCCCCTCTGTGTCTGAGAGATAGCACCCCGCCCTGCAACCTGACCACCATCACCACACATATAAAAATACAGTAAGAGTTAGTTGAACATGAATCTCTGAAAATGTGTCATATTCACAAGTGTGCGTGTAATACCTGTGCGAGCTCAGCGAGTGCCTGTGGATTGCCTCTCTCGCTCCTCTCCAGATTGTGCATGGCGCTCTGAGAGAAGGCACGAGGACGAGACAATTGACCATGTCCCTCACCTCCAACTCGCTCTGACACGCTCACCATCCCAGGCCCCACACCTTTGAGCTCCATTCCCATTGACACAGATGGAGGCTCTGAATTACATACGAAATAGTACAATTTGATGTTATTTTGTGCATTCACAATGGAAAAACTAACCAACAGACCACAACAATAGAGTGCAAAAATGACGGTCCATTTTTTCTGAGGCCTTAGTTATTGAAGTATATTCCTCATTATTTTTACCACAGGGGTTAAAAAATGTTTTGTGAAAGCCTTACAAGCCATGAACCAAATCAACCAGCTACAAGGAGAATCGCAACATTCAAACTTTTATTTAAAGTGGCAAACTGATGGCTTCAATAAAAGCATATATATTATTGATTAACAACCTAAAGGTTCTGTCCTTAAAAGTTATTGTTAAAAAAACTATTTCCTTATAGAAATGAAATAAAGGGATTTTTACATCTGGAACCCAACTACAGCATGGTATAAAGATGTGTGCGATAGAACTGTCACTTGCCATAACTGCCATTATATCTTACATTTCTTTATCACATTTATACAGCTTTCACTAGGGCTGCACGATAATGGTTAAACATTTAATTATCATTATTTTGCTCAAAAATATGATCACAATTACGAAATCACGATTTCCTTTTTTTTTTTTACATTTCACCAGAATAACTGCACATTCACATAAGCACAAATCATCAACTAACATGGTTTGCTCACAGATTTAGTCACAGCAAACAGCGCAAACAACTGCATGAAAGAAAGCAGACTGTATTACTGTTTATTTTTTAGTAAAATATTTCAATAGAGATCACTAAACTCCAGCTTACATGTATACCAGTGTTTTCAGCTTATCAGCGATTTTTCCATAATACAGAGAGAGCGTGTGCACATGGTTTCCAGGTTGGGAAAAACCACTGGGCAGAAAATTATTTATGAAAAAAAGACTGGGGTATTTAAGCTCTTATCTGGCAAACGCAAACATGAAAGCTTGTGGAGGCCTGTTAGCAATTCAAGATAACGCAAATGCCAAATTAAAATGAAATGTTTTTTGTTTTTTTTAAGATAACCAAATATTGCAGACGATCATTCAAGAGAAGCAGAAATTGTGATCAAGATTAAAATATGATTCATTGTGCAGCCCTACCTTCACACTAAGAGCAAATCTGGTTGTCAACTTTATAAAAATCTTCATAGCCTTAAGAATGAGTAAGAATTAGCCAAAAATAGGCCAATCTACAAACTAATGTTTTGCCAAGTATGGCATTTTTCAATTTATCACTGTCTTGGGGTGTATTCACACTGGTCTTTTTTAATTTGATTGAATTGAACTCGAGTTCGCTTCCCCATTGGTGTGGATCTTTTGGGCAGGTGTGAATACAGCAATCGTACTCGGGTGCGGACCAAACAACTTACAAACGAACTCTGGTACGGTTGAATGGATAAACCAATGAATGGATGACCTTAAGCACACATGTGGTTGTGTTTACAGTTCACTTGCAAAGAGGGCAGTGTAAAAGCAAACTGCACCAAACCAAAAAATAAATAAATAAATCAAGATTGTATTTGGTCCGGACCAAAGCAAGTGAACATGCGGACTTTCCTGGTGTGAATACACCCTTAGATTTTCTTGGAAATATTGATTACAAATTTAAAATGGGAATATTGTTCCATTTTTTTCTTGGAAATACATCTGAAAAAAGGTCTGATTCATCTGATCCATTGTCCTGATTCAGTATGTGTGATCAGATAAGATGTTGTCGGGTTATAAGTCTCGCTCACCTCAGAAAAAGAACTTTTTCTGTCAGCCGTTACACTGTGCTTGTTGCACACATTCTTCAATTGCATGCATACTAATGAGGTGGCCCACGCTGTAAATCACTTCATTATAAAGACAGCTCAAAAGAAAGTATGCAGTATGAGTGCGCAACATTGTAGTTATGTTGATAAATTATGAAATTACCAATAAATCACGTAACTGGAAAAGGTTTTTCATTTTTAGGAATTAGGTCAAGAGAAGACAAGATCTGGTCTTCAAAAATCTTGAAAAAGAGGGGTTGTCTTATATTCAGAACAATACGGTAGTCTTGTCTTCTTATATCTTTGTAAAGAAAAACATTACTGATGCAAAAAAAATAAAAAATAAAAATAAAAATCACCACCTTAAAAGAACCTTGTCGTTCAACCCTGAAGCAAAATCCTTTCAGATATTAAGACTGATAAAATATTGAACCAATTAGATAACAATTACTTAAAAAAAAAATGTGCACAAGTTGTGAAACTATAATCCATGCACATAACACCATATAATCCATCCATAACACTGCCCATAGTGACAATCTGCATTTCTTGTCCTATTCCACACCTGTGGTTTCTGACATGCTCCTTTCGCGGATGTCTTTGCCCCCTGGAACACCACGTCCCTCGCTGCTGGATTTCTTTCTGTCCTTATTACACCATTTCCAGTCAGGATGTGCCTTAAAGTGTGCCTCCTTCACCTGTAAATGAGTGACAAAAACATTTACGGGGGCTGGAAAAACTTAATGGGGGCTATTCAGGTGTCTAAACATTAATATCTGCAAGACAGTTCCAGTTACCTGAAATGCGAGGTCATGGTATTTCTGCTTCTCTTTGGGTCCCAAAGCATACCACCACTCTCCAAGTATCTTGCTGACAGTGCGGTTGTCCTGGTTTGGGTGTCTCTGATGAACCAGGGCACGATGCCGCTTGCTGAAGATCATAAACGCATTCATGGGCCTCCGGATGTGGTCTTTCTCCCTCTGTAAAGTGAAAGGGTAAAAAGGAATGAGTAAATGAGTCTGTGTGAAAGAATGAGGCTTTCACACAAGCATGCACTACCATTCAAAAATTCAGGTCAGCATGAGTTTTTATAAAAATAAATTAATACATTTACTCAGCAAGGACACATTAAATTGACTGAAAGTGGCAGTAAGGACTTATATAACAAATTGTATTTCAAATAAATGTTCTTTCTATTTATCATCTTGAAAGAAAAAGCATTTTATAAAAGCAGTAGGAGTGCATTTTCAACATTAATAATAATAATAATAATAAATGTTAATCATAAGATACTTAATTCAAAAATATTAAAAATCTTATTAAAAAGTATGTGTGTAAACGTACCTTTCCAGGACTGGTTTTGTCATCTTTGGGCAGTGCACTGAGGGACTGAGATCTACGCTTTCCAGGAGACGCAGAAATTGGAGGATCAGGAAGAACACCGGGGAAAAATCTGCACACAAAATTGGCAGTTAATATGAAATAATGAGAAGAATCAATGGGGATCCAGCAGCATCCATTGATTATGCAATCTACCTTTACTAAACACGCACAAACTCTTTCTTGCTTACAACAAGGAACATTACTTCTCACACTTCAAATATCAATACAAAGGAAGCATTTGATCACACCTGCCTATTTTTAACAAGTGTGAGGACAACACACCATCATCATATTAATTGCATTAAGATGATGTATTACTACTTGCATGCACATGAGTTTAAAGATGGATTTTTCTATTATACATGCACTTTGGTATTTAATAACTATTACACAGTCACGACCGTATAGCTACTGTGGCCCAAAACAGGCTCAAAAGATCCACCAATTTCACTCTTGCAACCCTCAGGGCTCTTCACTGTGCCGTGAAACAATACAGCAGAATGCACCGAGCCAATTACTGAAAATGTCGATGAGCTACTGCTTTGCAGCCCACCACCAAAACAGAAAGCACAGAGATTTATCATATCTATAATATCCAGTGTACAATATTAAAGGGATGGATGCTTTGCAAATGTCAATAACACCTTAATGTGAAGATAATACAATAAACTTAATGGATAAAGCACATTTAGCAGGAACTGTACTAGTTGACTTGATTATAAAGTGAGCAGAATTTTATATGTGATTCATAAGGGAGAGGGAAAACAAGTGAGAGAAGTGTATTCAGATGACAGTTCATTAATGTAGACTGCCTCTGGTTTTCTGCTGTCATTCAAATACAGACACAGGAGAAAGAGGAATGCTTTTGTTATCTCTTTCTTTGTGGTGTCATTATGCAGCTCTTTCCACACACAGGAACACCAGCAACAAAACACATTCAAACAGAATGACGCATCTCACACACACTAGACCACTCACGGATCATCCACGTCACTTTCTGTTTCACTGTCAGGTCTCTCTCGCTCCGCATCTTTCTCTCTCTCTGGGTGCAGTTCGTCAGCGGAGGGAGTGGAGTGCGAGGAAGGGTTAGGTGCCCCCTCTATAATCTCCTTCAGCACTGACCCGCTCTGAGACTCTGAAAGTGAAAGACAGGTTTTTCATTACAGCATCTTTAATGAATCCCTCCAATCTGGCAACCTCTGAGGTCAATCGTTGCACTGGGTAATGGCTAAATTACAGCAGCTAGAGTTACAGAGAGTCACTGCAGATGTGACAGGAGAGGCCAAATACATAACAGCGTCCGGACTATCCCAGGAAACATGCTTCCACATTATTTTAAATAGACCATAATTATTTTTTTAATAATCTCAAAAAGGTTGACAAACACATTTTAGCTCATTTTAGAATCAGACAATGGCTGTATGCACTAAATTACCTTTCTTCAGAGAAACTGTCTGCGGATGACTGACAGTTTGTTGGCCCTCACCAGGTTGAGCCGATGGATCTGATTGGGTGGGTGCCAGGAAAGGGACCAATGAATGCCAAGGAAACACTTGAACCGATCTGGGCTCAACATTAGTCCACACTACAGGAGAAAATAAAAGAGCATTCATTAAGTCCAGTAATAACAGCAAGCAATAAAATCATATCAACACCCAAATCACAGCCTGATGAGCCAAATAAATGGATGCATATACACATAATAATATTATACCACTGGACAACTGTAATATACAGTTGTCTCAGTAATTATGTATGGTTTTGATTATATTTACACATTTCAGTATCACTCTCTATGATACCAAAATAAGTACTAAAATGTACAAACGGCAATAATATAGACAAAATGAGGGAGGTGATCAAGGATAAAAGACCAAAACATCTAACACCGTTAACAGTAACCTTATTTACATAAATATTTGAATATTATAAGAGAAAACTCATGTTGCTGCAGCAGCACAATATTGTTTCACATTACAAAAACAGATTAAATAAGACAGACTGTCATGAATACAGTAAGAGCATGAACATATTGTTCCCGACTGATATTAAGCGCCAAACAATCACTTCCAAAATAATATGATTCAGGAACAGGCTGTTCATGCTGTTATTTTCTGCTGCAGTTAGAACTACACAGACACGATTTTCAGCTGCAAAAGTCCTGCTATAAAGAAAAACAACATCAGACACGTTGAGTAATAATGACTGACCAAACATGCTGAGTCCTTGGCGAAGATACTGCGGGCTTTCCGATGAAAACATGGTCGAGTAAGAGGCTTGAAATACTTTTTTTTTTTTTTTTTTACAGGAAAAACTTCACAAACATGTAATATTAAATAGAGGTACTTATTCAAACGTTCATCTGATATAAAGTAAAACAAGTCCTCTTGCGATTAAAAATTAAATATCCACATGATGCTTTTCCCAGACAGGTGATGTTGAGTCCAGCGATGAAAATAAGCGGCCAGCATCCGTCTACTGGAGTTTTTTCACGTTGGTACCAAATGTTCTTGGTAATGACATGCCGTCGTTCACACTAATCTTTAGTCCTTATGTATTCTCTGATTTACTGGCTCAGACACCGGATCATATTGTAGTAAAATGATGACAGCGTGCTATCAGGTACCGCACAGAAGAGAGTAAAGCGCTGTTCCACCTTCAGAAACGCGCAGATTATAACAAATGGCGATCTTGGCGTTAAAACACTGTCTTGAGCACAATTACCGTACGAATATGCACACTGTTGAGGTTCGAAATGCGGAAACGGATTTGGTTTTATTTGGATGATGTATTTTATTTTGGTCCTGTTTGCCCCCTCCTCGTCTGAGCTTGTTTACATTGACAGATAGCTGCGGGGATGAAGGGGTTAAGTAGGCCTCTCGGTCATCCTCGGGCTAGAGTAGTGCAACAGTCCGCGACCTGAGCTCACCTCTGCCCAGGGGGATTTACATGTACAATATCACGATTAATAACTAGTTTGGCAATAAAAAAGTATTAAATACGGTTATAAAAATAAAAGAGCACTGCAGGCATCAAATAAGCAATGCATAAAACGTGGAAACGGTTGTTTCAGTAAATCGTCGTGAAAATGGGAAGCCCAAATCTGCCAGATTAGCAGGTTAGCATGGTCATGGTGCTACTACACCCGCAGTACGAGCGTAATTGATTATTTGGGTTGCGAAACACAACGGAAGCGATCTTTTATTAAAAAGATTAACCAATATCCATCAGTCAGGGAAATGATACGTATCAAATGCTTAGTAATAAAAGGCCACATGTAATACACATCTGTCTTTTTCACGTGGTCACTATTATTCTCTCTGCTCGTCACTGCAGATCCACATCCTGTTTCACATCTGATCTAAATGCATCAGTTTGGCCTCAATCTCTGATTGACAAACGCATAATTACACCCTGCCCAGGACACAAGCAGTAACCGGACTTATTCTGTACTGCCACTTTGGTTTAGAGGCTGCATTTGGGAGATCCGGACCTGGTTTTAGCAGCACAGATCCAGATGAGTCCGTCCCCTCGGGAACGCCCCTGGTCTCGCATCCGCACCGCCGGCCGCTACAACAAAACCTGTCCTCATGTCACGGAGCAAAACTGTACCACTACACGGAAAACACCTAGTATTTAAAAAGGGGAAGAAACGACTGGCTGGCAGAGAGAAACCACCAAAGCCAGGGGTCTCGGGCAAAAAGACAGAGAAAGACGACTGGTTTCGATAGGCAAACAACACCTGTGTTCCAGACCAACAATCATTAGTTACACTGTAGCTGTTCGTTGTAATTACGCGGACGAAGTAATTTATAATTACGCGAGTGAAACACAGAAAAATCCTCGTGTCTTTGAAATGCTCTATATTTTGCTATAAATACTACTTTACCACACACAGCTCTGCTTTTGACTAGATCCAGTATAATAGCAGCATCTCATATTATGTAAAAGAAAACGAAACCCCTGTAGATTGTAGAACCACCCGCTGATCCCTAAACGCAGAAAGCATCGTTTTGTCTTGCTCGCCTCTTAACGCGTTGCCTTTGGAGGGTTTGTTTTGATCTCGTTCGGGCTTTAAAACGACGCACGTTTCGCTTAAACTGGATTCTAGTTGCAGCGACTTCTCGTTTTAAATGCCTGCTCCGACACCCCCTCTCTCGCACACACCCCAGCCCCAAAGAGTCTCATCCAAAAGGCTAACGTTAATCGTGCAGTAAACTCCTCGCCTTCGGCTCTGACACAATCAACAAACTAGTAAGAAACCCACTAAGAGATGACGGTCAAACTCCGCCGTGCCCTAACCCGCTACGGGCAACGGCGGGGAAATACAAAACAGAGAAGAAAAGCTGGACCGAGATGATCCGGCGCAGTGCTGTTGTGATGAAATGACGGGTCTGAAGTGTAATAACAGCCCCTGAAGTCCAGTGCGGTTCTCCTGCAGCAGGGTCACTTTCCGATCCGCGGCGGATGATCACTCGCTCCGTAGGTGTTCGTAGTAAAGACGTCGTTTCTCATAACATCATTCAGTTGGCAACGACTCTTCCCTCGATTTCGCTCTCCTCTCTCGCTTCGCAAACCCGTTCTTTCTTTCTCTTTCCCTCCCTCTTCCTCCTGTTGTATAGTAGACTGCCCTCTTTTGCTCTATCAGCGTGTCAACCTCGCCCAGACCGTGACCCGCCTTTTACTCTTCGAATGCTTTCTCAGATTGGTCTACGACGCAACCTACCGTCAGACAATCCGACGCGCTGATTGGTCGGAGCGTGCGTTGGAATGTCAGTCATATGCAAATCCGGATTTATCTTTCTGAGTCTGACTGGCCGCGGCTAATAAATATTTAACACGCCAGAGAATCTGGGGCATGACTTTATGTGGGCTCTCGTGAAATGTGCTCCCTGTGACGCTGAAGCTGCCGCGCTACTCTAAAGTAAAGAAGCACAGCGTGTCATAACAGGTATTATATATGTTGCGGGGTTTGGTTTATTGTGGGTAATGCCAATGCGTTATTTGCAGGACAGATTAATTAGACTCAAAAGCATGTGACAAATCCTCACATCAGCTGGACAAACGCTCTCCTATCAAAACAGTAGTTAAAAAGTAATGTGGCCATTTTTTTTTTTAAAGAGGGCGCTATAAACACACGTATTACATTTATTTAATAGTACGTTTAAAACAGGCGAGATACGAGATATCCTAAATAAATAAAATTATTTTCCTAAATAAATAAAATTATTTATCCTAAATAAATAATTTTATTTATTTAGGATAAATAAAATTATATTTTATTTATCCACATGAAAGTTAATAAACATATTTTAAGTAATTACAATACATTGAATTTAAATTTGGCAGTACAAATAGCTTTACTAAAATATACTCTAATACAGAGAAGTAAACATCTACTTCCTCACACATTAACCTCATCATCTGCAGTCATTGTGGCAAAATAAGATTAGCATTACAACCAAATGCAAACTGACCTCATTACCAATGCAATAAACTCTACTGTAGCAATACACTACACACATTTTCCACACTCAGTTTAAAGCACTGTAGTAATCATTATACACTTAGTTCCAGTCCTCGAATCTGATTGGCTGAGCTGCGTTTCAAAATTGATGTTTAGTGTAAGTTTCTATCATTCTGCTGGTTTCTGATCATTGAGCTCCAGACCAGAGACTGTTCCAGTACGGTGCTTGGTGACACACAAAGCTTTTTGCTTTGGCTTCTTTTATATAAAGGAACTAAACTGACAGTTTTTGTCTGAAATGTTTATAGAACTGTTGTATAAAAGCAATTGTGCTGACGGTCAGCAGTGATTACTTGCTGCTGATTCATCTCCATGCTGATATTCAGTACTACATTGCTCTTGTTTGTGTGAATTGAACACCTATACTACTTCTCTGGAGTGGTAAGTAAGGGTAAGAGTATGGTTTTAGATTTTAATGCCAAGTGACAATAAAAAGAGAGACAATTTTGTCACTGGGCAGAGGTTTTCTTGGAGACCATAAAGCTGTACATACGTCACAAACATCACACAATAACATTACAGTTATAATCAAAAGCAAATGAAAAGAAAGAAGAAACGTGGGGAAATATTCTTCACATAATATGTTTTACCCCATCTTTTACTATTTGTTTAATGTTACTACCTAACTAAAGCGCAACAAACTTTGTTATGGTTGAGTGCAGTAATATAGGTCAGAGATTAAACTTGGTGACCACTGTTACTGCCATTTTGGACATTGACCAGTGAATCGGCTGATAGTGATTATGTCACAGACAAAGGTGACATTATCAGTGTATACAACTCTCAGGCAGCATGACACGGGCATGCTCACGGTGCCTATGAATGTCAGCGTGGCTGTGTGTAGGTTTAAGTGTGTGTGTGCTGAGTTCAGTGACTGGTTTGTTTGTATGGGGCAGAAGGGTATTGGCCTTGCGCCCAGTATCAGCCAGTCAAGCTACAATGAGAAAGATTTGTGAGAGAAAGAAAAACTGCAGAGAAACTGTAACCGTAAGTGCAGTAACATTTTCCACACAAACACAGTGGCCAAATAATATTACAACATAATATTATTTGAGTAATACCTTCCACACTATGCTTACGCCTGAGGAGTATCCTACACATTACATATATACCAGTACCAAACAGAAAGACACTCAAGAGTGGGTGAAAAAAATTAGTGGTCGTGGAATGTTTGAGAAAAGAGAGGGAAAATGGGTGGGAAGGGGAAAGTGTGCAAATCAGGTGAATAAAAATAGAACAAGAGTCATTCTATGGAGAGGAGGGAGTTGTGAAAGTTGTGAAAACAGGCCCTCGCTCGCTGTATGTGGGAAGATGGTAATCGAACGACAGGAAAGGAGAGACAAAATATTTATAAATAGAATGGATGATAGAAAACTTGATAATGCGGGAACACATATTTACGTACTCTAAACTGATGTACTGAAATCTACGCAAATCAAACTGAAGTAAGGATGGGTTATCAAGAGACGTTGCTCCTCTATATAACACAATGTCAGAGCAGTGGGAGGGGCTACTCACTCTCTCAGCCACTGAGCTTGCGCTGAGCTCCTGGCAACAGCCAATGAGGTGAAGCCAAGAGCCTCCTGCCCTGACTATGATTATAGTAAACAAGTTCTTAACTCTTTCCTGGCTGATTCCATTGAGAATGACACATGGGCAAAATATAACATCACTCACTACTTTTAAATTTAGTAATATGGACATACCTAAATACATGAAAATGCCAGTAAAATATCTCAAATCAGCAATTAGTTGGCCATGAGCAACACTTCTCACATGCAGAGATTAGTACAGCTCTGTATGTTTGAGGGTTAATAGTGTAAGAGCCCCATGCTCCAAAACCCTTCTGTTCCTCCTATCCAATCATTGTGTTTTAATCACACAAAAACAATCTCAAAAAGCCCACTCCCTGTTTCCATGGCAACAGCTTTATGGATATTGTTACTCATGCCACTTTTGGTGACCACTGACCATGGCACTATCTCCACACACACACTGGCCTTTTGTAAGATATTTATATCACTGCTGCCATCTGCCAGAACAAGCATTCCAGCTATTTTCCAAAGGACATATGGAGGGGGAAAAGACATGAAAAATGGTGGCTAACCAAAAATCCATCATGTTGGATTAATGTCTGTTGATACACTCACTTATGACATTTTTCCCACGGCTAGGAAAGTCTAATAGACTGGGTGCAGGTCCATGAAAATGTACCACAAATTTTAAAAAAGTAGTTATGAAACTCTACGCAGGTATGTCTCTTTAAAGCCTGCAATGGCACACTCTTCTCACAAGGAGGCAACACTGCTCTATGGGAAAAAAAGCGAAGGCGATCACAGCTTTGGCAGACACAGAATTGAGTGAAGGAGAGATTACAGCTAGAGACCGGGGCTTTTATGTGAATGTATGTGCAACAGTCTTACGAGACTACATTTTTATATCCTGTGATCTCCCTTGACATATAACATAGAAATCAAACATTCGGCGAATACTAGCATGAACTAAAATGTAGAATACAAGGAAAGAAGGCACAAAATATAGCAGTGAAAAAGTAATGTATAAAATGCTGTCTATCCAGGCTGTAGTTTATATAAATGTATACATGTTTGTGTTCATGCAGAAACCTTCTACAAAAAGGGAATGGCAGGCATTCCCGGGAACACTATGATCAGAGAAACAGAGAGACTTCTGCACTGCACCAGAGAGAGAGAAAGACAGAGAGCGAGAAATAGGTGAGGGAAAAACAGTAGAAAAGTCTGACACAAATAAGTGGGTGAATGGGAAAAAAATGAAGAGAATTAAATTGACATGAGTACAGCAATGATGAAAAGGGAGACACCGTTCTACCATATAAGTGCTAAACATTGCAGAGTTAAGACTATACAACAGATGGCGACTCAGAACTCGGCACATAAATGGAAAAGATCATGCCCTATGCGCTATTGAGGCAGAGAACCTTCGGAAACACTGTATCAAATACGGACAAAATTATACTATAGCCCAAAATAAAAACACAGCCTGCAATACATGTAATTAAAGTGATGAGTTGAAGTTTGAGGAAGGTGCTGTATATAGAGAGAAATAAGCAAACACAGTCTATTTATCAGTTTCGAATTTGCAGCAAAAAAAAATGATGTTTGACTTCTTTTAGATTTAGTGTTGTAGTATAGTTTTACAGTTTTTAGATGAAAAAAAGACAGCAACAGAAGAAGACATGCACATTGTTAGTATTTGTGACGGCTCTAGTGATTAGTGCATCTGTGTTTGCAGAGGGTGTGGATTAAATGAAACAGAGAATGTTTGGAATCATTGCCATAAATGACAGCTGAAAACAGACGGCTAATTCTGCTCTTTAATGATTCAGATACTTTTGATATAAAGATATTTTCTCTCTGATATCTAAGTATTATTTTTAGTAAATAGTATATTTAAACAACTTTTCACTTGAGACTCACAATATATAGGAATTGCATTTCCTCTCTTATAAAAAAGTTTTGTTGGCTCTTTTTTTTATTTTTCAAAATGAGGTTATATACATCATAATCATAATCACTGCATTCAAACGTGATCCCTGAGGGCCCTCAAAACCAATTGTCTAAATTTATTTTTAGGTGTCCTTTAAGCTAATGTACAATAATAACAATGACTGAAAAATATGACCTGTTTATATATGATGCTGTGACAGGTTGTAAGCTGCAGTATTTTATCTAAAACAAATTGAAAATCATTATTTCAGTTTTGAAATAAATTAACCAAAAACAGTGTTGCACTATACAATATATAACACATATATAACGGAGTAGGACAACATATATGGACCAGTCGCAGGTATAATCCTAAACATCCACACTCAGTAAACATAAGCTTGCACACGCGCACACACACACACACACACACACACATTTAAGTAGAGCTATCTAAATAGAAATATTCTATAGACTTCTGTTGATTTTACATACAGTTAGTTATAAATACTACAACCTAAACCTAACCCTAATCCTAACATAAAACTTTCTGCATTTCTATATTAAAAAAATGTCTTTACATTTATATTTATATCGTCCCCAAAAAGAGGTTTTAGTATTAGCTCACATGTGGGTACAAATTAGCCCCAAAAACATGGTTGAGTAGGTACAAACACACACACACACACACACAGCATTGGGTTTCCAGGTTTAATGGGGATATTCCATAGGTGTAACGGTTTTTATACTGTACAAACTAGTTTCTATCTCCTTATCCTAACCCTAGCCCTCACAGAAGACTATCTGCATTTTTAGATTTCCAAGAAACTTAATTTTGTATGATTTATAAGCTGTTTTCCTCATGGGGACTAAAAAATGTCTCCACAAGGTCAAAATTTGCTGGTTTTACTATCCTTGTGGAGACATTAGAACATAGAGAATACCAGGGAAATAATAATAATAATAATAATTCTACTTTAAGAAGAGAATTATCTGTTGACTCTTCAGTCAAATTGCATCTGAATTTTTTTTTTTTGATGTATGAAAGATTACAAATTATCATGAACATGGGCAGCATTGTGAAATGTCAATTTATATGTGCTGATCAGCTGAAGAAAAAAATCTTTAGTATATTTTAGTATATATGAAAGTATTAATAAAAGTTTAGTATATTTATTTTTTTAAACGTCTGTGTGTGTTGTATGTTGCATTTCCTCAGTCATCACAATACAATAACATACTTTAAGATATTAATCATTTAAAAAGATCAGTATTTATAATGTACTTTTCAACAATTACATTTTAGAGTATTGGTCTCCTATAATGATTATAATTCTCTGGGTTAACCATATAGGTTAGCTATCAAAACTGAGCAGCAATACAAAATTCCATTAGAACAAAAAAGCTAATAAACATTTGGGCAGATGTATGGATTTTTTTTTTTTCCTTTTAGCAGGTCTGCAATTTTGTTGTGGGTGTGTGTGTGTGTCTGTCTCTCTGTGTTAACATCCTTCTCGCAAGCTTGCTTGTTAAGGCAGGCCTACGAGATCAGGCCTAAATTTTTACAAAGGCCCTTTTGTTATTTCACAACACACAATCCCTTTCCCTCTCACACCATACACACTCTTGATGACAGCTTAATCACAAATACCACACATAATTATATGCATAAATACACTATGAAGATTTTTCATTACACTAGCACACAAGCATACACTAAATGTCTCCCTAAATGACACACTTATGTCTGTATGAATGACATTCTCTCATTCCTTACCGCATGCATACATAGCACATACACAACTGAACACATGTAACTAATTCATTAACATTTCAGTTCAATCTTTGGTTCTTTCAATTCAGCCTTTTTTACTTTGTTTCACTTTCACTTTATTCAGTGTACATGTAATGACCATGTTTTGAATATTGTGCTAAAATCAGCACTGCAAGTGCTACGACCAGCGCAACATTTAATCGAACCCACTATTACAGCAGCTGATGATTACAACCACACTGCAAAATCCGAGAACCACCAGAATACCACTGCTTTTAATGCCAAAGGATTTATTCCTGAAAGTAAACAGACACCTTAGTTTTGAGCTTAATTTTAAGAGGTAATTATTAGCTATATTAATCTGGATATACTATATTTTCAGAGCATTGGTTTTTACTTTATTCAATTTTAAATTCACTGAAATATGAAGCAATGTAATTCCCCATATATCAACTCTGTGATTAACCATTTACAAGCACTGAAACTGAGAAACTGTACTTTTAATGTGCCATTAAATTTAGAATATATATTTGGTCTTTGTGTTTCATATGTGTTCACAAAAACACTTGCCCTAATAAGGTCAAAGTGGCCTTGGTGCTTACATGTGAATCACTGAAAATAACTTATATATTTTCTGAAATAAATAAATAAACAGAGATCATGCAATTTGAGAATCTGAAATACAGCTTAGAAAATAAAGACTAAAGAGCACAAGTCAGAGCTAAAATAAAACAAATACATAATTTAGGAAAAGGGTAAATACAATTTCCCAATGTGTACTGTTGGTTAAATTATCAGGACATTTCATCAAACTATCTAGAAAAGGCTGTGCCTCCAAATTCTTAGTGCACACAAGAACACTTGTGAGAAAAGCCACAGAGGCTAACAATTACTTTTAAACTTGCTACAGTGCACTAATTCTGTAGCTAAGACTGGGATTAAAATCTTTGCATCTCAGCATAGCACTGGTCTGTATGTAAAAGATGTATGGATGTGTATATATATACATAGTGCTATGTGTGAAAAGATTTTATGGTGAAATGAGACCAAGACAGAGCTTTTAAACCAGATTTCGAAAGCCATATATGTGGTGCAAATCTAACATCGGCCAGAATTAAAATGACACCATGTGAGGAATGGTGATGGGAAGAGCATGTTGTGGGACTGCTTTTCATCAGCAGAAGCTGAGCGTCATGTTAAAATATGGTTGGTGAAAAATACTACAAAATAATGTAAACATATTTGAAAAACTGAAGCAATATCCTCTTTTTAACAATGCAAAGCATTTATGCAAACAGCATATTTCAAGCATATTTATCATTATTTAATCACTAATTAATAACTAAATAAAATGTAAAAATGTTTTAGAGTTTTGAAATATAATTATCTCAAAGAAAGAACAAAGAAAGATTTTGATCTTTTCAGATTTTTCTGTAAAAGGGAAAAATTATAGTTATTGAAGACCAAAACCAAGCATTCACCAACACTGTGGTATAAGATTAATGTAATGTTGTGTATGAGAACAAATATTAGTTTGAGCAATAAAAACACATTGACAATCTATACTTATAACATTCTAAAATCTTGTAAAACATTTATTCTCACTCTATTCAGTATATAACATGGCTGTCTGGAACACGTTTGGATTTTGAGTGGTTACTGATCACATTTTGCAAAACAGTTTGTATGATGACCAAACTGTATAACTGTATAACTGATTGTTGTCCCAGCCAATTACATAACTGCACTAGTTTCTTATATCATAAAAATTATTTCAGCTCTGTCAGTTTTTTTTATATGACCGGCTAACTGTACTTTATTCCTTGCGTAACATATTTATATATGTTTGATTTGTGTTATAATATTGATGTTTCATTGGTTCACGTTTAAAAAAACTCAAAAAAAAAAGTAATCAAGCATTTTTCATACATGTTTGGAACAACATGAGGCTGAGCAAATGATGAGCAACAGATGAAGAAAATTACATTTTTAAGTGAACTATTAGTTTATTTTACTTTAATAAAATACTTAATTAGTAAAATAATTTTGTTACTTAACAGTTAAATAACTTGAGGAGCAATTGAAAAAAAAATTATATTCAATCTGTTTTGACATTTTGTGTGCATAGAGAAATTGCTAATAATAGTGCATCCTTATTCTCAAAATTGTTTCTATTTTTAAATTTCCATTGAATTAGTCTAAAATGGCATCTTTGTTTTGTTATTATGTTACGTCTCCAGAGAATCTCATCTTAAACATTGGTGTTAACATTGAACATAAATTAGAATTCTCTTACCAGTTCCAGGTCGCCCCATGATGATGTCTTTGCATGGCACAGGATGCAAGGTCTCTGTGGGAAGTATGAGCGGCAGCAGGGCAGTAGGAGCAGGGTGACAAGGGACAGGCTGCTGCAGTGTCACTTGGCCACTCTTATCTTGTCCCCCTCCATCACCTGCACCAATGAGACCAGGCCCTGGGACAGGGCTAGGCACTGATATGCAGGCTAAGGTGGCGCTGGATTGCGTAGGTAGACCTGCAGGGGTTGGGTTTGGAATGGAAGAGGTAGTAGACACTAGAACAAGAGTTGAGGTGGGATTCTGCAGTAAGACAGATCCATTAATGGAAGCAGCGTTAATTGGAACAGGAACCTGTAGTCCTGTCTCTGAATGCACACCAGTTTGTCTGTTTTCTGTGGAACCAGTCCTGTCCACCTCCGCAACTCTAGCCAGTGGGAGTTCTGTAAACTTTATTAAAGGAACCTCAGGATTTCTCACTATTACTGGAGAGTCTCTCTGCTGGGAGACTGTACATTGTGAACCTGATTCTAAGCTTAGGGGAGAAGCGGGTGGGGAAGAGGCAGTGGTTGAAGACAGTCTTTGGGGGTGTGTGACAGTAGTGTTCTGAGTAGAGATAATGCAGAGATTTGTTACAAGAGAAGGGTTGCGACAGCTTTGTTCCTGATCGGGTTTGCCATATTCCTGTGACAGTGGAGCTGGGGGAGGTGGGGCATCCGTCCTGCGTTTGCCTGGGCTCATAGGTACAGTGAAGGTTAGATTGGTGTGGAAGGATGGCGCAATACCAGACAAGTGTCTGTCTTTCTCCCTCTCTGTGCCTCCTGTTCCATTTTTTGGGACACCACTATTGGTACCACTGGGGTGTTTGTGGCGGCGAGGAGGCAGGACTGGAGAGGCAGTAATGGGACTGAAATTTGCAGGGTGAAACCCAAAAAGTGGCGAAGCTGATGGGGAAGGTGTAGGTGAGAATGGGGACTGATTTGAAATCGGTGAGAATGAGGGTGTTACAGACCTTGAGCCCAGGGATACCAACATTGTTGCAGCCTCACATTCGTCAAAGTCAAAACGAGAGAAGTCTTGAGGAAGCAGTGACGGCATGCCAAGACGTGGACGAGAGTCAGTACCTCGGCTGCTTGTCTCACTACTTTCGCGAGAAGTCTCATCCCAATCATAGTCACTGCTAGCACGACCCCGCAGATCTGAAGGGGTCACAGTCCCTGAGCTACTCTCTCCACCTCCTCCACTCCCTCTCTCTCCCACCGCTCCCTCCATTTCTTTGGTACGCATGGAGAGGTGACGAGAACAGTAGCCACGACGCTGGGACTCTTTCATGCAGCCTTCTCGTGAGCACAAGCGGCGCCATTGCTTCCCATTGAACTTCTTACGGATCCCATTAGGTGTACAAACAACATCGCCTTTCTTGTATTTCACTTGGGCAGCTGACAATGGTGTCCTTGATCTTGAGGAAGAAGCGGAAGAAGAGGCAGAACTCCCTGGAATTGGGGTGGAGGTCTGTGAAGGTGTAGGAGTCTTTTCCAGAGGTGTCAGAGAACCCCTGGAACTGGGGGAAGGAGGCACAGAGGGTGGCATAGGGTGAGAGATACCCCCATCAGACCCTAAAACTGTAGGTGAAGGGGTGGGCTGTGGACTTCCTAAAGAGGTCCTGGCGATGCCTCGCACCACTGTAATGAGACTTGGATACCCAGGAGGTTTGGAAAGAATTTGTCTGTGCTGATTAGGCACACCTGCTTTTGGTCCCCCTGAGACTACGTGTCCTCCACCAACTCTGAGTGGTGCCATGTTAAGCCGCAATACCTCCATGTCCACCTCTGGAGTCTGCAGTTGCTTTCGCTCGTGTTCTCTTTCTCTAACTCTTTCCCTATTCTGAGTTCCATCATCCTCCCTCCTAGTTGCTAAACTAAATATACTGTTTGCTACCATAACAACTGCTGGTGAAGTGGAAGATGAAAGATGTGTGCTTCCAAAGTGATGAACCCCTGTGTCTGGAGATGGAAATCTGCAGTTCTCCCTGGGAGGACCTGCACTTACCAAATCCATTCCCTCACTTAACTGACATAGCTCTCTCTCCACTTCTATCTCCTCCCTGTGCTCTCTCTCCTCCCGTTCTTTCTCTCTCATAACCCCATCCCATGGTGGAACAACGAGGCGCAAGTTCTGGCGGGTAACCCATACAGTCTTTCTACTTGATGTCTGTTGCATCTCCTCATTGCTGCACCTCTCTTTCTCCTGCTCTAACTCCTCCTGCAAAAGCACCATGTAGGGGCAAGCTGAATGAGAGTCTACCTGAGCAACCACACCTTCTCTGTACCACTCTTTACCTTTATCTCCTCCATAAGGCACACAAACATGCGTCCCAACCTCCACAAGTTCATTTCCTGGGGGTGGGGCATCTAAAATGAGGTCAATGGGTTGGTGTGGGCGACTTACTAATGTATGAAATGGATATGACAGCAGTGTCCCCTCCCCATTAATCTGTAACTCTACATTCAATTGCTCTCTACTGGACCCACGCACCACACCACAGATAAATACATATTCCTTGATCAGATTCTCATCTTCTTTTAAATTATTTCTTGGTCGTCTACGTGCTAGCACCCTTTGGTTTTTCAGTCCTTTAGCTAGTGCTTCTGCCATTGTTGCAGACTCTCCCTGCTCAGTATGTGTGTGTTTGGGGGACAAGAGGACAGACAGGGTTGAATTGTTGGAGAGGTTGAATCTTCTTGACGTTCTTACATGGTTCCCTGAATTTAGCTGCACACAAGAGGGCTCAAGGACCTCCAGGTCCACAGAGTGTTCACTGGCTGTGTCTGTGGATGATGAGCGCACAGAATTTGGGGCTTGCTCCCCATATCCATCTACTTCCACCATCTGGACCACCTTTTCTCCTTCGGAAGGCACCTCACTTTTCAACCTATCACCCTTAGATCTATCTCCTTTTGGTGTTTCTGTGCTTGCTATTTTCCCCGTTTCTCTTCTATTATCCCCACTATTGTCCAGATCAGAAATATCCGCTTGAACTATATCATTTCTGACCACAGGAGTAGTACTTTGAGAAATGGAATTGAGTGGGGAATTTAGATGGTTGCTATGAATAATGAGCTGGGCTACAGGGGTTGAACTGATGGGAGAAGTACTGGCAGCTTGATGTTCATAGATGTATTTCTTCTTGGGCACCCTGGCTTTGAAAGTGGCTGTTTTTCGACTGGAGGGTGTGGTGGAAGTGTGGTTGGCACTCAATGAGTTATTTTTATTTAAACTGTTGGCTGTAGTATTTGTGTTTTGTGTATTGCTAGCAATGCTGGTTGCATGTTGGTTGCTACTTTTACTGTTTGTGCTAGTAAAGTTTTGTGAGTTTGTGTTACAGCTGTCTGTGCTATTACTATGTGAATTTTCATGTGCGTTGCTGGCTATCTTGATTGAGTCTGTATTATCTGTTAAACTGTTCATGTTAACGTTCCTGGGGCTTTTTGCCTCATTCACTATTACTGCATTCTCTTCGGATTTTGATGTTTCCATTGTCCTTTCTCTTATTTGCTCTTTTAACCCCTCATTGTTTAGGATGTTGCTACTCTTGATATGCTTGTCCTGAGAGCTGTCTTCTTTGGATGGAGTGTATTTCTGGTCTGAAGGTCCAGGCGGTGTTGTCTGTGAATGTCCTTCAAGTTTGCCCCCTCGTTTTCTTGCTCCTTTTGCTCTTGTCGATAAAGGAGAGCGTCCTCTCTGTTTCTTTGGTGGCCTCATCTGTTATAGTGTGGCAATTACTTCTCTCTTCTCTTTTTTCTTCTTTCTTTTCTCCTGTTTAATTGGCTTTTTTGAGGTTTCTTTTACTTCTCCTCACAACAACCTGTAACAAGAAGGAAAAAAGTGAAAGAGAAACAAATAAATAGAAAGGTCCTTGTTGTCAATCGTTTATATTTAGGCAGATGTTTACATATCAACATTATTTAGGCAAGGCAAGGCAAGTTTATTTATATAGCACATTTCATACACAATGGTAATTCAAAGTGCTTTACATAAAATAAAGTGAAATAGACATTAAAAATCAATAAAAACATGGGAATAAAGATAATAAAAACAAGGAATTTTAAAATGATATAGAAATTGATTTAAAATAAATTTAAAGAAAATGATTATACATAAAATTCATTGCAGTCAGTTCGGACATATAGCACAGTGCTCATTCAACAAATGCACAGTTAAACAGATGAGTTTTGAGTCTTTATTTAAATGTGGCTAATGTTTTAGCACATCTGATCTCTTCTGGAAGCTGGTTCCAACTGCGGGCCGCATAATAGCTAAAAGCGGACTCCCCTTGTTTTGTGTGAACCCTTGGTATTTCTAACTGACTCGATCCTAATGATCTGAGTGGTCTGTTCGGTTTATATTCAGTGAGCATATCAGCAATATATTTAGGTCCTGGGCCATTGAGTGACTTATAAACAAGTAAAAGTACTTTAAAATCAATCCTAAATGTAACTGGAAGCCAGTGTAAGGACCTGAGGACTGGTGTGATATGCTCAGATTTTTTGGTTCTAGTCAGAATCCTGGCAGCAGCGTTCTGGATGAGCTGCAGCTGTCTAATGGTCTTCTTGGGAAGGCCGGTGAGGAGACCATTACAGTAATCCACCCTGCTGGTGATAAAGGCATGAACAAGTTTCTCCAAGTCTTGACTGGAAACAAAACATCTAATTCTTGCAATGTTTTTGAGATGATAGTATGCTGATTTAGTTACTGCTTTGACATGACTACTGAAACTAAGGTCTGTCTCCAGAATCACCCCAAGATTTCTGACTTGATTTTTAGTTGTTTGACCCCTAGAGTCAAGGTATGCATTCACCTTGAGAACTTCATCTTTGTTTCCAAATGCAATGACTTCAGTTTTCTCCTTGTTTAACTGAAGGAAGTTCTGGCACATCCAACTGTTAATTTCATCAATGCATTGGCAGAGGGAGTCAATGGGGCTGTAGTCATTTGGAGATAAGGCTAGGTAAATCTGGGTATCATCAGCATAGTTGTGATAGGCAATTTGGTTGTTCCTCATTATCTGACTTAGTGGGAGCATATACAGGTTAAACAAGAGCGGTGCAAGAATTGAGCCTTGTGGGACTCCACATGTCATGGCCGTCCACTTAGACTTATGCTCTCCTATACTCACATAATAACCTCTCCCTTCTAAGTATGATCTGAACCATTTGAGTGCCATCCCAGAAAGCCCGACCCAGTTTTCCAGTCTCTCTAGAAGTATGTTATGATCGACAGTGTCAATCGCAGCACTAAGATCTAGTAGTACCAGTACTGATATTTTGCCAGAATCAGAATTGAGGCGAATATCATTTATTATCTTAATGAGTGCTGTCTCTGTGCTGTGATGTGCTCGGAAACCAGATTGAAAATTGTCCAGGTATCCGTTTGAGTTTAAGTAGTTGTAGTAAGTATCAACATTATTTAAATAGCATACAAAGTATGCAGTATGCAGTACGCAGTATTACAGTAAAAAGTCAACATAAAAACAGCAGACCATGAGTGTGCTTATGAATAACGCAAGCAAGTTGCAACAACAAATTAAAAAAATTATATTTACAATGAGGAAACCTTCAGCAAAGGACACTCTCTCTCTAGTACACAAAGTACTTTTCTGAAAACAAGGCTGGATGATCAAAATTCATGTACAGCAGTTAAATATTTTGATTTTTAAAACAAAATAATTATAATGATTGAAATACACACTGAATGTTACATGGTGTGCATAAAAGATATCAAGTCTTTCTAAATATTTTTTCCAGGCTTGAACCTGTGCTTTAAATTACCATGCCATATGGGAAAATACTTAAAAAGTGCATAACGTTTTATTTAATGTTAAATTAGTAGGTGAAGGTCAGTGTTATAGAATTTTTAAGTCAAGGTTATAGCATTCTATTGAAGGAAAAAATAAATTTAGGTTTATAAAAATATTAGTTGTTATATTATTAAATAATAATAATAAAAGACTCATCCGTTTTCCATCAAAACAAAAGAAGGTGATGTGTTACATAGGTGGTATAAATGCCATTGTCAGAGAGAAAATATATCCATATCAGTAGAAAAAAACCCTCAAATATTTGTTTATTCTGTTTAATTTTGGTACATACATTTTCAGAGTGACATGCATTGGCTGACATGCAACTTCACAGTTTAAAAAAAAATGCTTAAAATCAAAACACTGCTAAATGTCATGTAGCCAATGACATTTTAAATAAAGTCAATAAATCATAAGTACAAAAAACTATGTACTTTATTTGAAAATAAAAGTTTAAAAAATATATACAACACACTTAGTATAAAAATAATCATTATTTGTCCAGAGTTGTCACCCATTCATTAAACATGGTACCATTAAGTTCATTCAAGTGTGTAAAGTTGTTTTTACATCCATTACATCCATATCCACATTTAAAAGAATGTGACCCTCTCAAAAAAAAAAAAAATAGACTAAAATAAATCCACGATAAAAAATGCCTGAATTTTATCCCCAAATTCCAAAATCATGATAACCGGATTTGATAGCATATTTAAGCCTTGGATTTTGTTGAATCAGGCAAGACAGTGGTTACTCTTATTCATGTTGGCTGCCATATATGCCTGTTCTTAAGTGTATTCAAATTTTTAAAAAAGTATCAATATGACGTGGGTAGATCTATACACTTTAACAGTCTAAATAGCGATAATAACAAACAATTTGTCAAAAGTGCTTTGTATCATAAGTGAATACTGTAATATGTCCTACAAAGTAAAGATATGCCAAATCAATAATCAATGTGTGCACAATTCATTGTCTCATGATTGTGATTTTTCTGTGAATATGAGTATCAAAATGATGTGAGGGGGATCCATAGCACCATGTGCATATAACGGATTGGGATTCTGTGGGTGCCTCTTTTCCCATACCCACATAACATTATCACACACACAAAACAGACATATTTAGCATCTGCTGTCACGCTGCAATACACAATCATGAGGAAAATCAGGCTGAGAATTCAGCAAGAGAAAAACACAAACATTCACTCCTCTACACATAAAATCCATTTTAAGCCAGCCCCCCTTTACCAGCCTGTCCTTATTCATTCGTACACAGAAACACGTGTGTGAAATCACACTCCTCTACACTCAATTTCTCACTCTCTCTACTATTCCACACTCCCACCCACTCACAAAAAAAATCTGCAAACAGACACTCCCACACAAACAACACACGCACAGGATTTTCCTGTGAGAGATGGCTTTAAAAGGAGAATTGGGGAATTCTTTGAGTCATTCCAAGAGACACCCCACCCACCGTTCCTACTGACCTTAAACTGTTTATTTGCAATGGAGAGAGATTTCCTTCCTGGTTACTACATGGAAAATTATACAGAAAATAATGTTATTAGGCTTAACTCAAAATTCAGGATCTTTGCATCACATTATAAAGAATCTGTTTCTGAAAATGTGTTTGTGAGAAGGCTTTTAAAATACTGTGACATGTTATTTTAGTAATTGCAAAATAATTTTAATTACTTGGATGCACATATCAAAACACAAAATTCAGAGTAAATTCCACTATTATCAGCTTCTTTTCTGACCTCAGCATAGGATGGTAATATAATAACATGTTTTTCACTTGTATTCTCCCTGATGGGGAGTCAGAAATTCTCGCACATTTAAAACCATAAAGAAAGTGTGACTGTCTTTTTTGACAGGGAGGTCAAAAAGAAATAATTGCAAGTAAATAATGGGAAATAAATCGAGTCCTGATCCACACACTAA
Source organism: Barbus barbus (assembly GCF_936440315.1). NCBI lineage: Eukaryota > Metazoa > Chordata > Actinopteri > Cypriniformes > Cyprinidae > Barbus > Barbus barbus. Next base: position 13,954,997 of record NC_136749.1, read on the forward strand.
GAAAGTTTAAAATAAAGTAATTAGACCTATCTCATACTACATGATTGATTTCAAAAAAAGAAAGAAGATACCACAAATGTTTGCTGTGCTCACTGGCAATTTCATCTCAATATACTGCTTTAATACACATTTCAGTAAATTCACAAAAACAATATTCACAATAAATTAAATAACATACAAATCATGGTGTAAGTCTCTAAGCCACAGTTGGTTGTGTATCACATGGTTCTGTAATTTGCTAACATTATATTCAGTTAGAGTCACCCAGCATACCAATTAAATTGAATGAAACAGTAAAAACAATAAAGCAAACACAATAAAATATGTAAAAAGAAAAAGTGAGGGGATAAATAACATTCATGTTAATAAATATTGTTCTTAAAATGAAAGCATAACTGCAATATCCTAAGCAATAAAGCTATAATATGATTGTAAGTGTTTTATAATCTTTTACGTAATAAATCCTGAACATGCTGTGTCTTCCTTGTCCTTGGTCTATTAATATATGATAAGCGAAGTTGTTACTTAACTGATGTAGAGAAACATGACCCTTAAGTTTGTATATAATTTAGTACTGCAAACGATTTTTCAACTTCTTGTTTATGGCTGACAGAATTCAACAAATTATGCCATGCCCATGATCGGAAAATTTATCACAGCAATTTGAAATATACCATGATCATATATAATCTTCTCAGCCGTGAAGCTTAAGCGTGTTGTTAAAAAGTGTTGCTACGTTTGCATAAATTCAGAGATCCCTGCAGCTTCTAGAAATTCCTGCTCAGGAAAGCGAAAACCCCATGGATGATGTCAAACTGCACAACCTACAATCTAGAAAACATGTGACCCTTTTACTTTTACTTGATCAATATTTAGCCAAAGATTTACATCTCATGAATTTGAACCACTGATAATTCCCAGGAAATTTAATTTGATAATTAAATCACAATCATCTCAGGCCTCCTTTGGTATTTCACATAGAAGAATTTAGCTTTTCATGCTACTTTTCAAATCTGCGTTAACTAGATTAAATGAACACATTGGAAAACTTGCCAAGTTGCAAGTGATAATAGAACTAGTAATGCTTGTATACCACAAGTTAGCTTGTCCACAAGTTACATGCATCAAGTTTAATGTAAATGTTGTAATCTATTTCATTGCTTTGATATCATTCTGCCATCTTAATTTCTAGACCGAGAATTATTAAATCTAGGTGGTAGATAGGAAAAAAATATGAAAAATGCAGACTAGTTGAGTAGTAGTCAAGTACCTAAAAAAAGGATTCTTTCAAATAATTCTAGTCTAAATAATACTTGATTCACAAAAAAAAAAAAAAAAAAAAAAGTCATGAGACCACAGCAATATGTGATATGCATCTGTGTTAAATTATAAGGAAAAAGACTGGCACATTTAAATAATTATATACTCTATAACATACATTCAGATATTTTGTGCAACAACAGTCATGCAAAATTACACTACAACTACGCACCCACATTCAGCTAATCCTAGGTCCACTTCCCGTGACTGTGACAGCTCTGACTCCTATGTATGTGTCTACAGCTGGTCAAACGAAGCCTCAGCATTTTGGATATTAGCATGATACCTGTATTAAAGGTCTAACTACAGCAAGAAAAATTCTGACGTCAGCCATATGACAGAAGTCCAATCTGAGCACGCACTCTGAGCGGAGTGTTTTCAGCTGAAACGTTGCTGTGTTATACGAGTCTATGTGAAAATCGATGTAAAACCTGCCATCCTCATCCTCAGGCCAACAACTGCTGTTCAGTACAACCTTAAATCCACTTCAAAACTATACTTGACTTCAATTGATAAATGGACAAGATATGTTCAGCTGTCACTGAACAACTACATTGATCCTAAAAGGTCAAATGATTTATTTCAGAATTAATAAAAATATTTTCTGTTTATAAAACTCAACGAATCCATTTGTTTTTCCTTTTGACTTATAGTCATTATGCACACAGGCTATACATATATTAAGGTGAATCAAATGAGCCAGAACATATTTCAGTTCACCCAGATTAAAAGGTGATGTTATAAATTTAATACTGAACGTTAAGCCACCATGATTAAGAGAGCAATATTGCACAATGATCTATTTTTAAAAAAATGTAAAGCCTAGAGTATAAGATGCGACAAACATGCAAGATCTCTCACACACACACACACACACACACACACACACTGCTGACAGTGAACCAGTTGTCAATGTAGCTACTGTTTGTGCCAAAGACTTTGCTCAAACCAAAACACAACCATACATCTATACACTGTTTCCCCTCAGGGGTCAATAAAGCACCTATCTTATAGATTCAGACTGATGTGCGACAGAAAAGGGGGACACGGACTCACACGCAGTTGTGATGCCAGTATGCCAGCCTGTCACACTACTCTGAGTTAATTGGAGAATAAGTCTTACAGTGCATCGCTCCACCGCAGTGTTACGAAGCAAAAAAACATGCAAAAAATGTGGATTACCAAATAAACAAAACAACAAAAACAACCCACGACAGTGCCATACACCACAATGTGTGTGATTTTCAAATCAACTATCTGCCCACTCCACACAACACATTGCGCATCAACACTGATTTTGTGCTCATTCACAGATTATTCTGCAAATGTGCATTCTGGGGCATACAGAAGGGTGCAGGGCTGCAGCAGTGCAGTGTCGTGCAGCTCATGGGGCATGCATGGGTGCTAGGAGTTCCTTCCTCCCCAAGCCCGACCATTTCCAACTGTATTACCTGCTTTATTTGGATTTTAAAGTGGGTCACCAAGTGGGTGTTACAGTCACACACATTAAACAGCAAAAACATGAAGAAACTCAAGAGACGAGCGCACAACAAGGGGCATCAGAGACACATGCCTCGCTCTTTGAAAAATCAGCAGCCATGCAAAAATTCCCTGCAAAAGAGTTCAAACACTTTGAAATCAGTAGCTAAACACTACCTATAAAGCGCATAGCAGACGAGCTGTATGGATGCTGAAGCAGTACATGTAGTGAGTGACGTAGACAAAAGGCTGCCCAAAACAACATCCTATCAACACTCCACCACCATCTCTCAGACGTGGAAGAATATCACTCATTTATCAAACCCATGACCCAATAGAGCAAAGGTGCTCAGTGGCAAACACCTACCATTACTAAAAGCATGCAAAGTGGCACACATGAGCTGATGAAAAATGAATTGACGGATGGTGTTAATGCAGGCAAACTGACCCGTCATTATGGAGACCCTCTTTAACAGCAGAGTGATATTTACGTGCATCTCTGAAGATGACAAAATCTCAGGAGTGTGTAACACGAAAAACCCACTTGTGTCAACAAGGCTCTATTCAAGGAGGCCCGTTACGACTGACTGATACTTTTAAAAATATTACAATTACAATATGAACTGATTATAAAACTGCAGTTTGCATGAAAGGCTCTTTTATATTTCCATAAGGACGTATTGGACTATGAGGCGAGCCGTTGAAATAATGCACAACAATAAAAAGCGTACCGTCAGAATGCGCAGGAAAGCCGCCGGTGGTAGTAGTAGTACTCGCAGCGCTTCGCAATGTCACGGGAGTACTACTATGCCAAGGACTCGCAACAGCTAAATTAGACAAGGAAAGGCCTTGTAAGAGAGTAAAAGCTTTAAAACGTGTCCAAACACACTCGCACTGACGCGCAAAAACACTACGGAAAGGTTGTTCATGTCAATAAAGGACGTACATGCAGCAAAAGTTGCAAATGATCCACCTTTATGAGCCGTCCTAGCAGAGAGCTGATGGCAGCGCGTGGAGTAAGTCCGAGTAATAGCGTCGGGTACGGAGTAAAGTATTAATTTGTTTGTTTTTACACTGGCGCCGTGACGTTCTCACTCGCTGGTACTGTAGGTAGAGCAGTCTTCCTCGAGCGTAATCCTGCCCGTGCGTAGCGCAGTCTGCTCTGTTCAAGTTACTCAAACTCATGCCATTCAGTCCAAACAATTATGAAAGGAAGAACTTAATAAATTACTCAAAAGCTTGGTTTGAACGCTGTCTTTAAAACATTTGACAAAGTTTAACTCTGCATCCCCACCCCCTTCCTTCTTCATGCTCTCCTTCCTTGATATTTTAGCGAGCTGGTTTGTTCTCCGTTTGTCTTTTGCACACAACACTCGTGTCAAAAATACGGGTTGTCACTAATATTGGGGGGATTCGTTTGAGTAATAACTACTTACCAAGACAGCAGAAATACTAAGGAGGTAACCGATGAATTTAAGGTGCAAATTGCAGATGGGTTCTATTCTGTCCAACGTCCATCCATGTCTTGTGTCTGTCGGGAATTTTACTTTATATCGGTCCTCCGTAAAACATCTTTACCCCCTCCCAACAACAACTCAGACAGGGATTAAAAACTATATGAATCCCTTTTCCACTACAGTCACAAAATGGTGAATGAACCACTAACAGCTGGCCCGCTTGGCCAATCAGAGCGCACTGACAGATACAGTAACCTATGGATGTGACAGCACAAACTTAGAGGCGTTTCTCAGTGGGGTATTCCATTTGATTGACAGGCGCTCTGGGCCAATCGCAATGGAGCTAGATACCAAGCCGGCGCTCTCTCCAAAAGTTACAGTATCCAATGAGAGCGCTGGGAACCATAGGAACAGGGTGTGGGCGGGCTCTAGGGAAGTGTTCAAGAAGCGCTGGCCAATAACGCGACACGAGTTTTCTAAATAAAGGTGCGTGTTTACCACAAACTACAGCGCTACACTTAATCCTAAAATCACAGGTTTTTCACTTCCCCTGAACGGCAAGGAATGTTTCTAAACAAACAAACAAACAAAAAAAACGTACGTTTCAGTTTTAATACTGTTTGCTATATTAAACAAATTTAAGTTCTGATGATGTAAAGTAAAATCACTAAACTGATCCGTTTAAGCACAATAAAGCGCCCCTTACACGGGAACCTGACTAACCATTTCACTTTCACACTACTATGCTTGTGAAGACGGGATGGACTGTTGTCGCTCTTTTCCACTCTGCCTCGCTTTTCTCTCAGCAACAGCCCCTCACCTCGTAGGCGAGAGCCAATCGTTGCGCCGCATTCCGCTGCCCCGCCCCGTCCATACAACCCTTGCAGGGTTTTGGAGGTGACGTCATCGTGCCGCTGTGTGATTGGCCAGAGGGGCTCAGTCGACGAGCCAATGATCAAACTCAGCGATGAAGTCATCACGCATGTTGCCACCAGCTGGATGATAGGGGCGTGGCCTGACGTACTCGCCTAACCCCATGCTTGATGCGTAGTAGGACAACATACTAGTGACTGATGAAAGCTATATAAGAAAAAACAAGTAGCATACTTTTAAAATATTGATCAAATACATGTACAAGTTTGTTTGTTTGTTTCAAACGTAGCCCATTCAAGCATAGAAAGTCATATTCAGACATACTGACGCATTGAAGCGCGCATCTGCATTCATCGAATGTAGTTCGTAGTGAATTTGTTTAGAGAAGCAAAGGCGTCGTTGCATAATCGCTGTTGTAGACGGAATCAAGCACTCTCAAGCGCCATCCTCAAATGTTAAAGCAATGTACAGCGACCTCTGTCGGTTTTATCTTGATAAGGACAAAACTATAAACATACGTGCATGCGCCACTGTGTGGTGGCTTAGGGTTACTCAAAACACTAAGAACAAGGTGAAGTTCTTTAGCGTACTTTTCATTGAAGATGAAAATAGAGAATTAAAAAAAAGCACTTTTTGTAGTACTCAAGTGTCATACCCCCTTATTAGCACTTCTTCTCTCCAGAGCCCTGCCCTTTGACCTGACCCCCTCCATGATGTTGACCCCTTTCTTTTGGCTCTGCGATGCTGTCAATCAGCTGTCATACATCTATCCCTCTACCCTACACTCCCACTGTGCCACAGGGAACTGCATTGCCCTCCTCTAGTTCTCTGAAATGCAGACGACGACTGAAGTGATAAAAGAAGTAAAAGGGAGACGACAGACAGAGAATGTGACAAAACAAAACATGACAGGGATGATGAGATGAACCAGAAGCAGAAATATAATCACAGGTTTCATTTGAATCCCACAACTGGTCTATTGAAAGTTTTTTATTCAGTCAGTGCTCATAAAGAACATTGATTTGAATGAGTAGACAGACCTGAAACCTACTGATTAAGGTAAATCAGTACTACGTACAAAAAGTTATTAGTAAACGTGAATTAAGGTCATTAGACGATCAAGTTCAAAATTCACATAAAATGGTCTATTTGAACCTGTTCTTGCAGTAAGTTAATAGTTACATCTCTGTTTATGTTTGCTACTTTCACCTTCACAGACACTTAATAAGAAAGCAGATGCTATAAAGTGGAACACTCAGAGAAAAAAGGCAAAGTTACAAAATGTTTACATTGTCATCAGATTATGTCATTCTTATTATTTAGCAATATTATTTACATTTACTTTCGTGTTTATAATACATATATCGTTTGTATAAGCGAAATGTTTTGAAGGGTGTCTTCAAAAATCAATGGTGATGATTTTAGATGGTTGATAATGCTTGTACTTCTGCTTTTCAGACAGCAGAGGTCAGTCTTAAAGAATCTATGCTATTTATATCAACGGGCTGGATACACAACATGAATTTATAAAGAACTTCTCAATAGCTAATAGTCATTTAAAATATATTGATTTGCATGAAATTATAATTTTATTATTCATTCTTTTATTTACTAATTGACTTATTTGTCATGTTTGCACTGCATCAGAGTGTAGATCTACAGACGTGAGGGCCTCCTAAGATGCTAATTGTTGCAATTTTAACAAAAAATACTCACTAAACACAAGCAGGAGCTTCTACAAAACTCTGGAAAGGAGATTCTACTTCCACGACTAAAATGGACGCATTTGTGTTGTAAAAAAAGTTGCAGAAACCAGATGGCTTTTAACCAGTTTAATTGACCCTGATTACATTTTAATTATAATTCTGAAAAAGAACACAAAAATGAATAAAGGAGGAATTCAAATGTTACATCATGGTATTAAAACCTGTTATTATGAATTATGGAACCACAGAAATACATTTTCAGAAAGAAAGTGAGAGAGATAGAGACTTTTACACAATATACCTTTTAAAATCATACAATCCCCCGATGAAAAAAATTTACAAGAGCAAGAAATCAGTAACACTACAAAATAACAATTACATGACGTGACTTGAGTTCAAATCATAAGCCCGATCCTCCCCTGAATGCCCTTCCTCCATCTCTCCACAATAACCACCTATATTAAAGTTACAGTTTCACGTTAATTTACAAAATTTTAAAATGTTACACTAAACACACTGCCGGGTTGCTCGTGGGAAGGCGGGGCTGGGGGAAACATTCTTAAAAGGATCTCTTACAGTATTGTATACAATGTTGTCATGACTAAAACATGAGAAAATGTCAACAAAATAATGATAATAACTAATAATAATTAGGATAAACAGCAACATTGACATCAGAAAGCAGATAAACATGAGCAGTTCCTGTGAAAAACAAAACAAATCATCATTCGACTTGAAAAAGTGACATCCTGGGATAACCAACGAGAGCAGCCTAAGAGAAAACAAATAACTTCCCTCCTAAAGAGAAACAATGCACTCACTTTGTGCCCAAACTAAAGTTCACAGACCGCACTGGTCAATACTGCTCACCGCATCTAAAAATTTTTCAATTTCGAGGTATGCTGGGTGTAAAACAAGTGCACCCTAGTTAAAGACTCGTCCAATAAGAAAGCATGAGGAGATCTTAAACATAATCAAATCTGATTAAAGTGGGAATAAGGCAGCTAGAAAGAGTCCAAAACTTTGAGGAGGTGACACCGTTGCCAGTTCAATTTTGTCTTATGCATTATCTTAGGTATTAGAGACACTTCACCCATGTTATAACTCCTTCCTGTCACTGGAAACCCATTATATCATGGCTAGTGTCTGACTGGCCACCCTGCTGATGTCTCAAGTCCTGTGCTCAACTTCCACAGGGCTTTAGTGCACACAGGTTTATGAGGTTCATGATGCAAGATTTCAAAAGAATTACAGTCTTGGGTGTGGTGTGACTTACATGCACAGAGACCTGCAGCCTCTGTCAAACACACACACACACACACACACACATCAGTTGTAGCAGTAGGAACAGGATGTTGAGGAGGTGCGTGCTGGTTAAAGAACCGAATGTGCCACATCATCTGTGGTGCAAAGTTCTCGTGCTCACTTTGTTAGAGTCTTGTGTACAATTTAGTCTCCTCTACCCCACCTTTTATTAACGTGATAAGAAAAGCAACATTTTCTTCCTTTCCCCAAATAGCAACATTATCCCTGAGGAGAAGAGTCAACCTTCCCCTCAAAACAAAATCTGTTACAAAACCCTCTGAAACTGATACATCTGTTAATGCTATGCTTTCAGTTTCTAGTATGTGTAACGCATAATATATAAAGGTATATTAAGTGTATACTGTTCTTTAAGATTTTTGTATTTCCTTTTCAGACATGCTATTAAAACAAGGCATAAGAGGCAGTGTGTGTGTGTGTGTGTGTGTGAGATTGCAACTTCTGGCAACATGCCTTCTACTGTCTTTCTATACTTAAGTTAGTATTTAAATTTTGGGATTACGGATCGAAACTGCCATCTCACCTCCCCCTCATAGGAGTCCACGGCTGTTCTATATGGCTGAAGGACTGTGGACAGTTAATCAGGACAAAGAATCAGCACTTGGTTCTAAAGGGTACATCATCAAGTGCCAAAATAGTTAAATATTGAGTCCCATTTGGTCTAGTATCACTGTACAAGCGTGTGTGTGTGTGTGTGGGATGCTGGTTTAGTTCACGCTAAAGGACTGACTATACAAGGGAAGCTTGTTATAAGCTCCCTAAAGTATATTACCTTCAAACTGTCATTTCAAAGACTAATCAACAAAGGAACTAGCCGCTTAAGAGATTTAGGAGTATGGTCTCTGAACCACATGTTACGCCCGAGTCATTTCGTCCCCAACGGAATGAAAGTGATTCAGGTATGGTCCCAGAGGGAAAAAAAGAGAGCAAGAGTTTTAAGGTGAGCTGGTTTGGATAGAAAAGGAAAGGAGGGAGATATCCTGAGAACTTACACACAGCTAGAAACACACACACAATCAAACTCGAATCAGACACACGTTTCATACAGGGAATAAGAACGGGATCATGTCTGAGTGTGTGTCTGTGTTGAGGGATTTTGTCCCTGAGGGTTCGGACTTCTGACCAGGCTGGTTTTAGAAAACTGTCTGTTTGTGACTTTCTGTGCATTTGTATCCCACCACATCACATCGAGACTGGTCACAGTCTGTCGCTTAGGAAAATAATGCTGGGCTGCTGGAGAAGAAGATCAAGTCCCTCGAACCAGAGCAGTCTTTCTGAGGCCCGTCTTTAGTTTTCTTTGAGGGGTTTTGAGGGACAACTCACAGGCACTTTGCAAAATAAAATTCTCTTCTAAAAATATAAAATATTCTCTAGTGCCAAAGGTCAAAGTTCATGACTCCTGAGGGTCGCTGGGGCACGTGGGTGAACTCATTCCTTATAACGGTCACGATGAGATGTACTGGAACGTATGCTGGCGGGGGAACGAGGGTAGCCTGGGGAACGGGGTTTGATTAAGCAAGGGTCAGTTAGTCTAAGTGTGCAGTGTATGTGTCAGTATTACTGTTGTCAGTATCAACAGTCATTGATCTAAAAAGAGTCACGTGTGGGTCCATCAGCAGTTGTAGAGTTGTGTATCAGCAGTCGTCTACGTGTGTCGATGCGTATCAGCACTCCTTGTTCTCCAGTGACAGCTGTGCCGTGGCTCTGTGGAGCTCGGCACTAACTCTGTGATGAGCGAGAGGAGACGGGCTCTCTGCCTCTCCGCTTCCGCTGCCGCTGCCACTGCCACTCTCCTCCACCATCCCGTTCCTCTCTCTCCCCCTCTCTTCTCCTCTCACTTTCTTGTCCTCCGCCTCTTCCATGTGTTGGTCCTGGTCCCAGCGCCGTTTGAACCGGAGCTTCGGTGGGATACACTGGGAACTGGTTGGTGGCAGGCCGCCGGAGGCCAGCTGCATGTCCGCCAGCTCCACAGGTTCGCTCTTCACAACGGTGGTACCCGCGCCGGCTATCGCCTGAGGAAGAGGTGGGAGAGAGGAAGAAGGGTGGAGGGGCGGGGGCTTTGAACACCTCCTCCTCCAAGTCTTCATCAGGGTGGAGAGCGGCATCTGTGCCGTTGGGCTGTTGGTGCTTTTGGCTGTGAGGATAATGATTATGGTGATGATGGCGATGATGATGACGGTGTTTATGGTAGTGAGAGGGGAAAACGTCAAACTCTTCATCTCTTTCATCAGCTTCTTCATCACTGATGTCAGTCACTTCGACTTCCTCTTCTGATTCAATGTCAGATATGGGCTCAACCTATAGAGAGTGAGAGAGAGAGCATGTAGTGTCAAAACAGAGGGTTATGGACTAATTCCCATGAATTTTCCAGTCGTTTGTGATGACTGAAAGAAGACTTTTAAAAAATAGTTTTTGCACTAAATATTATGCTCTAATATTATGCTCAATTTCAAGGCAAAGCAATAATTTATAACAGAGCATAACTAGCATTAGTTTTTCAGGCCTGAAAATTACACTTTTAAAAACCTATTTTTAGTTTTTCTAGGACTGTGGGAATTCTGACTTTAAGCCTGTTACAATTAAGCATCACACAAGCAAAACAGTGACAATTTTTTAAAACCAGTCTGATTCAGTTTTTTTGTCATTCTCAAAGTTTGGATAGCTTAATGGATTGTTCACCATTGTTCAAGGAAGCCCTCAAAATGTTTCAATATTTAGATATTTTCTGACTTGTCCAGGAAATATTAGAGATGTACTGTTTCATTTTTAGAACTTATTTTACATGTTGAACATTTGAAGTCAGTGTGAACAACCATCAGTACGTTCGAATACATGTGCTTTAAAAGTTTTGTGTTTCACTGTAAACACTTTAATGCGAGAATACACTACATGACGTCTGCCCACATTTTTGCCCTGATTTGCAGTATGGATGATCAATGCTAGCTGCCGAAAGTCAGAGTTTATAGATTTCAGAAAATTGCGTAGTGTATCATGGGCACATACTCTGATATTTTTCACTTCAGACTGATTCCATCCAGTCAGAGGATATCAAATATGTTTGATATTTTAAGCCAGTTTTAGAACACATTGTTTTAATTTGTCATGTGCCTTCTAGTAACTAGGCTAAAAGAGTTTCTTTGTGAGATTGGAATGACTTGTAGTGTGTGATCCTCAGTTGTTTGGTGCCCCCCCCCACTCTGCACATTTTGTATGTATCTTTTATCACTAGTACGTTTGTTCTATTCTACCATAAGTGCCCTACGAAGTGGACTAAACAGGATATTCCACCATGATTCCAGTTCCAAGGGAGCGTAGATGTTCCATTCAAAGGGCATTAAATTATGCGAGATGTGAATTTTATTTATTTACAGGGGTATACTATGTCACACTTCTCCAGTAAGTTTCAGCTGTGTGTGAAGACACTGCAGGCCGTGGCGCAAATCCGTGAATGAATGTTCTAAAGTAAAGTGAACTTCAGCAGATTTCCAGTGCTCAGGGAGTAGGGAGCAATGAACACTGTGTAGGGACCCAGTCAATCGGAACATAGTTTATGCATGGAGCTCTCTTCTAACAAGCTGATTATCTGAATTAGGTGTCTTAAATAAGAGAGAGACATGGAAAATATGCAGAGCATTGCAAGGACTGGATTTGAGAACCACTGGTTTGGTGCATGATGCCCAATTTTCTTTGTAACCATTTACAAAGTCAGATAGTGTATAATGCTTAATACTTTTTATAAGTTGCATGGTGCATTCCAGGCCGTAAAAGAACACTCCACTTTTTTTGAAAAGAGGCTCATTTTCCAACTCCCCAAGAGTTAAACAGTTGAGTTTAACTCTTGGGGAAACCTCAACGGTAAACCTCAACTGTTTAACTCTAGGGGAGTTGGAAAATTAGCCTATTTTGAAAAAAAGTGGAGTGCTCCTTTAAGAGTCCGAAATTCCCGGCCAAAAGTTTTGCATGTTAAAAAATAAATACGACACTTTTGTCTGTTATTAAAAAAATTGGACCAGGTTCGATTTTATGCGTTATCGCATCCGTAGCAAGCATTTTCATAGGAAAGGATGACAAATACGAAATAAACGAAAAAACGCATACAAAAAAGACTCTGTGTGCAAGGACCTTTAGTCCGACTTAAATCATACCATGCATTTTATGTGCAACAAACAAAAAACAAGGCAGCAAAAAACTCTTTTAATGGTGCATGTGATTGTACAGAACCTAATTCCTGATTACCTTAATCTTGGGCAACCCAGCGCTGTTTAGCGAGCCAGTTGAGGAGGAGTTGGACACCAGTCCTGATCCACTGGCTGAACTGAGGTCACTCCCAAACGACAATGAGGAGCCCAGACCGGATGTAGATGAGGAGGACAGTGAGCCCTGTCGACCCTGACTGTCGCGATGTTTTCGGCCCAGCGGGGGAGGCTGGAGCTTGAACTTGAATGGAGAATGATGCTGCTCCTCCCCCAGGTGATGGTGAATAGGGTGAGCGTGAGGCGGCGGGAGGCTGGAGTGATGGCTGTTGAGAACCGAGGGCCTCTCGGGAGGGCCGCGATCACAGCCCTGGGGTCCAGGCATGCCTTTGTCGGGGCGCTGAGGCTGAGGAACGATGATGTTTGGGTAATGAAAGAAGGCACGAGGGCTCAGGTGGTAATTGTAGACGCTCTGGGTGTGAGCCTGCAGGTAGCGCTGCATGTCCTCTGGGTTAAAGGAGAAGATGGAGCCAGGCATGGGAGACAGGGTAGGGGAGGGTGTGTAGGCCAGGTGAGAGCCTGGGGTCATGGAGAGCGCCGGTGAGAGAGGCGGAGCCAACAGGCCTGGACCTCCCGGACCGGGCAGAGGCGAAACTGTGAACGGCGAGAGAGGCTCGGGATGAACCCTGTGTCCGCCAACCTCTGACACTCGATGACCTCTGTGACCTCCCGGACCACCGTACATCCTGAACATCGCCTCGTGAGACAGACGAGGGTGAACGGCACCTCGGAATCCACCTCCACCGCCGCCTCCTCCTCCTCTCTCAGCCACTCTTTCCGTCAGTCTTTCCTCGGCCGCACCGCCGTTCCCATCTTCGATCTCAGAGTTGACAGAAGTTCCATCGCTGCAGTCAGAGACGGAGCCACGGGCGATGCGGCGGCCACTGAACATCCCAGGACTGCGCAGCTCCTCGTTGCTGGGGGACCGCAGCACCTCAGACACCTGCATGTCTGATGGAGTGGATGGAGGGAAACGGAAATGGGGACCTGTAGGCACTGGTGGAGCACTTTGAGGAACAGCCGCTCCTGTGGAGAGACAAACATGGGTGGTGGTCTTAGCTGTGTTTTGCATTTTATTCCATAAATAAATGTATGTGTTTTGGGTGTCCTCGTTTTGTACCTGCAGACCCCATGTCAATGAAAGGATAGTTGACCAGGACCAGCTTGTTGAAATTGAACTTGTAGGTGAAGCGTTTTCCTTTAGTTTTATGTAGAATCCTCTTGTTGTAATAATACCTGCACAAAGACAAGCAGTACACATTAGCCCACTCTGAAATCAAATTTAAACCTGAAATGAGGTATTAGGTTATTAAAAGTTAAAAACTAAGAAATACTAAGATGTAAAATGAATAAGAAAAATACAGATTCTGCACTAATCAAATAAGTAGATGTATGACATTGATGATGTGAACTCTTTGTACAGACAGTCATATGTTCTTGCTTCCAGTGAAGCACAAGAAGCTTTTTGGATCATCTCAAATCATCCTGGAGAACATGAACATCAGATTTGACACCAACTTGTAGAGTTCATGTAGCTTGAGTGGTGCTATCAAATTAAATAAATACAATATATAATATTAGATTTAAAACAAAAAATATTTAAATATGTTTTAAATGTGTTTATTAATATATTTTCATGTGTTCATTTATGTGATGGGAGGTATCGTCAGGACAGCTTTGGTCACTCTAGTGCCTGTTTATATAACACTATACCCCACTGATAAATTCTCCTTTCTTAATCCCCTTATATAAACCCATTCTCTCTCTCTTCCTATCTATATATTAACCTTTGTCCTTCCCCAGCACTTTACATAACATCTCTCTATTCCTCACAAACCTCCATCCATTTATGTAACTCCTATAACGTCGCATCTTTCTTACAGACCTGCACCAGTGAGTGTGTTTGTGTGCGCACAAATCCCTGACAACGATTCATCTTGTACTTAATAACCTTCGAGCCACAATTCTCTGAATGACATGTTTCAGGGAAGATGCTGACACTGAGCTTTTTGAATGCATAGAGGATATATTTACCAACCCTGCGTGTGTGTCTGTGTGTCTGTGTGTGAGTTCAGACAGGCTTGTCTGTAAAGATTAAGCCGAGACAGACAGATAGAGTCTTATGGTCAGATGAAGACGTGAGCATGTGTAAATGTGTTTGAGTTGTGGTCAAAATGATTTAAGTTCTTTTTTTTCAAGTTCAGACAAGCATTTTTATTTTTTTTTACCAAGTACGTGCCATATACCACCTGAAGGGAAAAACGTGTGACTACGGGCACAACATACACTGAGCGCACCTCCAATATAACTATTAACAAAGACAGATGTAAGCAGGTGATCAATGATCATGTGACCCACGATAACACTCTGAGCCACACATTGAGATATAAATATACTTGAGACAGCTGTGGATTTAGCATGTCTACCAAATACACCAGCTCACACAATCTATTTACTGTACTTCTGCACTGTCTGGCTGGAGGTGGTAACCTGAGCTTATATGACGGATGACAGATGAGAACGCAGAGGTGAGATGAAGGGATGCTGTAATGATGACATCCTGAACTGTGATGTTCCAATCAACAGGCCAGGCAAAGTAACACTTATTTCTATGGCTGTCAGATATGACTGGTTCTTTCAAAAACTTTGCACTGTCACACAATACCGTCGCTTCATATGCTTTCTATATAGCAAAGCGATTGTTTTTTCAAGGCAGAGGTTAAACATACTTGAACTAGTAAATTGTGCTTTCTGCTGTGAGAACCAGAGTATAATTATAACGGGATATAACAGCTGGAGTTTTTCTTATATTCTCTGCATTTTTCTCAATGATATGATGCAAAAAGACATGACATTCCGGTTTTACCCAAATCTATTTAATTTATTTTCAAAAATGCATTAAAAATGCAATTCATGAATACAATAACCTATTCTGTGACGAGCAAGTAATTATTCTTAGAAAACAATAAACAGTGACACTGTTAAAATAATAATAATAAAAAACATTAAAGAATTGATTAAATTTTTTTTAAAAATGAAGACTCTTATGGCTTTGTTTCAAGGTCAATAAATCTTCAAAACGTTGACTTTTTTTTCACAAGGTTAGTTATGTTGTTAAAAATTAAATATATATATATATTTTTTTTTATTTTTTTTTTTTATTATGATTATGATTTTTTTCACTCAATCCAAGGTGTCAGGAAAAAATGTTATTAGTTTTTACTAGATGGTTACACCACATGACATTTTCACAATTACAGTTTTAATAAAAACTTAGTTGACAATGGTATAAACATTTTTCAAAACGAACTTGAAAAAGAATTAATCCACAAACTTGACATGTTTTAAAAATAGTTTTCCTTTTTTAAATACTAGGTGCTTTTATTTGACCCTAAAACCTGAATAAAACCTGCAAAAGAAAAATAAAATAAAAAATCACTTAATCAATGTTTTGTCTTGTTTTCAAGCAAATCTGCACAAGATAATGCGAGTTGTTTACAAAGAATATATCTTAAAGTCATAGTCTATATGACACAGAACAGTGTGTGAAAGAAGTGCTGCCCACCCCACACACATGACTGCATGTGCACCCACTCTCTCAAACACACTTTAAAGAGCATTTGAACTGGCTTCAAAGCAGAAGAAAGGATTCTTTGAGCAACTGCATGTAGTGGCAACGACCCTCCTTCTGTCACACTCACTTATACACCTGTGAACCCACACGCTGGTGGCTGGTCTAACAGAAACTTTGAATGTTGTCCGACATTTTCAAAGGATAGGATATAAAATTACCAAATTTTTTATGAGATGCAGACAGACACCTATACTCTAGTGAGCGGTGACTAAATGACTTTAGGTGGTACAGTTGAGCAGGTTTCCAGGAAACTTTCAGATTTCACTAGGTTAGGACTTGGATTAAACAGCAGATTATTAAAAGCTCTCAGAGTCAATATTCTGTGACTGACGGGAATATAGGAGCTAAACAAACACCACGTCGATTCCTATTATTCACAAATCAGGGCCTGAACAACACGCTTTATAAAAGAGACAGAATGAAGAAAAGACAGAGAGAGAGGATGAGGATTATCAGTCAGATGCTTAAGAGGTACATTGTGCTGCTTTTTCCTGTCTTATGTGTAGTTGTTGTGCTATATTTTGGAGGACCAAATATTGGAAAAAAATCCTCACAAACCAGAAATATTATCCTTGCAAATTTCTGACAATTTCCTTGCAAACTTTTAAAAGATAAACACAAATGTGTGAGTATATCCCAACAAAATAGTAAAATTATTTTAATTTATATATATTTAAAAAAAACATACTGTACACACAAAAGTCTGACAGTCACTCACAAACTTTTAAGAAATATACTCACAATGTCTGAAAACAAATTTCTGAAGAAACAAAATCCTCAAAAACATAAATATATATACAAGAATTTATAAAATAAACAAACTTTTAAAAAATACATCCTCACAGATGTCTGAAAACAAGCTTACAAACATGAATATCCTTGAAAATATCTGAAAAAAATTATTGCACACACTCATTCTAAAAAAGTCTAAAATATCATTAGATACACTTGAAAATCTTCAGAAATGTCAAATATCCTCACAAAATTAAAAAAAAATCCTAAAAAAAAAAAAAACACCTGAAAATGTTCTTAAAACTTTTTAAAAAAATATCATCATAAAAGTTTTTTAAAACATCGTCACAAATGTCTAAAATTAAAAATGTCCTCACAAATTCCTAAAGAAAAATCCTCAAACTCACAAATTTCTGAAAATCAATAGAACTTAATGGGAAGCTCTCGGAAATATAAAAGGTTTATGTATTAGCTCTAATTTTGGTCAAATTTGTCCGCCAAAGGTAAAAAATAGGACAAAACGTCTCTATGGGGACATTTACATTTTTAAAGCAATTCATAAAAATACTGTCATTTTAAGATCTAAAGAGTTTTCTGTTAAAGATGGAGTTATAGTGTGGTTTAGGTCTACAGTTGTTCCAATTAGCTTTATATAAACAACAGAAGCCCTCATTTAGATAGTAAATGTGTGTGCGTTTCTGAAGCGAGTAGAAAAAAAGTGAAACGATGGGGTGGGGTACGAGTGGGCCTGTGTGGCTCTAGGGCGGATGGTAAACGGGTGAGATTCACTCTATCCATCCATAAGCTCTATTGAGAAGCCAGAGATAAACATCATGTTTTGTATGCTGCGTGTGTTAGCGCGTGTCACTGTTGCACTAGCGTGTGCATGCGTGTATCTCCACCCACTGAGCTAATAAAGAGCTCATTCTGTCCCTGACAATAAGACCCAAAACTGCCCTCAAATACACACACACACACACACACACACACACACACACACGCGCATGTCGTCATCCTCCTCCAAACAAAGAGAGCTGTTGTAGAACAAGGCCTCTGACCCACTCTTTCCACAAGTACACACACTCACACACACACAGTCAATCTTAATCAAATCTCCAAAGAGTGAAGAAGAAATCATGGCCGGCCACTTCAGTCAACACTACATCGGTTCTGATGCTGATGATTGCATTGAGAACATCGAAACAACATAAACATGTTTAATATGTCCAAGGTTTTTCACTTCCTGAAGGGAGAAAGGTCTAGAAAAGTTTTGAGAAAGCAAAAAGGTGATCATATGGTCAAAAACAGTTCTTCAAAATATCTTCTTTTGAGCTTCCCAGAAAAAAAAAGTCATATATACCGTGTGTCCTAACTACAGACGACAGTACAGAGTTTTTTCCCTAACCAGCCGCAAATGGTGACACGCAAAATTTCTATTTTAGAAACGGTTTCTATTTCTGTGGCATCACAGCTGGAACAACAACATACAAACTATTACATTGATAATATCAGGTACTGATAATGTGCTTTATTCAATGTTAAAAGTGTCTAATGTGAGTTTGGATGTCATATTGCGCGACATTTACAGCCATACTGAAAGCAACAACAGATAGTTTACCTCAGATCTTGAAAATAAATGTAAGAAAACTTGTAAGTTAAAGCAGTATGTACTTTTAACAATGTTAAAAAGGTTTAATATTTATGAATTAGATTATAAACTCATCCATTTCGTTGCGAGTGCAGTGCGCTTCCAGAGAGAGCCCGCCCACACACAGTTTTGATTGGCTGTGATATTTGATTGATTCTGTCACGTCGCGTTGTCTTGTTGCATCTGGTGTGGACAGCCAAATTGTTTGTGGCTGGAATCTTGTCGTGTCACGTGTAGTTAGGAGTAGGACACAGTGATATGGTTTTGGAACGACATGAAGGTTTATGATTTTTTGGAAAAACTACAGCTTCAATGGATTCAAATTGGTCACATGACTAAAACTGGCACTTCGACGGTTTTGTAAAGTAAAAATTCTTAGCATGTAGCTACTGTGAGCTTAAATAAACAAGCTCTGATGAGTTCTTTTGGGCCAGTTTTGACAAAAGAGGGATGAAATCTAATAAGGAAGGGAATGAGTATTTGGGCGTCCATCGTGCTTGGAGCCAGACAGGAAATGTCCTGATGTTCAGTGGAACATCAACAGCAGGACAATAGAATTCCATTTTTCCACACGCGTGTGGCAGGAAGGTGATGAGTCGAGTCCCAGTGGGCCGTCCGCAGGAGAACATAATTGAAACAACACCCCGAACTCCATCAACATCAAGTCAAATTCCAGTCATGATTAGAGCATTACCCCAGACTTTAACACATGCCGTAGAGTGGCCAAGAAATGTCTGAAAAGGAGCGTTTGTCCTGGAATAAAGGGACGTCACAATCTGCAGGGTTGAATGTGAAAGCCCTGTTGTGAGTTTGAGAAGTGTCAGATTGAAGGTATGAATCAGATGGAGGAGTAGAGTGTGGGATTGCGGGGTAGGGAGGCGGTGTAGATGTGGAGGAATGGCAGTGAGTCATTGACATCATGAAAGAAAAAAGAATGGAGGAGAGGAAATAAGACAAAGGGAAAAAAGAAGAGAGGAACAAGACCATACTGTCTTACAGGGAAGTTCTAACTGTATTACCAGAAAATAATTACAGCTCATCCCTCAGTTCATTAAAACACTGATTTTTGCAGCATTTATTAATCTGGGATAATTTAAACATATTGAACACATTAAAAATGTATAAGCGTTTGTTGAATTTAACATTAATGTGGCTTCAAATACTATTTCAATAATCTGTTACACTCAGATAAACATCTAAATACAAAAGAAAAGGTCTGATGTTACTTCATTTTCATTGCGGCTTTAATGTTAATGAAGTGAATTGAAACAATTGAAGTGTGAAGGGGATTGCATTGGGATAAACATTACAATGGTTTCAAAAGTAAGAATAAAAAAATCACTCATTTGTGCAAAGTTACAGTGAGTATTTCTTGTAATGTAGACCCTGTAACCTTTTCATGATACGTGGGAGACAATTTAAGTAACTATACAGCTCAAATAGCACAGTTTTTGTACCAAAGAATTAATGCGAGCACTTACACAAAAATACAACCTACACATTTCTGCTTTTAATTCCGTGCCCTGTAGACTTCCACTGCAAGCGCATTCACAGTAATGCGCTGTTTACTCTAACTAAGGTCTGCAGACAGAGGAAAGAGAACAGAGGACTCAAATGAGAAGTTATGTGCGGCTGCCTGACCTTCTGACGAGGGCGATGCAAATATCTCCTGCCCAGAACACAGAGAGGAACTCATGCTGAGAATGATCAAAGCACAAGGTCTCTATCTGACAGCAAATGAAGGTCCACCAGTCCAACAATTACCAGGTTCAGATTTCAAAACGCACTTTGTGCCACTCTTTGTTGCCAGATTGAGCAGTTTGAAGTCACTGAATTTAGCTAGTTTTGATTGAACTGTGTGAAAGGTGTGCTTGGGCAGTTAGACGAAAAATATTTTGTGATCATTTTTTAAAAGAAATATAAAACGAAGAAATAAAATAACAAAAAAGATATTCAATAGCTTATGGACAAGCTATGTGTTGCCAAATTCTGAATGTTCTACACAGGTAACTTATGACGCTTTTCCACTGCGTGGTACAACTCGGCTCGGTTTGCGTTTCCACTGCAGTTTAGTACCGCTTTTGTGTGGGCGGGATTATTCACTTGTCATTATAGTTACACCAAAACTTTATAGCTACACCAAAACATTTTCATTCCGCGCCCCTCCATCAAGCAAGCTCTCGCTGGATCCGGTCCTCAGCTATTAACGAGAGGAACGTCTGTACTTCCTCAGACAATGAAACTGACATTTTTTGGTTGTCAAAAAGGTGCGCTCGTTCAAAACAGTTGGCTTTGATCCTTCGCTGGCTGTGCTGATTTAAATCTAGCGGGTCTGTTGTGTCTCGTATCGCAAGTTCAGTGACGCAGGCAGTGATGATTTTCTTCGGCCAATCAGTGATCAGCAGAGTTCACACGTCATGTTTTGGTAACGGTACGGTTCGCTTGGAACCTCAACCGAGGTGGTACTGAAAAAAGTACCAGGTACCAGGTACTGTACCCAGTGGAAAACCCCCACCCCAAAAGTGAACCGAACCGTACCGTGCCGTGCCATACCATGCAGTGGAAAAGTTTCTTAGCAAAGTGAGATGAAATGAAAGAAAGCCTTCAAAAATATGGTACAATGACCCAGAAAGTCATTTTCTGATGGCCATATGAGACTCATCATGGGACTTCTTCCCTGACCAGGCCATGCTTTAGATGTGGAGGCCTTTAGAGATGCTGGAAACCAGTGCTTCCAGGATGTAGCACTTGTGGTGATCAGGTCACTTATTCATTGATACTTAATGATTATGTGAAGAGAGAATTTTATTTGACATTACTTAAAAACAAATTCCAATCCTAAGGATTACAGACACTCTCTAGATGAGTGCACAGGCTTATACAAAATAAACGGTCATCAGTTGTGTTCCAAATTCTTAAAGCATTTTTGTTCTCACTCGATGGAAAAAGGGACTAACTGAAGGTACTAAGGTTTTGAACTGACAATCTGGCAACCTTATCTGTGTCTGTGTGTGTTTGCCTAAGTCTGACCGGGACAGTCTGAGAGAAATCACTTATAATTACAGCAACAAGTAGCTTGGCTTCATAGCTATACTTTCTTTCAAACACACAAGGCAAAATACACATTTGTGTGAACAGAGTGAAGAGGAAGGGTGACATCATAGTTTAGCACAGCTGTCAGCTTGTAAACAGTTTACACTTCACTCTCATTATACTTTCTGTTTTGTAAAGGAATACATTTAAGATCAAAATCTGACCTGGGAAAAACAAACAATAGGCTAAAAATAGAGATCATGAAAAGTAAAGTAGAACTTGGATTATCCAACGTAAGTGGTAGAGCTTTTAAGACAGTGTTTATATCTTCTGGATAACTGATGGAAATAGACACCAGCGCACATACACACATGTTAATGTCTCACTACACTGTTAACATGGGATCTTGTCAGGGTTTGCAACCATGCAAAATCTCTCTTCCTAACAACAGCTCCAACTGTCTCCTAAATGCCAAGCATTACATGATATGATTCCCTAAATCCAATCCCATAACACAACATTACACACTATAAGTCTGGTTTTACGTCAGTAATCAGCAGTACACATAGTGGCCTATTCACTGATACTAATATGGACGTGACAAATACAAGAGAATCTATCAGATGCGGTAGGACTTCAATAATGGATCATGTTGGGAAAATATTGTCAATTAAGATTTCAGTTAACAAATAATTAGTAAAGTACACCAGGTCATGGTAGTGAACTGCATCATTAATAACCTCACACTGAGAGCCAACCCACAAGATTAGGCACAGACAGCACATTCCAATAAATATTCCTTTAAGCAGTCACGGTTTCAGGTTTCTTTCACCAAAAGAGATATTTTGTTTCGTTTATGCGGTTTTTAACACTCTTTCTGAGTCTTTGAATTAAACAGGCAATACTGTCTTTGAAATGTGGTTAAAGTGTACTGCTGAATGTATTGACAAGCATTTACGGTCAACTAAAATATACTTTAATGTCATTTCTATTGAAACTTGTATGTCACGTATTTAAGTAAATTTGTAACGATAGTTGCAATTTGGTACATTTAAAATATATTTTGTTTTTAAATGTAATATGAAAAACAAACTACAGTTTAAAACTGTAATTGTAAGTACTTTACATGTACCTTGGTGTGTTAGTAGTAGTAGTTATTTATTTGTATTGCCATGTCAGCATCTAAGGCTTTTTCATGACAAGAACGTAATAAATCTACAAACACAAAATAAAACCAAAAAGCACAAAAATACAGCAGATAAAATTCTACAATAGTTTTAAAATTAATATATAACAAAAAAAAAACAAATCTAAAATCTTCTGGTAAAATCTTACAAAACAAGTCCCTTAGTGTGTTACTCAACACATAAAAAAGGTACTATAAAGAAAAAATATTAAAATATTTAAATCTTTCAAATGTTTAATTTCACATTATTATAAAGTGTACCTAAGTATGTTGCTAAGTACTATTAAGTGGTATTTTATTCATCAATATTATATAATCTGCAAGTACAGTTGTTTAAATATTTTATATATAGGTTTTGTATCAATAGTGCATCCGGGTTAGGAACAAATAAAAATAATTTAAAAATTGCAAATAAAAGATTACTGAAGTATGTTTTTTTTAAATGCCATTTCAACAACAACAAAAAGAAAACTTCAAAATATCACATTTAATTCAATGTGTACACTTGCTGTTTCTGTGTAACTCTTTGTTAAATGTACTAGCAATTTCTGAGTGAAAATTGTTTCTAAACCATTTTTTAATGGTGAAATTGCTATCCCACATCCACTGTAGTGGTTTAACTGCACTGGATCATACACTGATGCTAATCAATAGAGTGTTTGATTGATTGCGTGCAGCACTGAACCCTTGTGTGGCGTAACTCAGCTGTAGCGTATGAGGTCTGTCCTGAGAAGCTTTCAAAATAAAGGCATAAAGTGGGTCACTCTCCATCCACTTTGAGGATCAGTGCTGATCTGCTAAAGCAGGTGAATCATGAACGAAAATAAATGTACAAATGAGCAAATGCAGATCCGGTCAGAAAATGGAGTGAAGGCTAAAACCGTCGGCTGCTCAAAATACATTGACCTGTCTGTACTGTAATGAGATCAGCTCTTGCACAGGTAAATGGACCGGGATTACTGAGAGATCAGACTCCATGCAGTTATAACTCTCCAGCGGAAGGGTCAATCCCATAACACAAGAGCTGGACGCTTTAGCTCTCATCTACAATTAGACTGAGCAGAAATAGGCCTCAGTCTTCATTGGTCAAACTAAACAGTTTAGGATTTTACTTTTAAAATAGTAAATGGTTAAAACCTTTGATGTGTTTGAAGATGGACCATGTTTTGTAAATCCTAACCCTCAAAATAGAGGTTGCAGAAATTAACTCTGTTAAAAGAGCATTAAAGAGCTTCCCTTGTCTGGCCTGGTAATCGAAAAAGTTAACCATTAAACCACAAGGGGGACTGTGTCTGAAATAGGTGTGCTGTAAACAGGAATAAAGCCAAAGGCAAAAGACTTACCTGAGAGCTCTGCTGAGTTTGTCATAGTTCATCTGGGGTTTGCACTTGCGGGCGCCCCACAGCCTGGCCACCTCATCAGGATCTTTGATCACAAACTCCCCGTAATCTCCCTGCCAGGCAATCACATCATGATACTCCTCCTTCCTCAGCAGCTCTAGGATAAAGTGCCACAGCTGGATCTGTCTGGAGCCAGGACTGGACTCGGGCTTATAGGCCCAGTCTGGGAACGCAAACCCTGCAGAGACGGAGAGAGCAGAAAGGAGAGATCAGACTGTTTGATATGTACAGATGCAAAGAAAGATGACTGCTAATGTTATTGACTGACTAAC